>NC_134470.1:45860025-45992525 GCF_964194025.1 Convolutriloba macropyga | reverse complement strand
AAAGACTGAGTCTAACCGCCCATTACCAATGCCGAGTCGGTCAGTTCCAGTGCATGTGCCTCTGAAAGATGAAAAACTACCTAAAGAAATTAAGCAGCTTGTGGAACAAGGATGTGTCGATTCAGTTACGTATTACGGGATGGAGTATGGCATGAAAGCAAGCCATACAGTTGCTTAAAAAAATCTCATTATACAACTTATGAATTTTTTATGGTTGACTAACAAAACTAAAATTCAAGTTGATTTGAAAATTTAATTATTTTGTTAATTCATTTTTCAAACACTGTTTTCACAATGAGTTCAGATGCGGATCAGTTAGATTCGGTGGGTGGCATAACAGACTTAGTTTTCGGTGAGAATCAAAAGGAAACGAGATCTTGAAGATTTTGCAATTCAAGAGTGCCATGATCAGAAGTTGTTTATTTTACTCAAATTTTCAATATAGTTTTTCTTATTACAGTATCTCTTATCAAGTTGGTGGTTTTTCAATTGGATTGCGAGGAGTCAACATTTTGGTTTTCGCTCCACTCTTGCACAGTTGGCTACGCACTTCCAAACCCAAAGCTATGAATAAAATTATTTCAAAAAGCGATCGACTCTTTATGGCAGTGTCTGGTCCATCTTGTTGTGGCAAAACCGAATTGATTTTTAAAATGTAACTACATAACACTTGTTCACCTAAATCTTAATCAATTTTTTAATCAAGTTTCGAAGTTGTTTCAGAGTTTGAAAACTGTCATCTTGTTTTTGATGATTCATGCGAAGAAATTTTTAACGACAAAGACTTTTGAAAACTTGAAACTGCAGGTCGTCACAAAAATATAAGCGTTATTTACGTTAAGCACAATTTTTTCCAACAAGGCAAGTGGTCCAGAACAATCGACTTGAATACAACAACAACTAATTTATTGAAATCACCACGTGAGGTTCAAAAAATTGGTTTAATTGGTCGACATCTCAACAACACACAATTTCTTAAAGAAAGTTACGCGCTAGCTACCAAGCAACCTTTTGGTCATTTATTAATTGATTTAGACCCAAAGACGTCGGACGTTTTACGATACTGCTCAAACATTGTGCCAACAGGACCATCATTTTTCTGCTTACCGTCTGCGGAAGCTGTAATAACAAATTTAACAAATGAAACAGAGAGAACTATGTATGCTGCGCAAACGCTTCAGTCAAGCGACATCAACTTAGAAAAAACTGATAAAGACAGCTTTCGAAAACTTTATTTAATTTCTCTGCGAATGTTTACTCAACGTAGTCAACGGTAATGCTGCGATTAATAAAAAAGTAATTGAAACTCACGAAAAATCATTTCGAAAAATTTTATCTAAACAAACAGTTTGAAAGAAAACAAAAGAATTCTTGGTAGAGAATCAGAACTGTTAAAAACGGTTGGTCAACGTCAGAACTGTTAAAAACGTGTTATTTCTACTTGATAGAACCATAATGCATACAGAAGAGTTCTTTTTAATTCCATAACGTATGTTATAACGAAGCAACCCCAAAAGAGCGAAATTATTGAAAACCCACAATATAAAAACAAAGCTATTCAGTTATCACTCATGCAACGAAACAAGCTAATAAATGAAGAGGTTGTAGGAAAAAAGGATAGAGTGATTCAAACAGATCCAACAATTATTGAACAAGATTTAGATAAAGCAGAGAGAGTGGTCCGAACAGATCCAACCAAATTTGAAGAGGAGGAAAAAAATGGAGGCTTCTAGTGATGACAGTGAAAGGGATCCAATTGTCACAAAAAAACCAACAGTTGAATAATTTGAGTCGATAATGAAAAACGTTAAATTAAAAGAAAGTCACAGAATCAAACTTGCGGAAATAGTACTTGATTTCATTCTTCAATCAAACCAAATCACTATTGGGGAAGAGAGCCGACTAATTTATATTGACAATAAGCCCACGGATGCCACGGATGTACCAATTTTATCGTTTTTGTATAAATTGCAACATTCAACCGAGAAAATTGATCAAGAGATTATCAATTGACGATTACAAAAACACAGCAAACTGTCATTAGCAAAAGTCAAGTCATATTTAGATACCAAGCCGTCCTTAGCAAAATACCGCTCGATTCAAATGGAATTTTCCAGACTTAAAGTGATTGTGAAAGATATCAATAAAATTTGGTCATTGGTTTTAGCATATGTTAACAGCCTTGCAAAACACAATCGCGATGTTAAGTACCTTTTGCTAGCAGTTGATTGTCTGTCACGATATAAGAGTTTTGTTGGTGGCAATTTATCATATAACCAGGTGATTAATTTAGGTTGAAAGTGTATAATATATCAAAGTCTTTACTATTATCGTTACTATCCGGTATAAAATTACAATTAACGTTAATTGTAATAAAACTCATCGTATCGACATTTTTACTTGCTATATTTTTGCTTGTTGTGCACTCTGGTTTTATAAATTCAAATAATGATGCAATTGAGTCAGGTATATCGAAACAAATTATACCGTGTATTTTTTCTATCTGTCTTTTCATTGTATTCTCATCTGCTTCTGTTATAACATTAGCTTCTACTTTTTATTATATCTGTTATTTGAGATGAATCATAAGCACCTAGTGTTATTTGGAAAATTAATTGCATCGTCTTTAAGTGAAACTTGATCAAAAATAAGTGTTATTGTTTGTGTGGTAATAGTAGTGACAAAAATAGTAAAAATGATGAAAATATTAATAATCAAAACAATATTAGTAATGAAAATAGTTATAGTAATAGTGATATTGGTTACAATGAGATTAGAAAAAATACTAATAGTAATATTATTAAATATATTGTTCAGTTTCCAGAAATCTTCAGAGATATAGCATCTGGACCTAGTCGATAGGTAGGACAGGTCTACAGGAGAATCTAATTAAGAAAAGATCCCACTTTGATAAGTTGTATATCATTGATCGTGCTGGCGATCTATATGAAGATCTGAATAGTGTTACGGGGGTGCTGATGTTGAGTTCATCGGAAATATAATGGATCTACCTTCTCCTGATCAACAACCTAAGGAGATGGTTAAAATTATGATACTTGAGGAAGTTAGGGCCAATGAGAAAGTTTTGAATGAATACGTCTGTAGAGGTATACATAGTTAGTGTAATGTGGTTTATCCTAGTCAAAGTATATTTGCATTAGATATACAAAATACTATAGAGAATTGTTATCTATTTATATTATTTCAGCAAAGGGGTTAAGCTTATGAATACTAAATTTAGTGTGAGACATAATCTGATAATTTGGCGGTTTTTTTAAATGAAATTTGAAGAGAATCAAAGAATTATATTGTTATAGATAACGGTAAACTTAGAGCTAAAAGAAATGAGATGAAGGACTTAGGTATATGACTGAAATTAAGATAGGATTAATATTATGATTAATACTAAAATCATTCATAACATTAGATTTGTGATTGTTAATATGAATTATATTACGATGAAATTGATCAACATTGTTGATAACTATATTATGTGTAATATAAGATTGAACTCATCACCACAAAATTCAACTTGTCTTCCAATTTCATCTTTAACTCTAAAATCAATATACACTATTCTTTCTATTGTTACATTTTGATATAAAAATATTGTCGGTGCAAAGTTATCATATAACCAGGTGATTCAGCTATGTTGAATGTGTATAATGTATCAAAGTCTTTACTATTAATTAAGCAACCGGTATGAAATTGCAATAAATGTTATTTGTATTAAATCTCATCGCTTCGACAATTTTACTTGCTATATTTTTGCTTGTTGTGCACTTTTATTTTATAAACCCTAATAATGATGCAATTGAGTTAGGTATGTTGAAACCAATTACACCCTCTACTTTCTCCATCCATCTGACTTTTTATTGTATTATTATCTGCTTCTGTTATAGCATTAGCTTCTACTTTTATTATCTCTGTTATTTGAGATAAATCATAAGCACCTAAAGTTATTTCGAAAATCGATTGCATTTGAAGTGAAGTTTCACCAATAATAAGTGTTATTGTTTGAGTGGTAATAGAAATGACATTAGTAGTAAAAGTGATAAAAAAATTAATAATTGAAATAATATTGGTAACGAGAATAATTATAGTAATAGTGATATTGCTTACAATGAGATTAGAAAAAATACTAATAGTAATATTAGCAATTATATTGTTCAGTTTTCAGAAATCTTCAGAGGTATAGCATCTTGACCTAGTCGATGGGTAGGACATGTCTATTAGAGAATCTGGTTATGAATAGATCAAACTTTGATAAGTTGTATATCATTGTTCATACTGGTGATCAATACGAAGGTTTTAATAATGGTAATAGAGCTGCTGATGTTGAGTTTATCGGAAACAAAATAGATCTACCTTCTCTTGATCAACAACCTAACGAGATGGAGAAAACTATTATAATTGACGGAGTTAGGGCCAATGAGAAACTTTTACCTGAATACTTCTGAAGAGGTAGACATAATAAGTGCAATGTGGTATTTCTTAATCAAAGTATATTTCCATAAGATATACAAAATGTCATAGGGAATTGTTATCTATTTCTATTATTTGAGCCAAGTGGTTAAGCTTATGAATACTAAACATACTGATTTCTTTAATGAGTGTGAGATATAATCTGATAACTTTGGTGGTTTTTTTTAATGAAGTTTGAAGAGAATCATAGAATTATATGGTTATAGATAACGGTAAACTTAGAGTTAATTGAAATGACAAGAATGATTTAGGTGTATGATTAAAATTAAGACAGGATTAATATATGATTAATACTATATTTATTGTTAATATTAATTTTATTATTGTTAATATGATTAATTTTATGATTAAATTGATCAAAAATGTTGGTAATTATATCATGTGTAATGTAAAATTCAACTCATCCCCACTAAATTTAATTAGTCTTCCATATTCTTATTTAACTCTAAGTTCAATATACACTATTCTTTCTTTTGTTAAATTTTGATATAAAACATTTGTCGGTGCAAAGTTATCATGTAACCAGGTGATTCAATTAAGTTGAATATGTATAATATATCAAATTATTTACTATTAACTTTTACACCCGGTATGAAATTACAATGAATGTTAATTGTAATAAAACTCATCATAACAACAATTTTACTTGTTTAAATTTTGCTTTTTCACTTTTGTTTTATAAATCCAAATAAGGATGCAATTGAGTTGTGTTTACTGAAACCAGTTTTACCCTGTATTTTTTCCATATGAAATTTCATTGTATTCTTATCTGCTTCTTTTATAACATTAGCATCTACTTTTTTTATCTCTTTAATTTGAGGTAAAATCATAAGCACCTAGTGTTGTTTCGTTGACTGATTGCATCATCTTCAAGTGAAGATTCACCAATAATAAGTGTTATTGTTTGAGTGCTAATAGAAGTGACATTAGTAGTAAAAGTGATAAAAAAATTAATAATTGAAATAATATTGGTAACGAGAATAAATATAGTAATAGTGATATTGCTTACAATGAGATTAGAAAAAATACTAATAGTAATATTAACAATTAGATTGTTCAATTTTCAGAAATCTTCAGAGGTATAGCATCTGGACCTAGTCGATGGGTAGGACATGTCTATTAAAGAATCTGGTTATGAATAGATCACACTTTGATAAGTTGTATATCATTGTTCATACTGGTGATCAATACGAAGGTTTTAATAATGGTAATACGGCTGCTGATGTTGAGTTTATCGGAAATATAATAGATCTATCTTCTCTTGATCAACAACCTAACGAGATGGAGAGTACTATGATAATTGACGAAGTTAGGGCCAATGAAAAACTTTTACATGAATACTTCTGAAGAGGTAGACATAATAAGTGCAATGTGGTATTTCTTAATCAAAGTATATTTCCATAAGATATACAAAATGTCATAGGGAATTGTTATCTATTTCTATTATTTGAGCCAAGTGGTTAAGCTTATGAATACTAAACATACTGATTTCTTTAATGAGTGTGAGATATAATCTGATAACTTTGGTGGTTTTTTTTAATGAAGTTTGAAGAGAATCATAGAATTATATGGTTATAGATAACGGTAAACTTAGAGTTAATTGAACTGAGAAGAATGATTTAGGTGTATGATTAAAATTAAGACAGGATTAATATATGATTAATACTATATTTAGTGTTATTATTAATTTTAATATTGTTAATATGATTAATATTTTGATTAAGTTGATCAAAAATGTTGGTAATTATATCATATGTAATGTAAAATTCAACTCATCCCCACTAAATTCAATTAGTCTTCCAAATTCTTGTTTTACTCTAAGGTCAATATACACTATTCTTTCTTTTGTTAAATTTTAATTTAAAACGTTTGTCGGTGCAAAGTTATCATGTAACCGGATGATTCAATTAAGTTGAATATGTATAATATATCAAATTCTTTACTATTATCTTTCACACCCGGTATGAAATTACAATGAATGTTAATTGTAATAAAACTCATCAAATCAACAATTTTACTTGTTTAAATTTTGCTTTTTCACTTTTGTTTTATAAATCCAAGTAAGGATGCAATTGAGTTGTGTTTATTGAAACCAGTTTTACCCTGTATTTTTTCCATATGACTTTTCATTGTATTCTTATCTGCTTCTCTTATAACATTAGCATCTACTTTTTTTATCTCTTTAACTTGAGGTAAAATCATCAGCACCTAGTGTTGTTTCGTTGACTGAATGCATCATCTTCAAGTGAAGATTCACCGATAATAAGTGTTATTGTTTGAGTGGTAATAGAAGTGACATTAGTAGTAAAAGTGATAAAAATATTAATAATCGAAATAATATTTGTAACGAGAATAGTTATAGTAATAGTGATATTGCTTACAATGAGATTAGAAAAAATACTAATAGTAATATTAGCAATTATATTGTTCAGTTTTCAGAGATCTTCAGAGGTATAGCTTCTGGATCTAGTCGAAGGGTAGGAAATGTCTATTAGAGAATCTAATTATGAATAGATCACACTTTGATAAGTTGTATATCATTGGTCTTACTGGTGGTCAAGATGAAAGTTTTAATAAAGTTAATGGGGGTGCTGATGTTGAGATTATCGGAAAGATGATGGATCTACCCGCACCTGATCGACAACCTAAGGAGATGGTTAAAACTATGATATTTGACGATGCTAGAGTCAATGAGAAAGTTTGAATGAATACTTCTGTAGAGGTAGACATATTAAGTGTAATATGGTATATCCTAATCAGAGTATATTTCCACTAGATATACAAAATGACATAGAGAATAGTTATCTATTTATACTATTTGAACAAAGGGTTTAAGCGTAGGAATACTATATTTATATCGATTTCTTTCATGAGTGTGAGATATAATCTGATAACTTTGGTGGTTTATTTAATGAAGTTTGAAGAGGATCATAGAAATATTTTTTTTTATAGATAACGCTAAACTTAGAGTTATTTGAAATGACAAGAAAGATTTAGGTATATGATTAAAATTAAAATGGGATTACTTTTATCATTAAAACTAAATTTATTGTTAACATTAATTTTATGATTGTTAATATGAATAATATTATGATTAATTTGATCAAAATAGTTGGTAGTTATATCATATGAAATGTAAGATTTAACTCATCACCACTATTATCAAGTTATTATTATCTCTCCATTTTCATCATAAACTCTAAATTCAATTTATACTATTCTTCTTTTTGTTATATTTTGATATAAAAGTTTTGTCGGTGCAAAATTATCATATAACCAGGTAATTCAGCTAGGTTGAATGAGTATAATGTATCAAAGTCTTTACTTTTATCATTAATACCCGGTATGAAAATGCAATAAATGTTAATTGTATTAAATCTCATCGCTTCGACAATTTTACTTGCTATATTTTTGCTTGTTGTGCACTTTTATTTTATAAACCCTAATAATGATGCAATTGAGTTAGGTATGTTGAAACCAATTACACCCTCTACTTTCTCCATCCATCTGACTTTTTATTTTATTATTATCTGCTTCTGTTATAGCATTAGCTTCTACTTTTATTATCTCTGTTATTTGAGATAAATCATAAGCACCTAAAGTTATTTCGAAAATCGATTGCATTCGAAGTGAAGTTTCACCAATAATAAGTGTTTTTGGTTGATTGGTAATAGAAGTGACATTAGTAGTAAAAGTGATAAAAATATTAATAATCGAAATAATATTGGTAACGAGAATAATTATAGTAATAGTGATATTGCTTACAATGAGATTAGAAAAAATACTAATAGTAATATTAGCAATTATATTGTTCAGTTTTCAGAAATCTTCAGAGGTATAGCTTCTGGATCTAGTCGATGGGTAGGAAATGTCTATTAGAAAATCTAATTATGAATAGATCCCACTTTGATAAGTTGCATATCATTGGTCTTACTGGTGGTCAAGATGAAAGTTTTAATAATGTTAATGGGGGTGCTGATGTTGAGATTATTGGAAAGATGATGGATCTATCCGCACCTGATCGACAACCTAAGGAGATGGTTAAAACTATGATATTTGACGATGCTAGGGCCATTGAGAAAGTTTGAATGAATACTTCTCTAGAGGTAGACATATTAAGTGTAATATGGTATATCCTAATCAGAGTATATTTCCACTAGATATACAAATTGTTATAGAGAATAGTTATCTATTTATACTATTTGAACAAAGGGTTTAAGATTAGAAATACTATATTTATATCGATTTCTTTCATGAGTGTGAGATATAATCTGATAACTTTGGTGGTTTGTTTATTGAAGTTTGAAGAGGATCATAGAAATATTTTTTTTATAGATCACGCTAAACTTAGAGTGATTTGAAATGACAAGAAAGATTTAGGTATATGATTAAAATTAAAATGGGATTAATTTTATCATTAATACTAAATTTATTGTTAACATTAATTTTGTGATTGTTAATATGAATAATATTATGATTAATTTGATCAAAATAGTTGGTATCTATATCATGTGTAATGTAAGATTTAACTCATCACCACTATTATCAAGTTATTATTATCTCTCCATTTTCATCATTAACTCTAAATTCAATTTATACTATTCTTTCTTTTGTTACATTTTGATATAAAAGTTTTGTCGGTGCAAATTTATCATATAACCAGGTAATTCAACTAGGTTGAATGAGTATTATGTATCAGAGTCTTTACTTTTATCTTTAATAACCGGTATGAAAATGCAATAAAAGTTAATTGTATTAGAACTCATCGTATCAGCAATTTTACTTGCTAAATTTTTGCTTGTTGTGCACTTTTATTTTAAAAATCCAAATAATGATGCAATTGAATTATGTATATCGAAACCAATTACAACCTGTGTTTTCTCCATCTGACTTTTCATTGTATTCTTATCTGCTTCTCTTATAACATTAGCCTCTACTTTTATTATCTCTGTTATTTGAAATGAATCATAAGCACCTAGTGTTATTTCGATGATTAATTTCATCATCTTAAAGTGAAACTTTATCAAAAAAGTGTAATTGTTTGTGTGGTAATAGTAGTGTTAATAATAGTTATAAAAATATTGGTAATCAAAATACTAACAGTAATAGAATAATTATACTAGTAGTGATAATACTTAAAACGAGATTAGAAAAATTATTAATAGTAATATTATTAACTATATTGTTCAATTTCCAGAAATATTTAGAGGTATAGCATCTGAGCCTAGTCGATGGGTAGGATATGTCTATTAGAAAATCTAATTATGAATAGATCACACTTTGATAAGTTGTATATCATTGGTCATACTGGTGGTCAAAATGAGGTTTTAAAAATGTTAATAGGTGTGCTGGTGTTGAGTTTATCGGAAATATAATGGATATACCTTCTCCTAATCAACAGCCTAAGGAGATGTTATTTGACGAAATTTAGGCCAAAGAGAAAGTTTTAAATGAATACTTCTGTAGAAGTAGACATAATAAGTGTAATGTGGTATATCTTAATCAAATTATATTTCCATTAGATATTCAAAATGTCATAGAGAATAGTTATCTATTTATTTTATTTGAACCAAGGGGTTAAGCTTGTGAATACTATATATATATATATATATATTTATATCAATATATATATATATATATATATATTTATATATATATATATATATATATATATATATATATATATATATATATATATATATATATATATATATATAGTGGTTTCTCTAATGAGCTTGATATACAATCTGATAACTTTGGTGGTTTATGTAATAAAGTTTGAAGAGAATCACAGAATTGTATTGTTATAGATAACGGTAAACTTAGAGTTAATTGAACTGAGAGGAATGATTTTGAGTTAAGATTAATATTAAGATATGATTAATACTATGATTAATACCAAAGTTGTTGTTAACATTAATTTTATGACTGTTAAAATGATTAATATATTGATTAAATTGATCAACAGTGTTGGTAACTATATCATGTGTAAAGTAAGATTTAACTCATCACCACTAAATTCAATTAGTCTTCCATATTCATCTTTAACAGTAAATTCAATATACACTACTGTTTCTTTTGTTACGCTTTGATAAGAAGGTTTTGTTCGTGCAGAGTTATCATATAACCAGGTGTTTCAGTGAGGTTGAATGTGAATAAAGTATCAAAGTCTTTACTATTATCTTTATCACCCGGTGTAAAGTTAGAATAAATGTTAATTGTATTAAAACTCATCATATCAACAATTTACTTGCTATATTTTTGCTTGTTGTGCACTTTTTGTTTTATAAATCCAAATAATAATGCAATTGAGTTAGGTATGTTGAAACCAATTACACCATGTACTTTCTCGATCTGCCTTTTTTTGTATTCTTTTCTGTTTCTATTTTAACATTAGCTTCTACTTTTACTGTATCTGTAATTTGAGATGAATCTTAAGCAGCTATAGTTTTTTCAAAAATTGATTGCATCATCTTCAAGTGAAACTTCACCAATAGAAACTACAATAAAAGAATTATGTTCACCTTCAATTCCATAGGTTTGTAATTTTGTTACTCGAATAAAAATCATTTAACACGGAAACATAAACAGATAATCTTATTAACACAAACGTTGAAATGTGGAGTACAGGTTCATTAAAGTTAAACCATTCTGTTGGTTTTTCTTGATATAAATTTAAGTGTATGGTCATCATTAGTTTTAGATAGCTACTTAGTTAAACTTTGTGGCTCCCATAAAAATAGGTTGTGTGTTTTTTTAGAATTTAATAAATGCTTTATTGAATTCTGTTACTTTTTCTTTTTTTGATATCTTAAAGTAGAATTCAAATTGGACGCAATTTATAGCTATAAAATGATATACCCAAAATTATGATAAAAAAAATTAAACCTAATAACCCAGCAACTATGAATACTGTTAACAGTAAAATTTCTATCATCCTCAAAAGAGAAGAAAATCTTTTAAACATACAAGATTCTTATCTCGAGATTGAGCTTTTGTACCGAATAATGCTGGTGGTGTTTTTGGAAATAGAGCTAATATTAGATCGGTTAATTTTGGTCTGATCACATTGTTTAGTTAAGTTATACTTCAAACTAGCTGTGGTAAAACAATTGAATAGACAGATCATTGTCATCGTAACCTATTGATGTATAAGTTATCAACTAGTGCTGGTGATGAATATGAGATTGGTTCTGTTAGAGATCAACGCGAAAAGGTAGACAATCAAAAGATGATCAAGCTGCTGGTAAACGTTGTTATATGTATATGATGATTAAGATGAAAGATCTATTTGTTTTTGTTTTGTTAATGATTTAGATAAGGTTATATATAGCTGGAACTATTTATGGCTAGAAGAGTAAGATTATATATTGCTAGAAGACTCTATATATATATATATTTATATATTAGAAATAATATTTAAAAGAAATGATAATGATAGTGCTTTACATAGAGTTAATGCTGGTGCTAAAGCAGTAACTGATGATGATAATATGGAGATCAGAGGTCTAGTCTATGTAAGATTATCTTAGTGAGTGTCAGGAATTGACCCTTGTAATGATATCAGAAAAATTGCACAATGAAATAAAATATAAAGAGTGAAATTGATTTTAATTTTCATGAAAGAAAAACATTCTACAAAAAGGTTCCTACTGCTATTTTATTTTTGTTTGATCTCGCTCGGCATAGGACATCGTGATGAAAGACCTCAAAACATATTAGTTGGTTTTGAGAATAATAATATCAATGAACAAAACTAATGATGCAAGTAAATTAATGAGATTGGTAGTGGGTGTCATCCAGAGGATAGCGTGAATATTAATTATAGATTTAATAATAATATTAAAGCCATGGATCATTTAATCATTAGTAATGAAATATAAATTTTGCGTTAACTTGCCTTTTTAGGCAAACATGTGTTTGGTTTACTCGAAAAATAACAGAATGTTTGATGTGACGTCGTAATTAAATTTCTGTTAAAAACATGAAAACAAAAAAAACGTTTTTATGATTCTCCTCCTCTCTTAACGCTGGAAGTACCCTGCAAACATTACTTACTGGGACGCCAATGTAAAAGGAAGGTTGAAAAACTATTAGATAATGCTATTTGTTTTTTTTTCACTTAATTACGCTTGAGCAAGAATTACTGAAGGAAACTTTAGGAATGTAAGAACCCCTTTGCTGTCTCTTATGACGTCTCAACAAAAAGACGTACCAACATAAAAAATTTTGAACGAACTTGATTCCATGACAAAAATAAAATCCTGGATCGAGGTTTTCTCGAAAAAAAAAATGCAAGAATTGCGGTGAATAGCGTTGATTTTTTGTAAGTTTTGCGGTTTTCAGTGGTGAAATATTAAATTTCACCTCATTGGCCGGATTCACCGAATTTTTAACGAAAAAACTGCAGAATACGGAGTCCTACCTCTCACATTCCGCATGGCAGCCATTTTCCACGGTGCCATCTGTCAATTACTTCAATGATGATTCTTGTGAATTTGAGTCAGATTCATTAAACGTTATGAAAACAAATGCTTCAAAATTTTGTAAGATCTGCGGCTTTTGGCCGTGAGTTTTTCATTTTCGCTGCTTAAGCGGTGGAAAAAATAGATTGCCGCTGCCATGACGAAGCAGTGAAAAAAATCACCGATAAAGACTGCGCATCTTACAAAAGCTTATTGAAAAAAAAATACCGAAAATTCTCACATATTTGTACAGCATTCCCGAAAATCCTACAATTTTTAGAAATTTTTATCGTTGACACCTCGACCCGGGACAGAGTCACCCATTGCGTTCAATTAATCTAACATTGACATAACCTATTTCTAGAATATATATATGTTTCGGCGTGTGGCCAAGCTTTAGCGGTCCTTGGGAATTGATATGATTTTATCTCCACTGAACGGGAGATCAGTTTTATAATAATAATATCTAATTTTCTATTTCTCTCTGTCGGCCTAACGCAATTTTTGAGCAAACTTACGTTAACTTTGAGTTAACTCTCTTTTTTCAAAACAGGGAATTATTGTTTAGCAATCAGCTACTCATAAATAAAACTTCGCTTTTTCTAAATTGTGCTTTACCAACAAAAAAAATCGTTTTAAGAATTTGATACAACTGCCAAGTTCGAAAGCGCGGTCTCCTATAATAGACTTCACAATGTTGTTTAGTCCCCAACGAATCCGCTCAAATACCCTAAATTCAACTTAAGTGAATCGCGTACTTTTTTACAACTGTTTAAAGTTGGATAAATTTGAACCTTGCCTAGTTTCAAAACAGTTATAGTTCAAAATATTTCTTTGTTTAGTGTATAGGATTTCTGTTCGAATCCTTTTAAATTTGTATTAAAAAAATGAAAATAAATACAAAAAGAGTTTGATGAATCTCGCCTTCTCTTAACGCTGGAAGTACCCCGCACACATTATTACCGGTGACAGCAACTTAAAAGATTGGAGAAGTTATTTGCTAAAGCTCCTTGTATTTTTCACTTTGTTATGCTTGATAAAGTGTTACTGAAGAAAGCATTAGGAATGTAAGAACCCCTTCGTTGTCTCCTATTGTGACGTCTCAACAAATAGACTTACCTACATATAAAATTTTCGACGAACATGATTTCATGACAAAGGTAAAATCCTGGATCGAGATTTTTTCAAAAAGTAATGTAAGAATTGCGTGAAGAGCGGTAATTTTTTGTAAGTTTTGCGGTTTTTAGTCGTGAATTTTTTAATTTCACCTAATTGGCAGTACTCACAGGATTTCCTACCAAAGACTGCCAGATACTACGGATTCGTTTCTCTCACCTTCCGCATGGCAGCCATTTCTTATTCCATGGCGCCATCTGTCGATTTTTTCAATGATGATTCTTGTGAATTTGAGTCAGATTCAATAAGCGTTATGAAAAACAAGTGCTTCAAAGTTTTGTAATATCTGCGGCTTTTAGCGGTAAGTTTTTTCATTTTCATCGCTTAAGCGGTGAAAAAAAAATTGCCGCTATCAACGGGAAGCAGTGAAAGAAAAAAAATTCACCGCTAAAAAGTGCGAATCTTACAAAAGTTCGTCGCAAAAAAATTAACAGAAAACTCACACGTATTTTCACTTCACTCACCGCAATTTTTACAATTTTAAGCAATTTTTACCGTTGACACCTCGACCCGAAACAGAGTAACCCTTTGCTTTCAATTAACCTAACGTTGACATAACCTATTTCTAGAATATATATTTTGCAGCGTTGGCCATGCTTCAGCTGTCCGGGGGACTTGATATGATTTCATCACAACTGAACGTGAGGTCAGCTTCAAGATAATAATATCTATTTTTCTTCTTTCGGCCAAAATCAAGTTTTGAGTAAACTCACAATAACATTTATATCTTTTTTCAAAACAGGGAATTATTGTTGAGCAATCAAATAATCATAAACAAGTGTTAGCTTTTCCTAAATATTGCTTGACCAACGAAAAAATTTCAAAAATCGATACCTCCGCCAATTTCGAATGCGCGGTCTCCTATAATAGACTCAATAATGTGGTTTAGTCCCCAAAGAATCGGGCTCAAAAGCAATAAAACTACCTTAAATGGTTTGTGTACTTTCTTACGACTGTTTAAAGTGGGATAAATTTGAACCATGCCTTGTTTTAGGACAGTTACAGTTCCAAATATTTTTTTGTTTAGTCCAGAAAATTTTTCGTTCAAATCGTCGTTCGAACAATTGAGCGCGTCACCCGTTATCTCTCAGCCAACACCTGTTACAAAATGATTAAATAAAATCATATTACTTTGGAAAAAGCTCTGAGTATTTTTTCTGTTTTTCAAGGTGCTTCAGAAATCCCACAAACTAAGTACTGCTCACTAAAAGATCTCCGTCAAAGTCTACAATATTCCAAATCCATAATTTTGGTTACTAATATTTGAGAGTTTTTCCTTTCTTAAAAAGAACAAAACCGACTAAGTCGGGCGAATTGCTCTTTAACGACAGGCAAGCGGTTGGCTTTGTCAGCAGCTAGGACGGTATAGTGAACTCTGGGCGCTACCTCTATCCCGTCTCTGATGACGAAAGTCAAATGGGTCAAAAGAAAATTCAGCCAAGCGAAAAATTTCATAACAGGATTAATATATTTGCTACAAATTGCTTTTGAGAGCACTTAACAATGATTTCATAAAATGTACTTGTTATGTCATTAATGATAAAAAATTCTAGTATAACTCATTGTTAATGAGGATCAGAGACGATGACCTTACGCCACATAACAGCAGCTGAAGTGCGGTATCAATTAAGAGAGAGACAGAGAGAGAGAGAGAGAGAGAGAGAGAGAGAGAGAGAGCGAGTGAGAGCGATAAAACGTGAATGAGAAACAGAAAAAAAAGTTTCACCCGAAGAGAAACCTGAAATAGTTTCACAGGCTCATAAATATCCGTACATTTGGAACATAAAATTTTTCCAAAATTTTAAAATTTTTAAATTTTATCCAAAAGTTACTAAAACTGGAGTCATAAAAAATGTTGAGAACCATCCCATATACCCGCGAAACAATGCAGCAGCTTTTTATCAAAACTTGAAGGACATCCCAGGGCCTCTGCTGCCAGAAAAAGTTCAAAACATGAAAAAATTGCAAATATTTTGAAAAAATTGCTGAAATTCGTGATATTAAAATCTTGAATAACATTCCAATACATCTACAAACTATGCAGTAACATATTATCAAACCCTAGATGAAGTTCCGTGGCTCTTGAGGCTAGAGAAACCTAAAAGATGACAAAAAGAAATTCAACTTAAAAAAATGCAAGTTTTATTAAAACAAAATTGCTAACACTTGTGATATTAAAATTTGAAAAAATTAATCAATGGCCAGCAATAAAGCTCAAGTAACTTATTATCAAATCCTAACGGATTTTTTCTGATCCTTGTGGCTCAAAAAAACCAGAATAATGACTATAAAAGTCAAAAATTAAAAAAATGGCGAAAATTGTCAAAAATATGCCAAAATTCGTGATGTTAAAGTCTTGCAAGACATTCCATATAATCTAGAAATTATACAGTAACTTATTTCCGAACCCTAGAGGAAGTTCCTTGACTCTTGAGACTGAAAAAAACCTAAATCAGAAAATTTTAATAAAAAACACTTGGAAAAAAGAAAGTTTTATCAAAAAAATGAAGGGGGGTGAGGGCAATAGTGGGGGTTCAACAGTGGGGGTGTCTTCAACCTCTGAGAACCACCCGTCACACTATAAGTATAAGTATAAGTATAAGTATAAGTATAATTTTGAGTTTGAGCTGAAACAGAGCTGAAAGGCTCTAAGAGCACTTAATTCCCGCTGGGTGCTACCTGTTTATCCCGTTTTTTTTTCAGGACGAAAAGTCAAAAGCATCAGACGAAAAATCGGTCAAGCGAAAAATTGCATTAAAAAAAGACCGACAGGACTAATATAATTGCTACAAACTTCGTTTGAGAGCAATTAATAATGAAAAGGCTCTTGCATCATTCAAATTTAGCACAAGTTTGTTTTCTCCTGGAGAAGGATAAGAAGGCGTGGCTTGTTAATGTGCCACATCAGTTTTGCTGATGTATTTCTGCTGCCATGCTGGCAAAAACTAGTAGAGATTGATTTTACAAAATTGCTCGATATACCTGGCTGTTTGTTTATTTACGACTTTAAAACTTTTTTGGCCCTATAAAGGTACCTTGGAAAATTTGGTACCGCAATAGTACGACGCTAAGTAATCTAAGTATGGTTTAGTATATTGTTTGCAAGCGCTAAATGGGAATTAGGAATTGATTTGAATTTATCACAACTGAACGTGATATCAGTTGCCCTCTAATAATATTTGTTTCGTTTGCTCCAACGCGATTATTGAGCAAAAATAAGTTTACATTGGTATCCTATGGTTTGGTGTAGTGTTTTAATGGGTAAAATAGGAATTAAGAACGGATATGAGTTTATCAGAACTGAACATGAGATCAGGTTCCCTCTAATAATATCTATTTTTTCTCTTTTAGCCTAACGCGATTTTTGAGCAAAATTCAGTTGCCTTTGGTATACTATTTTAAATTTGGGAGCATTTGTCGGGCAATTAGATAGTAAAAAAACGAACATTGCTAATTTCCTCTGGTACACTTAAGAATAAAAAGCAAATGGTAAAAGAGGCATTGTACAGTTAAGAATATAACATTGTGTAAAATTACAAAATCATTTAATTACTTAACTAAATTGTGACATTACATTAGTAAAAAATGGCCTAAAATGCGATTATAAAATGTTCTCACAATTTTATATGTACATCATGAAGAGTAAAAAAAATAAAAATCTAATGCTCTCAATGTCATCTTTCATATCAGTTATTTTTCAAAAATTCTTTCCAAAAATGTTCTTTCAGTTCTTTTTTTAAGGAAGCTTTCGATGTTGTTTTCAGTCTAATACTAGAAGGCAAACTATTATAAATTGGAATGGCTTGTGCAATAAAAGAATTAGTTAAAAACTTATTGCTCTTTCTTGTATCGGACGTTATTTTTTTGACCTGTCATGTTGTTTCATTCTCATGGTAGAGAGAGGTTTAATTTCATATGCTGGAAGATTGTTGCTGAGTAAGCGAAAAAAACATTTTGAGCAATGATATTTCAAGAGAAAAGAGACTGGTAATATTTTGTTGCGAAGTTTGAGATCTGCGGACCGATCATATTTTCTCTTATTAAAAATGGTTTTTATTCCCCAATTCAATTGTTTTTCTAAAGATGTGAGTAATGACTTTTGCAACCCTATCAAAATTAAAGCGGAATAATGTAGATGACTTATTACTATTGCATTGAGCAATAAAATTTTCGTTTTCTCTGGTAAAATTTTACTTAGTGTATTCAAAAAACTTTTATTCCACAAGCCATTTTCTAAAGAATCTTTTTCATTTCTCCATCAAATTTTATTTTGCTATCAATAATTATGCCAAGATACTTCACACTATTTGATTCTGCTATTCCTTCGTTGTCGGTATTCAGAACAGTATTTGTTAACCTCTTCCTGGTGCTGAATACAATATATTCTGTTTTTTGTTTTTTCACTTTTAATTGGGACTTTGCAAAAAAATCGATAATTTTTGAGATGTTATGTTCAAGTTTTGTTTTTGGCGATATTTCATCAGTGTCAGATGTAAAAAGAACAGTGTCGTCTGCATACTGGACGACCGTGCAATCCTTTTCTACAATCTTTGCTAACTCGTGACGTAAATGTTAAATAAAAAAAGGTCCTAAAAATACCTTTAGGAACTCCTCTTTTCAAATTAATCCAATCTGATTCAATTCCATTTAGGACAAAACTTTGAGATCTTTCATTCAAATAATTCTTTTTTAAATTGGTAGCATGTTCGTCAAAACCTATATTCTCAAGTCTCCATAACAGTACTTTGTGGTTTATAGAATCAAAAGCCTTTGAAAGATCTAAAACGCACCTGTAACCCTCATAGTGGTAAAAAAGTATTATGTTTTTCTCAATTTTGCTTGACCAACAAAAAATTTTTCAATTTTTGATACGTCTGCCAATTTCGCCAGCGAGGTCTCCTATAACAGACTCCATTATGGAGTTTAATCTTAGAGGAATCCCCCTCAAACACCCTATTTGCCATAAATGAACCCTGTACTTTCTTGCGACTGTTTATAGTGGTATAATGTTGAACCTAGCCGTGTTTCATAATAGTTATAGTTCAAATTATTCTTTGTGTTTAGTCAAGAGAGTTTTTTGTTTGAATCAGCATTCAAACAATTAAACGTGCCAGTCATTATCTCTCAGCCAACATCTGTTACATATCGATTAAATTTGAACTTAAATTACTTATTGGAAAAACTTAGTTTTTTCAATGTTTTTTAAGGTGTTTCAGAAATCTTATAAGCTAATTACTTCACAGTGATAGATCTCTGCCAAATTTTACATGATTCCATACCTATAATTCTGGTTTTGAATTGCTCGATAGGTTCTCCTTTCTTATAATTATAATGAATAAAGCTTTTGCATCATTCAAGTTCAGCACAAATTTATTTTCTTCTGGAGAATTGTGCAAAGGCGTGGTCAGTCAGTGTGTCAAATCAGTTTTGATATATATATATATATATATATATATATATATATTATATATATGGCTCTCGCCATAATTATATATATATATATATATAAATATATATATATATATATATATATATATATATATATATATATATATATATATATATATATATATAGATGTATATATCAAAACTGATTTGGCACACTGGCAAACCACGCTTTTGTACAGTTCTCCAGAAGAAAATAAATCTGTGCTGAATTTGAATGATGCAGAAGTTTTATATTCATAATAATTTTATGAAAGGAGAATCTATCAAGCAATTCGTAACCAGAATTAGGGATATGGAATCCTGTAGAATTAAGAAAAGGTAAGAAATAC
Source organism: Convolutriloba macropyga (assembly GCF_964194025.1). NCBI lineage: Eukaryota > Metazoa > Xenacoelomorpha > Acoela > Convolutidae > Convolutriloba > Convolutriloba macropyga. The sequence continues at coordinate 45,972,622 of NC_134470.1, read as the reverse complement.
GATGAAATCACTGAAATTTTTCACAAATTGTGGTCAATGAGGTGAAAAAATTCACTAGAGCCCATCTCAATTTAGCTATTCTTAAAACTTAACGCTTTCACCCCTTCTCCGCTATGAACGGCGGTCGCTGAAAGAATTTTCTCTCGCCAAAATTAACCGCAAATTTCGCAATATTTCCGGGTAATTTTCGGCCAGGGAAGTTTTTCGAAGTGCTTACTTACTGGTTACAGGAGTGGAGGGTTTGCTTTGATGATAGCCCAAGAAGGTGGCAGCTGCTTCATGCATTAATGGTGGACCCAAATCTCCCCAAGATAAGCCGCTTCGGTATTTTTCATTCATAAGTTTCATGTAAAGGAGCATGAATGGACTGCCCTGTTCAAATTGTATAGTGCCCTGGTTCAGCACGTATGACTCCTCTCTTGATGTGGCCTCACAACTGGCAGTCGGCTTTCTACACAGATCAACTCATGATTAATAATCGCCTTTAAAAGACACAACATTTTTTAATATCATTTTTTAGTTTTAAGCAAAATTTTAGACCCTTCCAAAAACATTTGGAATGATACAAGATATAAGGTGTTGATTTGATGATATGACATAATGTAATTAGCAGTGAAAAAACTTTATCATTTGAAATGATTTTTCTTCGTTAATGACCATCCATAATTATACTTATATATTCAACGATGGGGGCAATCAAGGTCCGAACATTACGAGCAAATGTACATTATCGAGCCTCCTTGTTAACAATGGCAAAATATTTAACATAGAAGTGAGTATATAATATTTAATTTTGAAGTAAATATTACTTTTAAAAGAGTACGACTATCATATACCACAAAGCTACATGAGAGATTTGTCAATTGATATTTTAAGTGTCAAACATATCTGGTCGATAGCTTCTCTAAAATAATCTATTGTGAGCTCATCATTCGGCGCTAATTGCGCTAATTCTCTTTTTCCATGTGGCACGCAAAATTCTAATTTACATGTAAATCTCAAATTAATCGTGCTCTCGAAAATGCATGCACACTCGAAGTTTGGTAAAAACTCCCCTTATTAGAATATCGTGCACTTGAAAGTAACTCCTAATACGACTAGTGTGCGGTCGAGCCCACCTCTGAGCAGACCAGTGTGTGCTCTGATCCACCTCTGATCAGACTCAGGTGCACGCAAAATTTTCTTTGATCAGACTCATGTGCGCTCAAAATCATTTCTGCTCAGACTCAAGTGCGCTCGAAATTGCCTCTGATCAGACTCAAGTGTGCTGGAAATAGTCGGATCAGAGAATGGTTTTTAAACCAATTCTAGGCCAATTCTACATCGCCAGTTCTAAGAGTATTGTATAGTACGTCGTCATTGATGCATGTTTCGGACTCAATAGATTAATTTGATCTACCAGTTATTCAAAATAAATTAAAGGGACCGTCGATTACTATCAGATGGACTGTTTGGTTAGAGCCATTAGACTCTAAATGAGTAGCGTGCTGTATTGTTCCTTCATGTCTGAGTACACAAAAGAACAGAAAAACTCTAAGTGGTTTTTGATCAGACACAATTGCGTTCAAAATTCCGCCTGATCAGACTAGTGTGCACTCAAATTCGCCTCTGATCAGGCAAGTTCCAGATAATTTTCCGGACAAAGGTGCGCTTTAAGATTTTTCCAGACCATGTAATCCGAGCGCACCATGAGCAGGTGTGCGCTCGAAGATGGTGTAAACAGAGATCTAACCGGTCTGGACACTTCGACCGGGGTGTACCAGAAACTCAATTAAAATTTATTTTCGCTGTTCGTTGTTTTTGTTTCTTAATCTCACTTTGATTTTTTCATCTTTCAATTAAAAACAAGCCGGTGACCAGAGAGCTACTACGTTGGTCCAAAAATTTCTGGATTTATTTGTGGTTTTTGAGATCGATGCAGCTATTCTTTATTTTTTGTATTATTGATATTATAAATTTTTGCACAGTTTTTTTCAACCATGTTCCTGTCTCGTCATTAAGGGTAATTAAGAAATCCATGGTTTACACAAACTTAAATCAAAATTTTGTCGATATGGGTTTGAGAGAGTCTTTCTCTCTCAATTAGAGGTAAAGTTTATCTGGTTACAGATAAAAGAATTATCAACTCAATTTTGTTTACTATGTTTTAAAGCACCGAGTACATTTGGTCTTTATTTCATTTTCAGTCATTTTTAATGCCTAGAGTCTAGTTTTGTGAATGCGTGCTTTCTCTGAATAAATTGTTGCAGTTTTCGCACAGAGCACTTTATGGCTCTCACCTGATTGGCATGGGCAACTTTCAAGTTTTAAAGATTGGGTTAAGGAACAATTATCCAACTCTTCACGATCATCGCTAATTAGCCATTAAAACATATAAATTTTTCACCACAGAGTTCTTTGAAAATTATTTGTTAAAAAATGGTGCAGTTTGTGTTATTTAGCGGTAAAAATTGTCTATTTGAATTCACTTCGTTATTTTAATTAATTAAAGCATATTTTTTGAGCAAGGAAAATTTTCATAGGTGATCAGATATTAGGCGGAAACTCGAATACGAAAAAACAAAATTTGTATCCATCAGGCCATAAATTGTCATTAAAGTTAGTGTCATTAAAGTTAGGTGGTCGAAATTAGGTGAAAGCTAACTTAAAACAAATGGAAAACGGTTCTTGAAAATCCAATCAAAGCTATAATGTATTCACGTATCCCTATCAACATTTGTACATACGACAGAGTCGACTAATAACTTTAAAGTGTTTTAATTTTCCAAATTTCTGCATCATTTCACACCTTATCGCTGCTGCACGGCAATGAATTTTGGCAGAATAAAGGGGCACAGAATAGAGAAAGTGCTGATAAAAGAGGTGAAAAACGCCCAAATTGTGAAAAGACTAATAGACACCTTTTGAAAGTATTTTAAAATTAGTTTCTTATATGAAGACAAATATAGGGGCCCTTGACTACACTATGGCGTCGACTAGATTTTTAAAGCGTCGAGTAGCAATTTTATCCAGTTTTACTCATTCTTGCTAACTTTACTTGCAAACTATTTTTTCTTTCTCTCTTTCCTTTCTGTGAAATTTTATTATTACTTATCTGTCGATTTAAAAATTATCCAAATTCGTCTTTCTATTGTTATTTGAATTTGATTTTTTTTTCATCTATTAACTCTTCCAATCTTTAAACCCAATCATTTTAGAAATAGAGACACCCAATTAACTCACTAAGCGTAACGATAACAGCTGGACGGTGTTCGGACGATTCTTAGCTCAAATAACTATTCCACCAAAATGTTCAATGCGTTGGTTCGAATCCCATTGCAACCTTTTTAGTTTTCCACAACCAGAAGATTGCAAATTGAATGATTTATAACCAGATGACAAACAAAACGAAATCCATTAACCGGATTACTTGTTGCAGCGCACTGTTACGATTCAACACAGTCAAATCAGTTCGAGCCACGCACACGAACCACATCTTCGATCCCGTCACATATTATTTTATCTCTTTAGTATTTTGTTCTTTTTTTATATGACAGCTTACTTACCTGTCAAATAAAAATGCCTATTTCACATAAATCTGCGAGGCCAGCCAGGACAACTTAACTTGGAAACAGCACAGAAGAAGTTCTTCATAGTACTTGAAATGGCTCACTACACCGATGCAGGTGCATGAATATTTTTCAACAGTAACGGAGCCATCAATTTAACAAAAATTTCATTCATAAATTCAAACTCTTATTTTTGTAATTTGTGTTAAACTTTCTTTCACTTGATCAAGTTTTGTCTGATCTTGATTTCTTTCTCGACTGTCTTTCACTTGATCTGACAATGTGAATGCGTGCTTTCTCGGAAAAAATTGTTGCAGTTTTTCAACAGAGCACTTTATGGCTCTCACCACAGAATTGTTAAAAAAATATTTGTTAAAAGAAATGTTGCAGTCAATGTTAATCAGTGATAAACTTCTTCCTTCTTCTAATGGTCAGTAAAAGTTTGGTCGGAATTAGGTGAAAGGTGATTTAATACAAATGAAAAACTGCACTTGAAAATCCACTCAACACTATAATGTATTCACGTATCCCTATCAACTTTTCTACCTACGACAGAGCCGACTATTACAATTATAGTGAATTATTTTTCAAATTTCTGCATCATTTTACCCCCTATCGTTGTTGCACGGTAATAGATTTCGGTAGAAAAAAGGGGCGCAGAATAGAGAACCTACTGATAACGTATTCATTTGTTACTTTTTAATTAGTTTCTTATATGAAGACAAATATAGGGGACCCTTGAATGAACAGTAGCAGCTCAGTACACCGCTGCAGGCGAATATTTTTCAACAATAACGGAGGCATCTTTTTAACACAAGCTGCATTCTTAAATTCAAAATCTTAATTTCGTAATGTGTGATAAACTTTCTTTCACTTGATCGAGTTTTTACTTAATATATGACACCACACATGCATGAACAATCGTACATAAAAATAAGTTGTTCATTTGTTCCTTAATCTAACGTACATGCAAACATGTGGATATATTGGTGCGCACCACGAACACGTGCCATGTTTTCGTTTTCCACTCCATTCAACGAAGTTCTTACTTTTCTGAGTTGAATGACGGTGTCGCTTATGGAGAGTTTAAGAAATTTTCAGTGGCGTTGGTGATTGAAAATTGCATTTTCACCCCATAAAGCTTCTGTAACATTTTAGTTTTTGCATTGATGGCGACAAGTTATTACAGTTTAAACGAATGAACGGAACAATTAAAAATAAGCTATTTCTTACGTTGTGACATTGTCCATAACAATCACATTTCGGATTCCTCGAAGGTCTGTCAAACTCCACGCATCGTGATCAAGGTAGAATCCACCGTACTTGTACAGAAGTGCACCTCGCATCAAATCGCTGATTTGAACGTTGATTATTTTACTCTTCATATCCAATCTTTCTGTGATTCCCTCAATGGGCGTATCCCGGAATAACTCATTAAGATCTGCGTAGTAAACATTGAGTTTATGAGGATAATAATTATCAAACAATGAACAGAGGGCGGGGCTGCTAATTTTAAGACTTTTTGTCAGAAAGATAATTTTCACTGGTAAATTGGCATTGTTTAAAGCAGACTCAAAACCGCATATTAATCGTCCTTTCAAGGTTCTTTGAGAAGGCGAACTTTCGATAAAGAATATTTGATTGTTTTTGTCGGGATTTTCAATTGGGAAAGGTGTCAAGATTATATTTTTGCATATTGTTGGAGCGAAAAAAGAAGAATATGAGGATCCATCATAACTTGGAGGAAACCAGTTCAATAAAATAATGCTGGTTGCTGATAGCGTAATCAATAGAATGGTTTTTTGTTTCCTCATAGCTTGCCTAAACAACGGAAGAATTCTTTAATCAATTACCGTTACTGTTACGGCTGATAATAGTTGTGCAATTCACTATATCTTTACTCACTTTTGGTTCGCTTATAATCTCCCAATCGTCACTTGACTGAAACTTTCCACAGGATTTTCAATAATAATTTTAAGAAAATCTTCAATTGATTTTCTCGGAATTCATTTAAACTGACTTCTATCGTGATAACACAAGTTCTAGTTATAAAGGTTACATCGTATTTGACATTTACACAAGTTATATTAACATTATGCAATCGGTATGAACAATAACAGTCAGGCAAAATTATCTGCAGGTAAATTAAAGGTGCAGGTAAAATTAACTCAAAACTCAGTTAAATTTACTTGAACTGTGCATGTATTTTGGCGTTCCAGTACACTACCTGCACGGTACCTGCACGTACCTGCAATTGCAGGCAATTTTACCTAAACGCTGCATGTAGTCTTCCTGCACAATTTACCTAAGAATTACCTGAACAGTCCAAATTTCAGGTAAATTTACCTGCATAATTTAAATGAACTTTTCAGGTAGTTTACCTTTACAGTACTCTCACGGCATAGGTTAAATACTTGAAAAGTTTAGTTAGGTTGTGCATGTAAACTTACCTGACATTCAGACTGTTCAGGTAATTTTCTGTTAAATTGTGCACAAGGACTACATGCACATTTCAGGTTAAAAAAGTTGAATTTTAAGGTAAATTTCCCTGCACTTTTTGTCGTGATAAGGACCACTGAGCAAAGAGGGACGCCAATTATGTCTTAGCTGTTTTATGGGCCTCTTGAGCTTCCATGACGTCTAGAGACGGTGCACTGATCTCCAGAAGGCAATCAGCAGCCAATCTGGCTCTCTGAGATTTTTTTTATGGCCAATCAAAGTTTTCACTCGAGCAACGGGAGCTTGGCACTCATGGTCTTCTTAATTTACGAGTGCGAGCATAAATTTTTCACTTAATTTTATATATATTTTAATTAACCTGGTATAACTTAGCAAAAAATCCTGCAAATAAACAAATTAAAAAAAAGTTTGTACAGTTTTTCACTACTACTTTTAATTAATTTGAAAAAAATCTTGCATAATACAAAGGTCCCTCGAAATTGTTATGGTAGTCATTCAATAAAAAGATAAAATCTTTTATTGATCATTTGTTTCAAGCTTGGAAAAAATCATATATAGGCTCCGTGATAAACGATTTTTTTGTCTGAAAAGATTACTTACAAATTAGTTTCTCAAGTGTTGTTTTTCTTTTGCATCAAAAATAAGCATTAGAATTAATTTTTTTTGCAGGTAATATACCTGAATGGTGTGCAGGTAAGCAGTTTTGGGGAAAATTGTGCAGGTTAATTTCACCTGCACATGGCCACCTGCACAGTGATAGGTAGAATTACGTATATATTATTTAGATTGAAATAACGACCACTGAAAGGAATTTCCTAAAAATTACAGGATTTCGTGAAAAATTATTTATATGTAATATATATGAGCAAGGTCAGTTCATTGACGTTAAAATTTGAACTGATTATGTATTAATTCTTGCAGGGCAGTTTGCACCATATTACAATTAATAAATATGCGCCTTGCACAAACTAGATAAAGTAAACAAAGAGTGGAACGCTGTTTTTTCGGTTCATTCGAACTACTTGCTTAAAGACAGGTAATTACCTTTGATCATAAAACAAAAACTGATCAAAATACATACCTGTACACTTTAATAATAATAAAGAAAAGAAAACAAATCATTTTGGACAAATTTGTTTAGGTTTAATAAAGAGGAGAAAACCCCACACTGATCACTGACCTTGAAAAATTGTCAAAATATTGATTCAAGACCAGCACCATTTGAAAGATATGAAAATGGTACCCCTCCGATGTGCCAGTGTTGAGGACAACGACGAAAAAACGACAATATGTTGTTAGAAATCGTAATTTTCGTCGTTTTGTCGTCGTTTTCGTCGTTTTGTCGTCGTTTTCTTTGTTTTCATTAGTTTCCGTCGTTTAAGTCGTCTGTTAGGTGTAAGAAATGATCGTTTCTTCGTCGTTTTTTTGTGGTTTCTTACTTCATTTTTTTTCAAATCAAATCGCAGTTTTTTGATCGTTTTTTTGTCTTTTTTTTTTCAAAAGAAATCGTCGTTTTTCGATAGTTTTTTTGTCATTTTTTGTGTCGTATTTTTTTTCAAAAGAAATCGTCGTTTTTTGATAGTTTTTTTGTCATTTAATTGCTCTTGATCTAGTTTTTCTCTATTAGATCGTTTTGGCAAATCGGTATTATGGCCTGATAGCGCAGTGGTCAGGGCATCAAGAAATGTATCGGGAGTTCAATCGTTCGACGTTTTTCGTTGTTTTTTTGAAAAAAAAGATCATTTCCTACATAAAAATAACGACGAAATAACGACCAAAATGACGATTACCACATAAGGGCTTTGATCGTTTTTGTCTAATGAAAACGATTAAAAAGCGGCGTTTTCTTACAAGTGAAAAACAAAATTCCTCAACACGGGTGGTGGTAGTTTTTGCGATTAATGACCTTAACCTTGGGAAAATGAATAAAGGATTCTAAGCCGACATTTACAAAAAAATAAGAAAAACTATGTAAATTATTGGCGCAAATAAATTGAGGCAAACAAGAAATCAAATAACGATAATGTTATAATAAGAGAACAACAGTTTTTAGAGAGAATTAACCGTTCAAGGTCACCCGTATACCGGAACAAAGTTAAAATACATTGAATATCTGATAGCACCAATTGGGGGCTCTCGTCTCACAATGAATTTTACTACACTAAAAAATTGTAACTCAGGGCCATTAGTATATTATTACATAAAAAGATAACAAAAAGCAGCAATTTGGCTCTAAAAGTCGACAATATGACCTCGATCTATAACTTTATCATGTTAAGGATACGGGAAAATACGGAAAAAAAGTTTTTAGGCTAAACTAAGTAATGTTTGATGCGTAATCAAGTTTTCATGATTGACCTAAAATTGTTCATTCGCAACAGTTACTCCGCTGAAGTTATAAATTACGCGCCATTCAAGAACGTCAATCAACTTCGAAGAGACTAAATAACTGATCGTCTCGAAGGCATATGAAATTTCACAAGTTTCGCAACCGAGTATTCTCTAACAGTATCCAAAAAGCTGCTAAGCAGACAGAATAAGCCATTCAATATGGGGAATGTTTTGAGAAAAATCCGTTTTAGACAAGTACGAACAGTGAATACTGTTCAAAAGTACAGCAAATGTTCCAACCCAGGAATTTGTAGCAACAACTTGACAGCAGCTGCGTATGACTTTCATCAGATTATCAGTATTTTGTAGTTTTTCATGTTTTCACATATTTTATCTCAATATGTTCAATATATCTATCACATTCATATTTTTATCTCAATAGTTTTTCATCTCAGCCTTTTGACAGCCCCTTTCTGTTTCATTCAGGTAATTTCAAACACCATAAAAAAACATATCTGTTGTCTCGCATTTTATTTTGCTCATAGTTTACTTTGATTTTCTCGCGCAGGATTGGCTGGTTACCTCTCACAACAATATTTTAAACAGTCTTTTATTATTTGTTATGGATCTATTCTGCAATCATATAATCAATAAGAACAAATAATCTGCAATCAGATTATAATCAATAAGAACAATATATAATCTGCAATCATATAATCATTAAGAACAAAGAAGTTACAACTCGTATCAGTCGAAACACTTTTACCAGAAGTCTTATTGATTATATGATTGCAGACAATTTTACGGTGAACAGTACTATAGTTTTTGACAATGCTATTTATAGTGACCATTTTGCTACATTAGGTTCTTTACAATACAAAAAGATCAGCAAGCAGCTTAGCACAATAAAAACGTTCTTTGATAAAAAAGATTATAAGGCAGACAGTTCAGACAATCTTTGTATTCATCAAATTGGGATAAATTATATCAAACTTCGGATATTGATGTAATGTTTGATCTCTTTACTAATACATTTGTTCAAGCGCTTGAGAAACACGCTCCAATAAAAACGCGTTTTATCAGAAATGACAAAAACAATTTTTCTCTATCAGAAAAATGGATATCTAATACCACAAGACAGGTGATGATTAACCGTGAAAATTTCCTGAACGATGAGAATTTCAAACAATTTTTCTCTTGTCGAAAAAATTCAAGTACCTCCTCTTTTAGTGAAGATTACAAAAAATTTTATCAGAATTTAATTGAAGCCGCTGAAAGCGACAGGAAGAAATGGTTGCTTATTAACGAGATCAGAAACTCGAAAAAAAAATTCAGCCGAACATAACATGCTTGAAAAATGTGTTCAACGACTATGTCACAGACCCTAAGAAAATATCCAACCTTCTGAACTATAGGTTTTCAATACTAGGTAAATTTTCCGAGTCAGAGAAAACTCTTCCAAAGCAAAAACGCTATACTTGAAAAACATTTTCGTTTAGATTTGTCACCGAAAAAGAATGCTTTGATGCTATAAAGTCACTTGGTAAAAATAAACCTCTTGGTCCATCTCTTATTCCCGCATGGGCTCTTAAAGATGCGAGTCCTGTTGTTACTCATCATCTAAGCTACACTGTGAACAACTGCACAAAGGAATCTTATTTTCTCAAATGCCTAAAAAAGCCCATATGATACCTCTTTTCAAAAATGGTGACCTTGAGGAACCGAATAATTATAGACCAATATCAATTACCCCTGTCTGTCTAAAGTAATTGAAACCCTTATGAGAAATCAAATCAACGATTATTTGAATGTTAATCGCCTTTCCAGTAAACGTCAATTTTGTTTCAAGAAAAAAAGATCTAAAATAGATGCAATAATGTACGCAACAGAGTTCATTAGAAAGGAAACAGATAAAAACAAAATTGTAACAGCAGCGTTCCTTGATCTCTCCAAGGCCTTTGACTCAATCAATCATGAAATACTAAGCATCAAGCTTGATAATCTGGGCTTTGACACATCTGCACTGAATTTAATTGGTAGTTTTCTATCTTATCGTGTACAGTCAGTGGTTTTAAATGATATTTTTTCAGACAGTTTAAGTGTTGCAAGAGGTGTTCCTCAGGGCACTGTTTTAGGACCTCTTTTGTTTAATCTCTATATCAACGATATGCGTGAACAAGTTGTCAACAAAACAGAGTTATTTCAATATGCAGATGACACAGTTATTTTCACATCTGGCGATTCAATTGAAGAAAGCAAAAACCAGTTCTCATCATGTGCTATAAAATTAACAAGTTATTCCAAAGAACATCAACTGAGTTTAAACGCTTCAAAAACTGAGTTTATAGTTTTTAGCAAAATCGCAAGAAAAAATCAAAAGGAACTTTCAAAAATTGATGGCGCTCTCGTTGAGGAAAAACAGGAAATCAAATACTTAGGCGTTCATATAGACAATAGATTGACATTCCAGAGCGAAGTCAAGTTTTTGTTAAAAAAATGGCCCTTGGAATAAAAACCCTATACGCAATTCGCAACTCTTTACCAAGATCATCTTTAATCTTGAATGTTCTTGTTTTGAGTCACCTTCTTTACACTGCCGTAGTCCTTCAATCGATTGGAGAAAATCTTTTAGTGTCAATTCAAAAACAAATAAACTGGGCCTTGAAAGCTTCTTTTTATTGGTTGACATTTGAGTCAACCAAAAAACTGAGATTATAACATAACATTTTACCTATAAAACTTTTTATTGAAACCAAAAGATTATTATTCTTTTGGAAAATTAAATCGGGCCAGCTACCTGCTTTCTCCTCAAAAACGGGTCAATGCTACCTGGTCAGTAGTACAATCACGTCGAACAAGAATTCTTTTCTGGAACTGTAAATTCAAAGGCCAAAAATTACAAAACTGCTTTACTGGTACAGCAATCAAGGATGGGAAGGTCTTACCAGAGTCAATAAGAAACAAAGAACAGAAAAAAGACTTTAAAAGTAAATTGATTGCTTATCAAATTGAAAAAAAAATCAAGACCAGACTTTTTTCATTTATCAACCAATCAGTCTTGGCGTGGTTTTAAATTCATTAGCACCTGATTTGCTGCAATCACGCCCTATGTTTAAAAAACTTTGATCAACAATAAATTTTGTTGGATCAAAATTGTACGTTCACTGTTATAAACATAAATGATTTTTTCATGTAAAATTTACTTTAAAATACACTTCTGATGGTCTTAATTTGAATGTGTTTTCTTATACTGATAAGAATTTAAGTGTTTCTTTTTTTAAACTATTTCCCCTCCCCTTATATTATTAAACCCACACACTTACTTATTTTCTGTTGTTATAGATTAATTTACCATGCAAAATAAAGCGCGTGCGCCGAACAGCGTGGATCCTTAAATTATTGCTTTTCCTTTCTTATTTTCCTTTATTGCTAATATTTGAACTGAAACAGTTAAATTCCAAAGCGGAGCTATTCTGTTTTGGCCCCCAGTGCATTTTTACGCCACCAGTTACAATATATATGTTGTTATATAGCACGTTACCATGTAAAAAACAGCACTTGCGCCTGGGGGGCGTAAAGGATATGAACCCACTAAGCTTTTGGGGGGGGGGACAGAAAAGTTCCTCAAAACAATCGAAACGTTGCCAACAACAGTGAAGTGAATACTTTTAATGATCAATGTCGAACCTAAGGTCATTAAAATGTGATAGTTATCTGATTCATTGTGCAAGTTATATTGATCAAAAATATACTTTGAGACGTTTCCAGAATTCGACCGGATATCTTTTTGAGGATCTTAAGGCAGACGACCCTAGTTGGGCTCCTTTTACAGCCTTGAGGAGTATAGAGATAGGGCTACTTATTTCTGCGCGCAAAGTAAAGATATCTTGTTCTCTCCGACTCTGTTTAGCACCGAAAATAAACTTCAATTAAAATGGGGGTGATAGTATACATCACCGGAGTCAACAGAATACACATAGTGCAACTCTGTATTAGACTGTATGGAGTTGTGTGCTATTTATGAGTATTATAAAGTTATAGGCATGCGTTATTTATAAGAAACTAGAGTCTTCTCAGTTTCTGATGGGTAGAGGTGTTTTTGAATACGCATTCAGTATTTTCGTTAGCTGCATTCATCCGATGTTGAAAGTTTCATCCGAAGTGTGGACTGCAGCTGAAAATATTGAATGTGTTGGTGTCGAGTGAAGTAGGTAACTAGAGTTCTCATTAAAATAGATGATTAGAGTCGACAGTAAGTGTTCCACATCCTGTCGGTTTTGGAGCCAGTGAGGGTATTCTGGACAATGACGTCGGTGCTGTTGGTCAAATGCCAGCTGTCTCTCATTGACAATCCTTGAGGATTTGGTCACAGCTTGGTAGGGAGTTGTAATCTGTAGTCTCTGTCAGTGGTACAAAGAGGTTTCAATTAATCTCTTTGCAGTACGTTTTTGTTCCGATCGGATTTATCAGCTTACCTTCTGGTTAGCATCCAACTGTGCCACAATCAGCTACGTAACCCTTATTAAACATAATTGCAAGTTTTTTCATCTGAGTAAGTTCCGACCAAAGAAAAGAAGAAACAGAGTATTGCTCCTAGTTCTTTAATTAGATTGAAGAATTTTTGCAGAATATGGATCAACTAAGCAATATAAATTAAACAATTATCAAACAGAGACTGATAGAAAAGAAAACATATTTTTTTGATTTTCTTTTGAGAAAAACATACTTTGCCAGTTTCTCGATGTAGAGAACAGAGCGCCTCTAGGAGGTGGGACTGTGGCCAGGAGAAGAGGGACAGTGGCCCACTAACGATGCTTGAGTGCAAAATCCGAAGCGCGATTTTGCGGAACACGGAAGAATTCGAGGAACTACTGGTCCCGGGCGAGGCACGCAGCCAGAATTCGGGGGTAGATGTTCACGTTGCTATGCCTTTGCATTGCGGTATGGTGGGGTTGCATTGAGGATGTCCTTCTCTTCTTGTGGTCGCTTTGTCATTGATCCAATCCCAAGTTCGTCAATGATCCAATCGCAGTAGAAGAGGTTGAATGTATGGCCGCAATTACACTCCGTAGAGCCACCCTCTACGGAAATTCGAGACACTCTGAAGGAAGATGCCGATCACCTCCTTCTTCCATGTACTAATTCCCCAGTAAACAAATCATGAAATCGATTGCTGTGGATTTGAGCGTGTGCTTTGGGGGCTTTGCGATACAATTATTTCTTTCGGGAACGCGGACGGCGAGGTCTAAATTGATCCCGATAGGGTGAGTAATTTGGCGGAACAGAAACTTGGGCCATGTTAATTTGTGGCACGTTCTTTGCTTTATTGCAAAAGGATTTTCTCTTTGTTGAGATTAAAACTCTGAGCCTCGGGTTTGGCTGTAAATAAAAGCATATGGTAGGCCTGTGAAAAGAAATCGGCCTGTCAGATGAATAGGCATGTCAGATGAACTGTGAACCGTTGTCTGTGGGGTAAGGGGTCCGAGCATGGATAGTTATCCGTTGACGTTAGCCTGTCATACGGTGAGGCTTTGGAATTCGCTTCCGCGGCTGTTGCGCTGGTGAAAACGAAGTTGTTGTACCTGGCTGTTTGTTGTGGCAACTATGCTGGCGGAGCCGTAGATACTAATGGAGGCGCGTAGAGCGACGGTTGTGACCGAAGTTTTGCACTCTTACACGTCCAGAGAAGGCCCGTTTTAGGACAACTCCCTATGTAATTCAACGCTCCGACTTCTCTGTGCTTTCAGCGAATGACTCGGCGACCCATTATTGTTTTGTGGTTAGACATTTGTGGGTACCAATGATAATTTATGTTACGAGCTTTGCAGATTAAGGCATCTGAGTCCCAATTCAGAGGGGAATTTCTACCATTGCTCCTGATGAGGAAGAGAAGATGCCGCGGGCGAAGACAGATGGTTCACCCGCGAAGAGATGGTCAAGATCATGGAGTCAGGCTTTGGCGAGGCTTGTAATATTCTGAATAGCGACAAAGTTTACGTTTTGCACGCTGGTTCTAGTTTTGCGGGATCCAATATCAGTGGCGTCGGCAGCGAAGGAAGGATGTCGTCCACTTCCAACGTGAGTAGGTTGAACTACAGGTCTAGTGTTGTGTGGTGTAGGAGAGCCCTTGGAATGAGTTGCTGTTGGGGAGGTGAAATCTATGGTGTCACTAAAACCAAAAAGAGTTATCAAAGAATAGTTTGTAAATTGAGATTATGGCCTCGTTGATAATCTGGATCTTTATCAAAAGAGTCTTGTGACAGTGATAAAGTGTTAGTGCGTTTTCTTTTAATAGGTTGCAAAGATTCACGATGGAGAGATTCAAAGCTTAGTTTGGTGATGTGTCATTAGAACTTTCATAGACACCCTAAACAGTTCGCGGGAGATTCAATTTTAAAGTTGAACATTTTATGTACCAGTGGAGAGATTTTCTTATAAAACTTTGCAGCTTTGCGCGATAAACTCAATTCAGTTTGTGAGTGCGAGTGAGTGCTACTTGTAGTTTTTCTCCTTTTCTCGTTCTTTTGAGGTTGCTGAATTATATTTCTCTGTGAGAAATACTTGAAAGAGTGTTTGTCCAAAAATGCCAAAATATCCGGAGATATTTGTTTTCAGCCAATGGGATATTGGGTCCTGAAAGACTATTTGAATTATACGCTTTAAAAGCACTGCAAAATGAGCCAACGTGACCCTAGGGCGCATTGTCGCACGTGAACGTTTGTCGAAACCTCCGCGTGGATCAAGGACTCAACGGAAAGTCGACACACTTCAAACGAAGATGCCAATCATGTTTCTTCCTCGTGTACTCTTTCCCCATTAGGCCAATCGTGAAATTAATTGATTGCTGTGGATTTGAGCGTGTGCTCTGGGGGCTTTGCGAAACATTTAGTTTTTTCAGGAACGCGGAAGCTGAGGTCTGCTTTGTTGCCATTGGGTTAGTGATTTGGTGGAACAGAAACTTGGGCCATGTTAACCTGTTGCACGTTTTCTGCTTTGTTGCTAAAAGATTTTTTCTTTGTTGAGATCAAAACTCTGCGCCTCGGGTTGGGTTGTAAGAAGAAATCATATTGTTGGCTTGTGAGAAGAATTCGACCTGTTAGGAGAATAGTGAGGTGTAGAAAACTGTGATGCCCTGATTGGAGACATTTTGACTGAATATGTATAGTTTTGTACGGCCCGTTGTCTGCGGGGTAACGGGCCCGAGCATGAATAGTTAAACGTTGACGTTAGTCTGTCATACGGATGAAGCTTTGGAGTTCGATTCCACGGCTGTGGCGCAGGTACAATGAGCTTTTTGTTTCCGGGTGTTTTTGTTGCACCTATGCTGGCGGAGCCGTTGATAGTATTGGGACGCGTAGAGCAACTGTCGTGGACGAGGTAATGTATTGTTACACGACCAGAGTAGACCCGTTTTAGTACAACTCTATTTGGAGTTGAACGCTTTGACGTGTTCGGCGAATGCGACCCATTATCTGTTTGTGGTTGGACATTTTTGGGTAACAATGAGATCTTCTTGTTACGAGCTTGTAGATTGCGGCATATGGGTTGGTTCGGAGAATTCGGGTCACTGCAAATTAAAAAGGGGAAGTTCTACCATGGCTTCTGATGAGAAGGAAAAAAATATGGCGGTTGAGACCAGATGGTTCACACGCGGTGAACTGATCAAAATCACCGAGTGAGGCTGTGGCGAGCATTGTGTTAATCTGAATAGCGGCGAAATTTGCATTTTGCATGCTAGTTCTTATTTTGCGGTATTCAAAAGAGGTGTCAGCAGTGAAGGAAGGATGCCGTCCACTTTCAATATGAGCAGAATGAATTGTATGTTCGGTGTTGTGTGGTGTAGTTGAACCCTCCCTCAGAGTGATTGGCTAATGAAGCGGTTTCATCTGTGATATCACTGAAACAAAAAAGATATTAACAAGTAGTTGCTACTTTGAGAATGAGGTCCTTAGAAAGTTCCTGATAATCTTGATTTTTATCGAAAGGGTCTCGTGACCTTGATATAGCTTGTGTTTGTTTCTGTTTAATAGGCTGAATTTATTCAAGATGGAGAGGTTCAAAGTCTGGTTTAAAAGATGTGTCAATAGAGGATTCATATCAATTTTAAATAGTTATCGTGAGAGCCGATTTTCTTTAATAGTTAGTATATACTAGTGAGTAGGTTTTCTTATCAAAAAATTTAAACATTTTGTGGAATAAAATCAGTTCAGTTTGCAAGTGCAGTGAGTACAATTTGTAGTGTGTTTCGTTTTCTCTGTCTTTCGAGGGTGTGTGGTTTTTAACTCTCCGAGTTGGTCTGAAACTACAAAGAAAACCGGAGGTTTTCGATTTAGACAATGTGGTATTGGGTCCTAAAAAATCAATAGCGTTGTATACTTTAAAACACTGCAGAATAAGCCAAAGAGACATTTAAAAGTTGAGCACTGTCCAAGCAGTGTCTATTTTCTTTAACAAGTACCTTGAAAAACCAAGAATAGATTTCGTTGAGGGAGTCTTTTAATTCTTTTCGTGCTTGTTTTGCAAGATCTGCAAAGTTTACCGCTTAAGCTACTTCAAAGTTCTCTGCCGCGTCATCTATTGATTGTCTAAATGTCATTTTATCTATAGAGGTTGTCCAATCACTTTGGCTAAGTATGTCTAGCTGCTGAGTGGTAAAAGGAATTTGAGCGAAGTTGTGTTGTATATAACTGTGTGCGAATACCTTAACATTATCTCGCGCCTTGGTTGGTTATGGCATTAGACTACTTTATTCATTGTTTTCTGGGTTCATTGTAATTTGCCGACTAAAGTTAATGGTCTTACACGGTGATCATACTGATTAGGGATTTGTTTAACGAGGTATTTGGTATAAAAACTGTTCTTTGTTTTGGTAGAAAAAGGGAATGGGTTAAGAGCATTAGTTTTCAAATACATAAAAGGTAAAAACTTTTTCGGATAATGAATTATGAAATTAATGAAATAATGAAATAATGGAAATCTTGAAATTATAAAAATACGTCAGAGATTTTAGAGTGGAAAATGTGTTTTTTTACAAGTGTTAAAAGGTTTTACTAGAGGGAAATTTTGAGTTAAAAGGATAGAAGTGGCCTGATTACGGTTTTTGCCTTGATCACATAGCTTCCTAAGTTTTGAAAGACCTGTGTTGTCCATAACTAAGAGTACGTTGCTGATAGCGCACTCATTTTTTGCATCCACGTGTTTGTTGGGATGTACTGCACCGAATTAATTTCGTTTCCTCAAAAATTCGTATTGTTTATATTTGCGATGAGCTTTTGTTTCTTGTGGTAAAACCTAACTTTGGAATGTTTGCTTTTGTATACGGCAATACATAAGTGGGTATAATATGTATCGTGATGTTTACGTCTTCCATTTCTTGCTTAGGTTTGCCTGTAGAAATATTTAAACCTTTGTGATATTGGATTGAATCATCCTGGTATTGTGTCGCTTAGTAAGGACAGTCTCCATTGCATGCATGGAGTGGTTTAGTAATAGCCTCATGGCGAGATAAGGCCAATTCGCTGTGTGTTCAAGTAGTCTTAAAAATAGCTGGAGTTCATGTGGGCATTGTGTTCATGTCCTGTAATAGATTCTTTTTTAGTGACAGTTTCTATAAAGTGCCTCTTTTTAAATTAAACCGTTCGGGCATGTGATCTACTGCGTTGAAAATTATGTTGGCTCCCAAATGACTGTTGGCATAAAAGCCTTGATTGGGGTAAAATACCCTGTTCCAATGTCACTCTCAATTCTTGTGTCTTTATAGTCAAAACCTCTCGAATGAAAACCTACAATGAGTGAAAAAATTGTTAGTTGCGGAGATCATCTTATCGTGTGGATAACATGATAATTGTAGGTGGAACTGCCCATCGGTTATTTGTTGCTTTTGGAAGCTGATTGTGATCTTTTGGGTTATAAACAAAATTTTGGTATTGATGAGCAAAGGGGTTCCAGCGATCAAACTGGAATATGCCCTGTTTCGCTTCATGTAAGGCTGCCAGCGATGATACGTTAATCGTAGGTGAAATTGCGCAAGGAATCTCCGTTGGGTTGGGAATCCAAAAATGTAGTGGAGTTAATGGAATAAGCTGTTAAGTAACATGATTAGATTTGTAGTGGACTTGTGTAGGATAAAACATCCCGCTGTGTTTTCAGTGTATTGATCAAAATTTATAGTGATCTTAATGTCAAAAAAAAAATCGAAAGGTTAGTTTTTGCTAAAAATAAGGATTGATTGGCTGCTTAAGTGCAAAAAACCGATTTGTGTTGTTCAGAAGCAATTTCTACGAAACATTTTATAATAGATTGATTCAATAAGCTGTTTGCTCTTAGTTTTTGTACGGGATTAATTTTATATGATTTAGTTAACCTCTGTTCAGCCCATCTATGTAATTGATCCGCGTTGTAATGAATAGAACGGCTGCAAAATACAAATTTTGGGACTTATTTTAGAGGTGATAATGGGTAAGTACGTGTTGTGTTGGTTTGTTTATTGATACACTGATAAAAGTATTGATTGGGGTCAGGTATTGGTGTAATCCAGTTTAAAACAATAAATTGCAAAATTGTCTTGTAAACAGTTACAGTTACTAATATTTGTTAGTTGTAATAAATCTCCTAGTGTTTTGATGAAAAGATAATTTTAGGTGCGATTGCCCATCGATAATTCTTTGCGCTCGGAATCTATTTATGATTTTGCGGTTTATAAACGTTTACAAACAAAAAATCCGTATTGAAGAGCAAAGGGATTACAGCGATCAAATTGGAAGAGGTCAATACGAATTAATTGAGGTTCATATAGATTTTTGCGAAGGAATCTAAGTTTCCCAAGTTCTCAACCAGCTTTAATTTCTGCGAGCATGAACGCGCTTTCTTTATTATTAACATAACAAATATCGTGAAGAATATCAATATCCCCCTTTGAGGCGGAACCCTTCCAAACATTGCAATTGCGCGTGTTTGAACTTTTCTGATTTGTAAAAAGATGCGGACTTGTGCTGGTGAAATAAGAAAATTTGCGAGCTTGATTTTACACCCGTCACTTTTATTAACTTTATGTTAATGCATGTTTGTGATAAGCTGTGGAGGGCATTCATAGTGTATATATATGAGACAATGTATCCAATAATTAGGAGTTGATATGGTTTGTCGATCAATTGCGATTGGTCCTTTTAGGATATGTGAGAGTGAGAATAATGAGGTAGTAAGTTTTTTGATTAGATTTGTAAATGGGAAAAATATCCCGCTGCGTTAACAGTGTGTCGATCAGATTTAAACTGAATTTTTGTTAGATAATTGATGATGGATTATTTTTCACTCTGATTATGAGTGGAGTGGCTGCTTGAGGGCAAAAAAAATTGGTTTTGTCAACAGAAAATAGTACTGAAACTTTGATCTAAGATTGTTTTATTATTTTGTGTGCTCTTCGTTTTTTTTTACGGGAGTAATTTTTTTTTGGTTTAGTTTTTTTCTGTTTAGCCAAATTATGAAATTGTTTCCCCGTTGTTATGATCTCCAAAAGGATGTATGGGAACATAAAGCTTGGGACTAATTTTAGAGGTAATGTTATTTAGGTAGCTTTTTTATCAGGATGTTCATCGATACTCTGATGAGAGTGATGATCGGGGTCGGGTGTTGGTGTACTTGAGCTTAAATAAGTTTTTGGTAGGGTAAAAAGCCTTATAAACTAAGCGGCAGTGAACTTTGGATTGATTGTTATGAATTTCCAAAGTTGAATGAGTGATTCCACTAAGTTTTTGAAAGCAACTTCTCCATAATTGATGAATGTCCTTTGGAAGCGTTGAAGGGTTATTCACTACTTAGGAAGGGGTTCGAGAACAAAATTGTGTTGCTATCGAATCTGAGGCGGAGCTGTCCTGTGAAACAGAACTGATATTCTATGTGATTTGCCTAGGATACGTAGGATACGTCTAACTGTAGGTTTGGCAGAAGTAAGGAATGAGAAAGGGTGTTCCTCTATTTCTTCAGCTTGTGGTTTTTTTATTAAAGAGTGTAAATGATAACTTTGTGTTTTTGTGGCGCGAACTCCTGTTTTGTGTCACTCTATGAACACAATGTTGTCTCTGTGACTGGGGTTGCTCTGGTGATTGTGTTGGGTGGAAAGTTAGTGGTGCAATTGTAAGCATTGGCTACCTGCAACAGCCGACAATTATTCCAATAGTATATATGATAATGATTACTAGATGGAACAAAAGAAATTGATAGATTAATGCGGTATACCTAATTGGATGGCTGTAAAGGGAGATTGTTGTGGGACGACAATAATAATTTTTTTTCTTCGAATTTGATTTCTTTTATTTCAAAATTCGTGATATACTGAAATTTAATGTGTACGGGGCTCTTTAATATAAAACTTCTGGCCATTGTGGCGAGGTAATGTGCACACCTGCGGACTGGTACAAAATCGGAGATGCTTTCTTGTGAACAGGAAATCGCTGTGAGCAAGTGAAAAAGTTGAATGAAGAGGATGAGCTCTGATTTAAAGACTTCCCTTGTGAGTGGAAGGTAAAGCAAAGTATAAAAAAAGTTGCGAATGTCCTGCAACAGGGCTGGTAATCAGAGAGTGGAAATTGAGCGGTTCTGTGACAGCTCTTTTTGTATAAAATGATTTAAATACTTGATTTTTGTTTAGTTTTACGGTTGGCTTCAAAAAGGAGAAACTTCACAATTTTGAATTTGAGAGAGAAGAGAGACTTAATGTTAAAGTTGGGAGATTTGAGAAGAAAGATAATGTTTAATTTCAAATCAAGAGAGAGAAAGAGAGAGAAAAATTAATGCAGCTCAAGAAAGACTTTGATGTGAATTTAGTTGATGCGTTTTGGGCTTATTACAACTTTCTCTAGTGTAGAAAACAGCTTATGAGACATATCTGATTAAAATAATGTAGTAGATGGGTTCCCCATACCAATCTGTGAGCCATTCGACAACACAATTTTTCATTTTTTATCTCTAATTATTTTCTCAGCGAATGGCCTGGTTGTTTTTCCAATTTCTGATGAATGGACTTTGCGGTTGGTTCTGCCTAGTTAGCAGGTAATAAGGTATTCCCCAAATTGAGGTAAGTTGGGTATTTTTTGTGAGTTTTACCGCTAAAAAAAAATCTGTCAGGGTGTACAGGGATGAAAGAATTACTCAGGTTCATTCCCAATTTTGGAGAAATGAACAATTGTATAATGAAATAGTTGTTGTATAAACGCAAAGTATTAGCTTTTGCTCAGAATATGGGTGGAGTGGCTGCTTGAGTGTAAAAAACTAATTTGTCTTGTTCGGCAGCAATTTGTTGTTAGGATGTTATAGTTGTCATGATATCCAAATAGGAGGGCTGGGGGTGTGCAAATTTTGGGATTTCTTTAGAGGTAATAACGGTTAAGTACGTGTTGTGTCAGTTTTTTTATCGATACATTGACGAGAGGATTGATTGCGGTCCGATATTGGTGTATTTGAGCTGAAAACCAACAATTGTAAAAAGTAGTCTTGAAAAAGGTTTGTGTACATGTGGGCATTGTGTTTTTTGTCCTGTAGTGGCGTGCTTTTCAGTTACTGCTACTATAAAACACTTGTTCCCAATTTTAGCCAATCGCGCCAGACGTCGAATATTCGATGGTGATCATTAGTTTCTCAAATAATAGTCGCCTTAACAGAGGGGTTAGGGACACAGTACCCTGTTTCAGCATCAATTTTATTTTTAGTGTCTTTGTAGTAAATACTTTCTGAATAGAAATCTAGAGTGAGTAGAATATTTGTTAGTTGTAATAAATATCCTAGAGTGTAGATGACATGATATTTGTAGATCGGATTGCCCATCAATTATTCGTTGCGTTCAGAATCTAATTAAGATCTTGTGGGTTATAAATGAAATTTCCGCATTGAACAGCAAAGGGATTCCAGCGATCAAACTGGAATCTGCCCTGTTTTGCTTCGTTTAGTCTTGCCAGCATGTGTCCTTTAAGAAGTCAACACGAATTAATTATGGTTCATATTGATTTTTTTGAAAGGAACAAATCTCGCATGTTTTCTACGAGCTTCAATTTCTGAGAAAATGAAAGGTTTTTTTCTATATGAGTAACATAACAAAAATCTTGGAGAAAATTGTATCCCACTCTGAGGCAAAAACTCTTGCCGCTAAGTTTTTCAAAAAGGGCAAATACGCGTGTTTGAATTGTTCGGATTAGCAAAAGGATGGCGACTCGTGCTGTGAATTTTTGCGGGCCTGATTTTACATTCTCCAATTTTTTTAGGTTTGTATTACTGCATATTTGTGATGAGCTATGGAGTAAGACGTGTGCTGAGTTAGGGTTACCTTGAGAGGTTACTCTACTTCTGTTTTATGGTGTCTCAAGAAAATAGTCAAATCTTAAGGCTTACCTGACTAACTAAAGTTCTAGATCTCTAGTCTGTTACTCTTCTATCTGAGCTTCAGTAGACAGTGCACCGGCCGCAATGCTAAAGTCTAACGTATATCTCAATACTAAAACAAGAGCGGAGTAGAGAGAGAGAAATATACTTTATTATTATATCAGGTATGACTGGTACCGACTAAAGGGGTAGCGTGTTGTGTTACCAACGGGTAAACAGATAAACATTTTAAAGGAAAGTTATTTCCTTATTTTCAACCAATCAGGGTTGAGTATTTTAGTTTATATTTATTAACATTAATAAAGTCTCTAGATCTTTTTGTTGGAAGTCAACACTGACTCCATTTTTCCGGGTTTTAGAGTTTTTTGAAAGTCTTCTGTACTATAAGTCAATTTCTTTTATTCTCTCTGAAGGATTTTTTCTTTCTGTTTGAATGTGTTGCTTGGTAATCGTTTTCGTCAAAGAGTATAGTCCCAGACATAGGTTGCCCACAGAGCAAGGAATGAACATCAACAACCACAAAAGTATCTATTCCAGTACCACTTCCAGTGGATGAAGATCCTTTTGGGTAGCTCCAGTGTTGATGTGTGTTGTGCTCCTGATGTCCGGTGACTCACCTGACTTACCTGATTTATTTTTGTTGGCTGTTAAAGTGTTTACTGTTTTTCTCTATGTTTATGTATTGTAATTGTTCTGTGTTAATACGTAGTATCCCTTCCGGTTGGAAGAGTTTTTTGAAATTGTCATTATGTAATTGGTCGAAGAAATCGGGGGTAGTGAGTTTATTTGTCAAGTCTCTGTTGACAATCATGGAAATTGTTAGTGACATGTGACTTTTTGGCCATGTTATATTTTGTTACTGAAGATGAACATGTATTATTACTTTTGATGTCTCCCGAAATCAGAGGTTATTCTGACGCCACCAGTTTTTACGAATTGTTTTTCCATACTTCTACTGGTGTGGGGTAACTATTGTTCAATGTTATTTTTCGCGTTCGTCGTATCTGTAAATTTGTTGAAGGTTACAGATCTCGCTTATTTTCTTTATAATGGCTAAGCGCAAAAATGTCCCATTGCC
Organism: Convolutriloba macropyga; assembly: GCF_964194025.1. Taxonomy (NCBI): domain Eukaryota; kingdom Metazoa; phylum Xenacoelomorpha; order Acoela; family Convolutidae; genus Convolutriloba; species Convolutriloba macropyga. Next base: position 45,948,835 of record NC_134470.1, on the reverse strand, counting down.
TTATTCCCATTAACAGTTATTTCATCATTGTGTGAAAGGTTCGCCGGATACGATACAGTCTTCAATCTTCCAAATAATTCCTCTTTTCCTTTTGAAGGAAAAGTTTTTGAGTATTTGCTACAAACATAGTTGTTAGTTGTTACTAATGTATTACATATGATTGCATAGTATGTGTTAGAATATCATGTGCTTCATTTTGAATGTGAAAATTTCGAATTGTGAACATTCTCAATGTTTCGTCTGTTCTACCGTTTTTGTATTTGTTGTAACGTTTTGGTGACTACTGTCAAATACTTTTTATACGGTAGGTTATGTTCTGTATGAAAGATTCTACATGCATTACACGATGAAACTAATAATTATGTTCACAGGGTTGTCATGTTATGACTCATGTTGTTAGTTAGCAAGCGTGCAATCTATGTTAGAATTGTGCATGTTTGTTAGTACACATTACTATAGTGTATTATTATACACTGTGTTACTCATTCCTCTTGTTACTAATACCTTGTTCTATTTTTGTTTTCTTTTTATTTACAAATTTGCATATATCTAACTATGGAAAACTTTTCATATATACATGTATACAAGTAAATAAGAATAGGGGTAAGTGATAAAGTTAAAAAAATTTATTGTATTTTTTAGATTCTATTACACATTAAGTGTCATACTAAAATAAATGGGGTTCAATCACATTTAAGGATTGTTTGCAAAATGGGTTTTGTTAATAGCGTTTATAAAATATTTTTTGCACGGGAAATATGCAGAGGAACATCTATAGTTAGATGTATAACAATAAATGTTTATAACAATGTTACAATGATATTGTTCTGGGTATTACGAAACTTGTTACTACATCAAAACTTGTTACAGAATATTCCTTGTTAGAGTTTCTCTGTCTGCTTAGGGTGATTTGTTCGATCCCTATATTGTTGATATTCCTTGATGAAGTGATCATCTTTTGAAAGAAAATATGCCGCGAGATCAGTTATTTCATCTAGTGACACTTCTGTTATTGATGCTTTTACCAAGCTTCGTATTTCTTTCTCGATATCCGAGGTCTTGCGTTCATTGTTATATTGTATTCGGTTTAGGAAAGCTCTGTTTGTTACGCTGCCTTCCTCACACGGTTCTAACGCTTCTATGGGTACAATGAGCGGTCGTTCGGGCGCTTCCTTGGGTTGGAAGATATAGTAATTCTTTACAGGGTCGAAATTACGTAGTGTTCCAATTGTGTATTCCCATTTTAGTCTGTATCCGTAGTTAGGAATATATGGTGAAATTAATTGATCGTTTATATGTATATAACTCTTTGCAGTATTCATGTTCTTATCGCGTAAAAACGTATAGTATATTAAGTTGTGGACCAGCTTCGTTTCATGTACTCTATTATTATTGTTCTGAACATCCTTTGGTGTCGGATGTAGGAAATTGAAGCTGAGTTGAAAAATCTGGTGGTCAAAAACGCTGTATGCGGAAAGGTCTTGGGATGCCTTTGCTACGAGGTTATCAAATGTACATATTATAGGTATTTTAAATTCGTAGTCGTAGTCGTATAAAAAGCGTTCTGTTAGACTATAGAACTGTTTTAAAATTGGGTATGCTGTTTGATGGTATTTATCGCGTCCCATATTTTTAGTACTAAGTTTCACTGTATTCGTGTTCTCAGAAGGTAATGGTGGAAAATATTCTGAGACACGATCTTTTAGGTTGTGTAGCGGTGCCATTACAAAGTTATAGTCCCGTGAATCGAATGGCATTTCAGACCAATGACGATAACTTAATAATGGATTATAGTTACTGTTATGTGGGTTATTCAGTGTTCGGGGATCTTTGTCCTGAAACCATATGGTTGTCATTACTGTTGTTGTTGGGGATTGTTCGTTAGTGGATTGGTCGTAAGGGAATTGTAGATTGTTCGGTCTTATATGTGATGGATATCTATGTGATAAACGTTGTTGAACGTGATATTGCGGTAATTCGTGTTCGTTATCGTTAGGTGGAGGTGGTCGTACTGTTGGTGGATAGTTAGGTAGAGGTGGCGATTGGTATACTGTATTTGGCGTGTTATTTATGCCATCGTTACGTGGTCTGTTATTCTGGTAACTATGTACGCTAGTACTGTTCCTTGTTCTGTTACGTTATTATTTGTTCTGTTATAAAAGGAATCTTGATTACGTTTGTTTTCTGTTTGTTTTTTTCTAGTAACTTGTTCCTTTATAACCTGTGCGATCTCTTTCGGTGTTGGTTGGTTCAATGCTGTTTGTGTATGTTGATCGGAAGTGGCACATTCCACTTCGACTCTCATAGTTGTTTTCCAGTCCTGTGGGTTATCAAAACGATCGTCTGTCTGCGTGCTGCAATCAGAGGCGTTATCGCGTATTGTTCCTGGACTTGAACGTCCTGATCCTGAACTGAGTTCTCCTTCCTCAACGTCATAGCTGAGGGGCGAATCTGCTCGGTATGGAGTCTCGGGCTCATAGTTCATTTTGTTTGCCATATCGTTTCTTGTTCGCTGAAAGAGAATTCAGTTTGTTACATATTCTTAACTTTGTATTAATTACAATTGATTGTTACAGGTTTATATATGAAACGTTGTTCATTTAGTTTGTTACAAACACACTTGTTATCAGTGGTATCTTTGTTACTGTCTGTTATACAATTGTTATTATTCATTATTTATTCATCTATTTATTCATTTGTCGGTATTATGATTTATGAATACAATGTCCATTCATATTCGTACAGGAATATGTTTCTGTGGTGAATTGGTTAGTACCATTGTGTTACTTATATATGTATATTATATTGCAAGGGATAGGAAGTTTACATGTATTTCTCGAATATATCAGATGTGTTAAGTATAAATATAGGAAAATACATGAAATATGGGTGGCGGGTGTATTGGAATTTAAATTAGGATAAGTAGTGGAATATCTGGCAAGTAAAAATGTCGTTGAAAGAGTATAAAGCATGTTAGTTGTTCATAGCTGAGTACAAGTTTATACTTCATATGTATCTGCCGAATGAGTGTCAAAATATGTTACTTCATTCGTATCTGGTTGGTCATCATTTTTCAGGATGTCTAAACTATGGCTGCGGTTATGCATTTTATTAGCTGCTAAGTTTAACTGATTGAAATCTATTGGTGGGGGGTTTTGTATTTCCATTAGTTTTACTGATGGTATGAGGTTTTGTTGGTTTGTCGATGTAGGTGATGGTTGTGGGATTTCGTATGGTGTTGTTTTACTAATACTCAAAGGAGGTTCATATGAACTTCCATGAAATGTTGATGATTGTTGTTGGATGTTAGGCGCACTAGGGATGGGTGCGATATGTGGTGTAGTAAGCGATGTTGTTTGGGGTGTATTAAAAGATACGTTATTCCCTAAACCTTGATATGCAGGTGGTGGGGTAATAAGTTGTGGTGGTAGTATGGGTAGCTTGTTTTCAGTTATTATTTCTAATGGTTCAATTTTTAATGGTTCTTGTTTGTACCTTCATTCTGGCAATGGCGGTTTTTTTTCTTTGGTGGTGAATCTATTGTCTGAACTGTAGTCCCTTATCTGTTCTGCGAATAGTTGTTTTATAGTGTTTGTAATTAGTATCAATATAAATTTGTGATGGTTTATCGTTATCGTTGTGATCTGTTATATGTGCTATATCTGAAGAGTGTCGGCGGAAAATGTTCTTCTTTGGTTTATTATGTCTGGTATAGTGTGAATAATTTTCCTCACTATCGTGACTAGTTTCTTCTTCTTGAATTTGTGCTACTAGTTGCTTTAATGACTGAGAAGATGCCAAATATTCCTGTTAGAAGTATTTTTGTAATACTAGCTTTTTTGCCAATTGCTTTATGAATTGCAAAAGCATTGTAGAATTTTGTTATAAGATTTGTTAAAAATAGTATCATACTAATCATGGCATATATGATTGCCATTTTTTCTAGGATGTACCATGTCGCAGTCAAAAATTTTCCAGTTGACATTGGGTTGGTCGATTTGGAAGTTATATCCATTCATATTTAGATCTTTTAACCATTTTAGTGATTGTTCATAGTTTTTGTATGTTTGTAGTAATCCTGGTTGTTCAAGTTCTAACATTTTTTGCGCATTTGCTGATGTAGCTTCCTGTAATGGTTTTTCGCGGTCTCGCATGTATTCGTGTAGTAGATCTCGTTTTCGTTCTTGAATTAATTGTTCTCTACAGTATACATCACTTTCTATCAAACGTGCTTTACTAAACATGTTGTCTAGTACTATTTCTTCAGGTGAAATAGTATTCAGTACAGTTTCGACTTTTACAGGGTATGGTGTGACTCTGTATCTCGCTGTTCCTTCAGTGTCTATTGATATTAATTGATCAAAGTTACTGTGTGAACATGGGACTTTCTTCGCCCATAAGTATGTTTGTCGTGTTAGTTGGTGTACGTATTGTACTCTGTTTTTGTATAGAATTGGTATTTGATCATAACATTCGCGTGTTTGTGGTACATATAGGGGTGATGATTTTTTCGCGCATTTATACATTTTCATTACTTTTACTCCTTCTTGTTTGACAAATATTGATCTGTCTCCAGTGAGGATATATCCTAATAGCGGAGTGTTCTTTTGTACTTGTGTTAATGTTAATTGTCGAAGGTTTCTAGTTTGTTCGCAAATTTGTGAATAGAATTCTATAGCTTGTAGACTTATTCGTGAGTAAATTTTACTCATGTAAAGGTCCATTTTCATGTTCAAATGTGTGTTTTCATTTACAAAACAATAGTAGTATTGTTTGTTATCTTCGTCTTCATATCGTGTACGTTCTGATATTATTTGTTCTGGTTTTATTCTGATAAATTTTTCATCGTCAATTTTAACTTTCTTTCTTGTTACTTTTTGTCCAGTATGCATATCGAATCCGTATTCGTAGATGATGTATATATCATCATATTCTGTTTTGTGTAATGGTTGCAATGAACCGCACTCGCGTTCGACGAGTGGAAATACTTCGAATCTAGTAGCGATGGTGTCTGTTTTGTTTAATTTTTTTTGTGTTATATCAGGTTGTTGGACTGTTGTCCATTCAGCGTTTGTTTCTATCCAATATCTATCTTGGTACTTTACCATGAATGCATCAAATCTAATTAGTTCAAATAGTTGACAATGTGTTTGTGGTTCCCATACTATTGTTGCTTTTGTTAATGGTGTTGGGAGGCATTCTCCTTTGCGGAGATCGCAGGGTAGTTTTGTTCCCATATTTGATATTTCTTCGTTGTCTAGATTTAGTATTAGTGATACCTCACGTATTTCTAGTGTCCAGTCTAGTATATCTAATCTGTTCTGTTTTCGTGGTCCTTTCACGCAATTTGATTGTGCATTTTTAATTGCGCTTGGTATCCACATTGGATTTGAGTAATCATAAACTATTCATCCGTATGGCGGTACCAAAGGGGTAATCATATCGAATTGTATTCGACCTTGCATTTCTTCAATCTTTTTCTGAAGTGGTGGATTAGCGATATAGTTGAATGAGATATTATATCTTGTTGGTGTATATCTTGTGTTCTTGAGAAAGTTTATTCTAGCGAGTTCGTTTCGAACTTCATCCGCGTCTAATATTTTTGTTCTTTGTGCGTCTGAAACGTAATAATTTGGTCTATTTGCTCTAATGTAGTCGGTGTGTTGTGAACACCATTCTACGCGTTCTTTAATTGTTCCTGCAACTGCGTATGCTCTTATTTCTACTGCTTGTGCTTTTGATAATAACTGTACTTCGGTCTTTGTCATATCTAAATCTAATGGTTTGAATTTACATGTGTTTATTTTGTTTAATTCGTAGTATATAACATTAGTTATTTCTTCTGCATCAAAATCGTAGTGTTCGATGAAAATGTCTTGTGGTCCTGTTGCGGAGCCGTTAATATTCTGTCCTTTTAGTTCTACAAATGCTATTTGTGTTTGTCTTTTGTGTCTTTTATTGTTCATGTCAAATTTGTTTAATATGCTATCTGTTAATCGTTCTCTATAGAAGTTCCAGTTTCGTGTCCATTTGTCGATGGCTATTTCCCACTTTGCTTCGTAGTCTGAATTGTTTCTAAAATTATTTAATTCTTCTATTTCAGTATTGTTGAAGTATTTTGGATAAGTGTTGGTATGATTTTGATGATATACATAGTGTTGAAGGTTATCATATTTTTGTTGATGAACTGTATGGTAATTATTAACGGCTTTGTCATTTCTTGTTTTGTTTTTATTTTTAAAATGTTTGATTTGTATTTCCATTTTTCGTTTATACGGTCTTTAATGCGTTGTCTAGCTTCATTTTTCACTCTTTGTTCCATTTGTATTTTGTTTCCACTTTCATATAAATATATATAATTTTATTAATAATAATATGAGAATGATAGCTTTCAGTTGAATCGACATGTGTAGGATAGACCGGTGTGTGGATTGTAAAATGTTGCAAACCCTAAAGTTTGTTTTGTATATCTGTCGAATTTGTATATAAATTCAATGCAGATGAAAGGTGCTGGGATTGTGGTCGTGACTATAGATGGTGTTGTAGCGTGAAATGGATGATTAAAGATAGTGTTATATTTTATCGTTGTGTTAATTTTAAGTTCGAGAGCTGGTGTTGCTAAAACGTTAAGTGCTGCGTTGCGTTGGCGATGTGTGAGATTTAAAGTGTTTGTTAGTCTATTTCTTGACCAATTAGTAAGTGTATCACCAAGATTGGTAGGTCCATATAACGGCGGAGGTGGATTCCAAGTTTTGTGGTCTAATGGGAAGAGATATGTATGTTCATTTGTACTACTTTGAGTTGGGGGTTACAATTAAGTATGGGGGTAGATCGAATTCGTCCTGGATGGCTTGAGGGTAATCTAATGTCGGGTATGAATGATGATGGGGATAATGCTGTATTTCTCGGAGGTTGCAAGGTGTTTGGGATTTCGACTCTTGGTGAGCTTACTGATGTACTTGATGATGATGTTTGATTTGTTCTCAATGGTGGTGTACTTGTACTTGCGGATTGTGGTGATGTTGCTGACCAAAGTGAACTATTAGGTGACTGTAATGGTTGTACTCGGAAGTGTTCTTGAACAAAATTGAAGTCTTGTCTCTGTGAAAATGTTGGGGGTAAGAAAGGATTTGCTCTTAGTTCTGATGGTGTTGGTGTATGATCCGTAATAACACTTGAGTGTTCACTTGGTGAACTGATACTAAAATTGTGCAATGTAGGTGTTCCTGTTCTACTTGGTGGTTCTGATTGCCCTGTTTCTAAAGGTCTTATTATATTGGATTCTATGTCTGTTGATCCATATGAGACTAATGTTGAGTCTTGTGTCGGAAATGATAATGACGATCGACGTCGTGCTCTTTGAAGTTCTCTTCTTTCCGGTCGTTCCCGTCGTACAGTATACGGGTTTTCGTTATCTGGGTTTAAAGTATCATCAATTTCTGGTGAAGTTGGAATATTTGTTAAGTCTGTGACTTCATTATGGTGTGGTCTTTCTGCGTGATTTTTACTTTGATTATTGCTTGATGACGCAATTTTTGCGGGCTATATCTTATGCTCCTGGGCCAGGTCCGTGGGGTGGGAGGTTAAAGAATTGTGGGTGTAAAATAATGAGTGGTGTTGATTCTTGTCCTGGTGGATGTGTTTGTGCTCCTAGGTTCGATATCCAAATTTCGTTGTAATCTAACCTGAGATTTAATTGATATATTATGACGTTACCGTATAATTGAGAAATTTCTGGATATCCTATCTGTAAGTAGAATTTTTGTGAGTATAGGGTGTAGTAAATGGATTCTTCAATATCAGGAATAGGATCAATTTTTATGGGTGCAGAAAATATTCTATTAGACTTAAACACATACGTATGATAAAGTAAATTATAAGTGCGCTTTTAATAAATTTAAATATTTCGAGTTCTATGATATCTATATTGGAATTGCATATGTGGAATATATCAGAATTTATTTCATTCATGAGATGTTTTTATTGTACTGGTGGGCTTGAATAGACAACTCTACGATTTCGTACGACTTCAGTTATGGTTACTATAGCTAGGTACGTTGAAATAACTACGATACACGGTACTAGAAAGATAGTTAAGAAAAATATTACTTTAGATAATAGTAAATATGATGCTATTAATGCTTCTGTCAAAACAATTTTTGAAACTATTGTATTTGTACTTGTTTTTAATGTGTTCGTGGATGTTAGTGTGATTGTTAGTGTAAATTGGATACAATGCTCCGCTGGAAAGTGACAGTTATTTACTGTTGTAACTGACACTTAAAGGTGCCGCACTATCAAATTTTGTGAAAGCTTTATTGATATATGCCTATAACAATGAGTGGTATCATTACAGTTGTTACTTTTTTGTTCTGTCGTCAATGAGGTGTATAGCTTCCTTTTTTAAAACTACAAGGAAAACTGTGTAAAACTGGTTTAAGTTGACACACTCTCTAGTGTTAATTTGTTGTTTCAGTGTTTCAAATTCTGTGATTGTTTCAGTTCACGGTGCTGTGTTTTTGAGTAAATCAAAGTGTTTTTCTCCCCAAAAGAGTTTTATCTCTTGTCCGGTTTATGTTGTTCCTTCTTTGACAAAGAGATAATTTTGAGTTGATACTTTACATTTTGTTAGTTTAACGCTATCGTCATCAAAATGTATATGACTGTCAGATGGGTTGTCAAATTCAATAAAATCGTCTATTTGGACTGATATTTTTATGACAAGTTGGTTCTTACTAAATAAATTCAAAAATTATGAAACTGACAACATAGGTGGTATGTCATTACGATGGTGACTATAATGATGTATAAGTCTTTCTGAAATGAAATGAAGATAATTCAGTTTACCTGGTTTGTCGAATCGTTTTATGTAGAAAGTTGATAAAGATGTGATAGAATTTTTAAAAGCCGTTTTTACAAAATTACTCTGAATGTTTTCAGAAATTACTGAGAATTGGATTTTGAGGAAATGGTTGAAATTCTGTTCTGGTTGAGAATGGGGCAAGAAATTGTTTATGAAATTCTGACTTGTTCGAGAATTGTCTCTACAATTGAGAGTCGGTGATGAGATTTTGTTGAGGTGGAATTTTTAATTTAAGATTTTGTGTTAAGTTAGAAACAGAGTTTTAGTTAGAAATTATTTAAGTTAGTTTTAACTTTTGTTATCAGCTTAGCTGAAATGAAGAAATTTTTCTGATTTGAGAGAGGTTGTGATTTGTACAAGACAAAATCGGAGTTGTGATTTTTACTTAAATATTCGGTGCTCTCTACAATGTTGGTGACATTAACATATCTTCCGTTTTTCTTTCTTGGTTCTTGAAGTTGCCAATTTTACTAATTTTCTGGTTGTAATTAGTATTTTGGATTGTTATCATTTGATTTATGAGTGTCTTTTGTGGATTTTCTTCGGCTTTCGTGTTACGATGTTTTTCTTGTAATTGGTATGTTGGAAAGTAATTGGTATGTTTGATTGGTTGATGACGTTATCTTTTGCTGGTAGGTAAGATACCAATTAGTTATCTAAAGGTAGTAATTTGTTTCAAGTAGGTTTTTTATTGATGGTATGCTCGATGAAGATGGTGACTCCATCTGCTGGCTTTTTAAAATCCTTTGAAAGGTTAGTGCTAATGAGCTACAGGTTCGTTAATTGTTTCAGTTGGTGCAGAAATGGTGTAAATGGTACAAATGGTGCAAACTGTTAATTTGTCTTTCTGTTTGCAACGTAAATATTCGTTGATGGTTGATGTTGTGTTGTAGTGTCTACTTCAACACATAATTGATCTGTGTTAGATCTATTTTGTTAATCACCATCTGGTAATGGTGGGAAATGTTAATTGGGTTGACATTTTTAGTTTGTTACTAATTGCGTCTGCCTGGGAGCCGTTTGTCCCGGTACTTTGTTCTTCAAATCTCTTCATCTTACTAATGAAGATGGTTGTTTTGATCTTTTCTTCTTCTTTTAATGATGTGTTCGTTTACTAATGAGGTATGTGGTTACTAATGAGGACTATGACGTCCGTCTTTTCAACGTCCGTTTTTGCTTATGACGTAGATTTGGGCTATGACGTATAATTTGTTAAAATGTCACTGTGAAATGTCTAGTTAGCCGAAGGTCATTTGACCGATGAATAATGAAATTTGAACTGAATTGTATTTGTACAAATTTCAGGTAATGAGTCGTTCCACTCTGGATTGTTACTGTCCGGATTGGTACATGTAGGTTACAACAAATGTATTGTTACAACGAATGGTTTATTACAACTACTGGACTGTTACTGTAGTAATTACTGTTCTCACTGGATTGTTGCACTTCTTCATAGTTATATCACTATTTGGTTGTTATCTGACATTTATGTCTTAACGTTAAATACTTGCTAGTAGGCTAACAACATTGCCAGCAGTGTCAATTAGTTCTGGCAAAGATTTGTTATTGTCTTCGGCCTGAACTGTTATTTGCACCTATTCATCATTATGCGGGTTACTCGTTTAAAAAGAGGAAATTATTCCAATTTGAAAAGAAGAAGTTATTCTTCACAGTGTATATGTTGGAGATGAAAGGAGAAAGTTGATCTTTTCAGTGTATGTTTATGTTGAACTCATTATTTTTTATTTCGTATTCGTTTTAGTGTTATCCTGTTTAGTAATAGTAATAATGTTGTTTTTTACCTGTTTTGTGTTATTATTAATGTTCCCTTTTTATTTTATCTGTTTTTTTATAATAAATTGTTTGTTACTAATATTGACATCTACAAAATGTCTATTCCATTCCGCGAGTCCTCAATCGTGGAGGATATTGTTATTTTGGATTAATTTGTTATTTGAATTTTGTTATTTGGTTTATTTGTTTATTGTTTTTACTTCGATCAACTTCAAAAACGTCTATTCCAGTTCCAAGCCTGTGAACATCAAAATACTGTTTGTTATTTGTTTTACTGTGTTTTGCTATTTTGTTTATATGAAAACAACGTGTAGAATCTTTAGTGGTTGGTTCAGGGGCTAGTATCATAACCAGTTTGTGTTAGAATAATGTTTGTTATTTTGACTTATATTGTTTTATTTATTATTTGATTTATGTGTTGACAGCTAGTGTTCATGTGTACCACGGGAGATGGATGTGTCATGAGGTGGATCGAAGATGATGAATGACAGTTAGTAAAGATTGTGAATTGAAGTGTTCAAGAAGATTGTGAATTGAGGTGTTCAAGATGTTGATGATGAAGAAAGAAGATTTTGATGATGAAGAAAGTTTTCACCATTTTGTTATAATTATTTATTTATCGTTTGTTACCATTGAAGGTGTTAATACCTGTGTGCCTAGGTAATTTGAAAAGTTATAAGTTTGAAAAGTTATAAGTTTGAAAAGTTATAATAGATCTGGTTTGATCGATCTGGTGAACAAGTGATATTCCAAGGTTTGTTATAATGTATGTTTTAAAGGTTAGGGATTGAGTTAGGTGTATTTGTTATTAACACTTTCCAGATTTATTGATGTGTTTTGTACTTTTTGTGTGTTATTATTCTTATTGTTTAAATATAAATATCCTTTTTTTTAATAACCTGGTTTGTTTGTTTCGGGGTTACACACACAGGTTCGGGTTAGGGAAGTGTGTTAAAGTAGAAATACGGGATGTATTTAGGTAGCAAGTTATACTGGGTATATTTAGGTACATGTTAATCTATTACAGAGCTGGGGAAATACGTAGTGCTCTTTATCAAAATAGTTAGGCATAAATATGATTCCTAAATAGTATAGATTGTAGAGTAATATATATTACATAATATATAAATGATAGCTTGTAAGGTAGTCCGTTTAATGACTTTTATTAGTATTAAGATTTTAATTATATTTAATGAATTATATATTTTTTAATATTATATAATTATATATTACTATTTTAAGTTTTTACTATTGTAATGTGACCTTCCTTTTCCGAAGGTTATATTGATGTGTATGTTTTGTATCCGGGTTGTGGATATCTTTTTGAATGTAAGTTGATGTGTTTGGTTGTTTTAGTGTTGGTATTTCTTTTATTAGGAGACAATTTTGTAGTTCTAATTTGATGTGTTTTTCTTTTGGATAGTATGGTACAATGTGATTTCTGTGTATTGTTATTTGTTCTTTATTGTTATCTTTTAGGATGTACGTTGTTTCGGTTGGTTTATCAATAGTCTAATATGGTCCTGTTTTGAGGGGTAATAATTTTTTCGATACTCCCTCAATTTGTTGTTGATTAGTGACTAATACAAAAGTATTTTTCTCAAGAGGTTTTGCTGTTCTAAATCGAATGTTCATTTCATCGGTTAACTTCCTTCTGTTTTGTAGAATTTTTGTTATTTTTTGATATGTATCGTTGTAGTGTTTTTCATTGTCTAGGAACCTTTTTGCGAATGTTCCTTTTTGTAATTTTGCAATTTTAGGATGGCTGAAATGGTTTTCCAAATGTGTATGTGTAGGTTGTGTGTTAAATGCACTTTTATCCGATGGTTTGCAATTACCGATTTCATCCGTTGTCGTTCCGAGTTTAATTTTCGTTGGTTTTCTCGGTTTTTGACTGAAAACAACTTCATAAGGAGACTTGTCTAGTCGTTTCTGGTATTGTGTGTTTTACGCGTATGGAAAGAATTTTGCTTTTCGTGACCAATTATTGTACTTTTCATTTAGTAATGTTCTAATGAATTGTCCAATTATTCTATTTGTCCCTTCCACTAATCCGTTTGTCCAAGGTGCATATGTTGTGCTTGGTTTAAACTTTATTTCGAAGTAATTGCATAAATGTGTTAATTCTGTATTGATGTACTCAGATCCGTTGTCAGATCGGATTTCTTCGGGTAGTCCGAATTTCATGAACCATGTTTACTACTTATTAACAAGAGATTTCCAGATTACAATGAATTGCTAGGTTGCACACGTGGGTAAAACATAAAACCCGCAAATTTTACAAATCAAAACAAATCAGAAGTCATCAATCAATCAAAACAAATTAAGGAAATCAAGCTTGTGCTTGAACACTCCGGGCCGCGTGCATGAGGGTAAAACTGAATACTCTTGTTGTATTTTACAACTTAAGATTTCGACAATCAAGTTTACATGATTCTTTTGCTGATATGTAATTTCAACATTGTTTTGTAATGTCGAAGCTGTTAAGATGCTCTGTTGTCATAATTGAGGGCATTTTTTGCTTTCTGTGTGTGTGTATGTTTAAATTTGTTGTACACTCTTCCGGGGCGACACCTATACACCGGCTATATGTAGGTGAAAATTGGTGATCATACGTTTGCATCGACGTTTTAATTTGATGTGTGGTGGTTGGAATATTGTGTTGTTGAATGACAAGGATATGTGAAAGTAGTTATTAGGCTTCATGGGGGCTGTGAAAGTTGAAGTTTAATCGAAGATCGTTGGCAGTATATCCTGTAAACTCTGTTGATGTGAAGGTGTATACTCCGTCGATCTGAAGGCTGTTGACAAAATTATGTGGGTTGGATTCCGGAGACGTTAGCTTTTGTCGAACTGACAAATAAGGGCAAAATATAACGAAAACTTGATGATGACTGTTGTCGGTGAGGGCAAAGAAACACTTGTCGGTGAGGGCAAAGCTGGATTTCGCGTAGTTTTAGGGAAGTTAAGGACTTGGGGAAGTTAAAATTCGTTTTGTATTTTCAAAGCGTTGTTACTTCTTCATGATTGTTTGAGCTCGATTGTTTGAGCTTGTGTGAATTGAATATTTGATACGCTGACTTTGGACAAAATGATTATGGAAATTTAAAACCAATACGCGTTTGAAATTTAAAGTTTAATGGTTTCAAGTATTGTGTAAAACTTTAGCTAATTTGACTGCGGGTCTGTTCAGCACTCCGGTTGATGTCTTGATTTCGAAGGATCGTGCTCGTCCGTCCAATCCATTATGGCATTTCGCAATTCGACCCATTGGCCAAATACCTCTCGGAGTGAACTCATGCAAGAGCCAGACTAAATCACCTTCTTTCAATTGTTCTGATTCTGTTCTCCACTTTGGTCGGCTGATAAGATCTGATGTGTACTCTTTTTGCAAACGTTTCCAAAAATGATCCAGTAATGTTTGTGTGTAAGAGAACTCCTTTTTACTAAACGTTCGGCTGGTTGATGTCAACGGTGCTAAAGGGCTGTAAGGGCGTCTTAATAAGAAATGATTAGGGGTTAGTGCTTCTTCGTCGTTGGTGTCTGAAGAGACATATGTAATTGGTCTGGAGTTGAGAAGTCCTTCAGTCTCGGCTACAATTGTCTGAAAAATTTCGGCTTTCAATTGTTGGCTGCCTAAAATTATGAGCAACGTGCGTTTAGCAGACTGAATTAGCCTTTCCCATATCCCGCCGAAATGAGGGGCTAGAGGTGGATTCAGTTTCCATGTAATATTTTGCTGCTGTAGCTGGGACTTGATGTAGTCGTTGTCCACATTGATTTTGCTCAGATCCAACATTTTTTTCGCTGATGTGAAGTTCGATCCATTGTCAGAGATGATTAACTCGGGATATCCTCGTCGCTAAACAAACCTTCTAATGGCTAGTAGACAACTATCTGTGTCCAATGTCTGACAAACCTCCAGATGCACAGCTCTAGTTACAAGACAGGTGAAAAGACATACGTATTGTTTTTCCAATTTGCGATTTGTGTGCTCAATGAAAAAGGGTCCGAAAAAATCTAACCCAACATTTAGAAAAGGATATTGTTTTCCTGCTTCTGCGAATCGGAAACTGGGTAGGTCGGCCATAAGGGGGGTGATATTTTGTGCTCTCCATCGTCGGCAAATGAAGCATGTTTTACTTAGTTGTTTCAAAAATCGTCTAAGACCTATAATGATGAAATCTTGTTGCAGGTGTGCTCGGACAAACTCTGTTCCAAGATGTTTACAGTCGTTGTGGGCTTGCTCAATTATTAATTTAGTAATATTATCCTTACTGTCAAGAATAATTGGATGTTTCTGGCTGTAGGGTATTTTAGCGTGCTTTAGTCTGCCTCTTGCTCGTATTAAACCATCTTTGTCCAGGAAGGGAGTGAACTGTAATAACTTGTCCTTTTTGTCTAGTTCATTTTCCCGTTCAAGGTTTCTTACGCTTTCGTAAAAAGTTTTATGCTGTGATTGTCTCAATAGATGGTGTCGTGCGTCTTCGTAACTGTTTGTGACTGGTCGTTTTCGAAAGATATTGACTGCTTTCATTACTGTTTCGGTCCGTCGCATAAGTTTATTCCAACTAAAGAAATCATTAGTGTCAATAACTGTGTTTGAAGTTTCTGTACGTAAAACGTTTATCGCTGTAAATTGCTGGTCTTTTTGGAAATTTGGAACGGGATTTTCTAGGAGAAATTTTGGCGCTGACAGCCATTTTTCTTTCAAGTCTGTTAAAGAAAGTCCTCTTGTTCCGTGATCTGCAGGGTTGATTTTACCAGGTACAAAATTCCATTGTTCTGACTTAGAGTTGGCTAAAATTTTTGCAATTCTATTTGCTACAAAAACTTTTTGGTGTTTTGTTGATTTAATCCAACCTAATGTGGCCATGCTGTCAGTCCAGAACTGAATTTTGTCAAACTGTGCTGTCATTTCGCTTCGAACAAAAGAAGCAAGTTCTTCTCCCATAGCTGCTGCTTCTAGTTCTAACTTCGGGATGGTTGTTGTTTTAATGGGGGCAACTCTTGCTTTGCTAACAACATATTGAGTTGTTATTTCTTCTGCGCTTGTTGATCTGATGTATATTGTCGTTGCTATTGCTGTACTTGATGCATCGCAAAATATGTGAAGTTCATGCTTAGCATCTGGGTTGGGGATCAGACATCTGCTAATAGAAATCTCTGGCATCTGCTCATATTCGTCGACCCATTGCTGTAAGTCGTGTTGGAACTCTCTTGGAATCTGATTGTTCCAGTTGTTACCTTGTTTCACTATTGATTGAAGAATGCATCGTACTCTAATGGAAAACGGCGTGAAGATTCCAAGGGGATCGAACAATGATGCGGCGAGTGAGAGCAATTGACGTTGTTGCATGCTTTTGACATCCAGTTTTAAGTCTGGTCTTTTGAAGATGAAAATATCTTCCTTGGCATTCCACATTTGTCCTAAAATGCGTTGCTCTATCGCTGTGTCTGCATTTTCTCCAGTTATTTTCATGACTGTGTTTGGGTCGTTACTAAAAAACTTTGTAAGTTTAAAGCCACCTTTGTGTAATGTATCCTTTACCTCTGTTGTTGTGATTACTGCGTTTTCGGTTGTGTTGAAACTTTGAAGGTAATCATCCATGTAGAAATTGTTTCTTATGGCTGAGTAGGCTTCGGGATTACTTAATTTGTTGTCTTCCGCACATCTGTGGAGTGTGTAGATTGCACATGAAGGGGAACAAGTTGCACCAAATATTAGTCTCTTGTACTTGAAAATTGTTTCTTCTCTATCTTTGTTCCACAAGAATCTTAGTGCGTCTTGGTCTTCTGTTCTGATGGCAACTTGCATGAACATCGCTTCGATATCACCGGTTACTGCAATCTTGTACTGCCGAAATCTCAGAAGAAGTCCAACAAGGCTGCATAGTAGATCTGGTCCGGTCAAAAGAGCTTTGTTAAGTGAATGTCCTTTGTATACTGAAGCTGCATTTGTGACCCGTCTTACTTTTTTCTTCATTTTATGTTCAACGGGGTGGTGTGGGAGATACCAAAGTTGTGAATTCATGAAACTGGGTTGACGTTGTGTCTCTTCAACAAATCCATTTTCGATGTCTGCTTCGATGGTTTGGTTGTAACGACAAAATAGGTCTGGTTCCTGCTGAAGTCGGTTTTCAAGTGACTGTAATTGTGCTTTGGCAAGAAAGTAGTTGTTCGGTAGCTTAGTGTCATCTTTCCAAGGTAGTCCGATCTCATAACGAGAACCGTTGTGGCATGTCGTCCTTTTTAGTGTTTCAAGAGCTTTCCTGTCATCTGCTGTCAGTGTCTTTTTTCCGCTCACTAAACTTTTTCCCTCCATTGTCCAAAACATTTGAAGCATGTCGTTCTCTATTTCCTGTTCTGGGTTCTTAATTCTGTTGTAAAGCGTGATGTTGTAATTGACTTCTTGTTTATTACTGGTTGGCTTGTATTTCTGTGGTATTGGTCCTGTAACGGTCCATCCAAGCTGCGTCAAGACTCCGTATGGGGTTCCTGGTGGTCCTGTTGTGAATTTAAGTGGTACTGTTGCTATGAAGGCATCCGCTCCGATTAAAACTCCTATTCTGTTATCTCGTATTTGTGGAAATGTGATGTTGTTAAGATGATCGTAGTCGGCGCAGATAGAGTTCAACATCTCAACGGGTACATTCGGCATTTGAAAGTCAGATGCTGACGTGGCGTACACCGGTAGGTTGAAAAGAGGTCGGGTGCTGTTGAGTGATCCAATTCCCAGAAGAATTTCAGTTGATGTTATGATATGTTCTCCGTAAAGTGAAGAAATTGGTACTGCAATGTGATCTGTGTTTTTTATTCCGAGTGCTTTTGCCATTGAGTTTGTTATTTGTGTGTTGTCGCTCCCGCTATCCAAAAGAGCATATGTTTCTATTGATACGTCTTCTGTGTAAAGGATAACCGGAATGGCTTGAAGTTGAACTTGAGGTCGTATCCACGAGCTGATTTGGTTGTTGCTGCATGTGTGATTTTGTGGTCGTGGGTTGCTGTTGTTGTTGTTAAAGTTCTGTTGCCTTTGGCTTTGATTTTGTGTGTCTGTTTGGTTATGAGAATGTCCGGTGTTCTGTTGTCGTGAATTTGTATTTGGCATGAAGTTGTTCGGATTGTTATAGTTTCTATTGAAGGTGCTTCCATTGTTGTTGTTGGGATTGTAATTCTGATTGAAACGGTTAGTGTTATTGTTTTGACCAAACGAATTACGTGTGTTGTTGTTATGATTGTAACCAGCCATTCTTCCATAGTTGTATCCATGTGGTTGAAACTGTGATCTGTTTGCGGTTATCTGTGTTTGGTGTCCGTTGTTTTGCAGACCACGATTGTTGTGATAATTGTTTGCAGGTTGGTTTTGAACCTGGTTGTTTGTTTGTTGTTGATGTTGTTGCTGTTGGTTTCTTTGCTGTTGCTGAGTTGGTGAAAATGTCTGTGAGCTGTTAAAGTTGTTTCTGTGAATTGTTGAGTGATGAAATCCGTTGCAGTTTTCGATTCGACATCGGTAATGACTGTTACACTGTCCTTTTGGGTGTTCGGTGAGGCAATTTGGGCAAATTTTCAGTTGTCTTACTGTTTGTTGTCTTTCGTTAATATCTTTATTGAGGAATTGGTTGCATTTTCCTAAGTTGTGACTGTAACCACATAGAGGGCATCTTTTGTTACTTTGCTGTTGGAAGAGTCTGTTTGATTTTTTAGACGAACTGTTTTCTTGATTGGTTGGTCTTTGTGATGTTGACAAATCTTCGCAAGCTTCTGCATAATTATCGATCCAGTCCTTAAAATGTATTAAATTAGGTTGAACAATAGCTTGTCTAAGGACGTATTCGTTCCATCTGATTATCATTGTTGGCGCAAGTTTATCTTTTGCAATCTTAAGGACAGCTGAGGATTGAAGATCTGATGTGAAATTGTGAAGTATGAACGTTTGAACCATTTGTCTAAGAAACGCTGCAAAAGATACAAAACTTTCGGGGTTATTAATGGTCGGTCTGGGCCATTGTTCCAACTTATCAAGGTAAGCTGCTGTAACATGCTGTGGTTTCCCGAATCGTTTTTGTAATTCTTGCATTGCTTCATTATAAAACTCTCCGTTGTATGAGTATCCAATAATGCTGTCTTTGGCTCTGTCTGTGAGGGCGTTTTGAAGATATGTCATCCGTTGGGCATCTGTCAGTGTTACATTGTCTTGTATTGTGGCTTTGAAAAAACTAAACCAGTCGTGCCATCTCAATGGATCTCCGCTGAAGGATTTGAGTTGAGTTTTTGGAAGATTAATGGTGGATGTGACATGTTGTTGTTGTGCTTGTCGTGGCAAGAAAATGTTTTCTGTTGTCTGTGTATGTTGAAACTGTCTGTCTGGTTGTTGGCCAGTTCATTTGATGTAATTTGGTAGTCTTTGGTCCTGTGCGTTTAGATTAAAATTGCCAAGATTGTTGTTCGTTTCTGGGATTAGGTTGTTGACGGCTTTTCTTCTCAATTCTCTTTCATTTGATTGGTTACCTCTATTGATTTTGTTCGCATCTTGATAGAAATCGATGCTTTGAAGACATTGCTGTTCTTGATTTTGAACATGTTCGTGAATATTTGAAGTACCTTGACCTTGGGTCTCCTGAAATTGGGTATTTGTTGAAGCAAGGTTAACATCATGGCTCTTGTCTATTTTTCTTTCTCTTTTTCTGGCTCCTTGTATTTTTGGTTGTAGTCCATAATGCGTTGGGTTACTGCTTAGTCTGATGTTGTCGATTTGTTGATGATCGTCGCTTACATCGTCTGTTGATTGCAGATAATTACTGTCGTAGTCTGTTGTCTGTTGATTTCTTCTGTGTAAAGGCGTGATTTTATTTGATGATTGTTTCCTGGTAAAAGGATGTAAGTTTCGTTGTCTTGATTGTTGCTGATGTCGGTGTGTTTTCTTTTGTGTTTTCCGTTGGTCTCGGATATTAGTGTCAAATGTCTGATATGAACTGCTATCAGATTCGGTACTTACATCTGATTGGTGTATTTTTTGTTTCCTTTTAGCGTGTTCGTTGGATTTGGGTTTGTCGTTTGATGTAGTGGTACCAACATCGCGTCTTATGGTGATTGGTCCGATGTTTTGCTCTTTATAGTTAACTTCAATTGCTTCTCGGGTTTTTGTCAAGTCCTCACCGCCATTGCTTTTTCTTTGCTCTGCTGATATGTGATGGTCACCATTATTGAGTGGAAAACTGGCTATCATCCTTGACGAAGTGCATTCTGTGTTTGAGTCATCATTCGGCTGTAATGTTTTCTCGCGGACTTGTGTGAAGTTGGTTTTTGGATCGGTGCGTCTCTGTTTTTGACTGTACCCAAAATTTCTCAGAGGAAACTCAATGTAAGAATTCGGGTTACACTGGTTGTTACTTTCTTTGTTTTCGGAGTCCCCTCCTTCCAATGACGTTGTATCTGAATGGGTAGCGCTCATTATCAATTGGTTACTTTGTTTTCTGTCATCGTCATATTTCTGTCCATGTTGGGGATTTCTGCTGCTTTGTTGTTTTTGTTTTTCTGAATCTGAAAGTGTAGGTACTTTATCTGTTCTGTTCTCTGCTTTTGATCTGCCCCTCAAATTGTACGTTTTTTGTCTATTGTAGAAGGGTTTAGGAGTTGTTGAGGGTTCGTCATTTTGGGTGTTAGTTTGATGTGGTTGTGCTCTTCTTTGCTGCTCTGGCAAATGGCTATCGGAGTCTGTAGTAATTTCTCTTGAATGGTCTTTGCCATATTTTTTCCATTTCAAGATAACTAGACTTCGTTCTGCTGATCTCTCCATTATTTCTTTCAATTCATTTTGTGTGAGGTTGAATTTAAAAAGGTCGTCACAGAGTTTGTCTAGTTGCAGCTTTTGTTGAGAAAGAGACTCATAGGACAAATTGATGCCCTCTAAATTCTCCTCTTGAATCATCGCCTCAAGGTAGTCGACATTGACTGCCCATTCTGCTTCTCTCCTCTGCAGCTGTTGTTGTATAACCTTTTTCTTATTATTGGCGCCAGGCATATTGATACAGGTGCTTTTTGCAAGAGTTTTGAACTTTGTTCTTGTTTGATCTATCAGTTTGTCAGTTTTAGTTTTTATTAAGTTTTTAGAACAGCTGAATGAAACAAGTATTATCAAAAGCAACTTCAAAGGACACGCGTAAGAGTATTCAGTTTGTTTGCTGCATTAAAACAGCCGCTCTAGACGCTTTTTTCTTGTTGTCCTGTTAATGTTTTGAGGGTGTCACTGCTCTGTGGGAGGACGATATGACTGCTTTTATACGTAAGCTACTGATTTAAGGGTTTTACCTTTTCGATACAAAACTCCTTTGTTCTGAAATTTGAAAGAAAAAGCAATCAGACCTGTTTTGTTTTTAAGGAAGTGAAGTGTGTTGTGGTCTGATTTTTCTTTTAACCTAAACTTTGTTGGGTCTGTTGAACTTTGCAGATTGTCAGAGAACGTCAATTTTTGTTTTACTGACGAATAATATCAAAATGTCTTTGTTATCGCCTTTGATGCTAAACGTTATTCCTTGACGTTTAAATCTTTTCTGCAACGAACAACCTAAATCCGAAGTTTTTTTTTTTAACGTGCCCTCTGAAGTAGAAAGCGTTTGACTGTAATTGCTGTGTTCTTTCTTGCTTTACATTCTTTTTGAATCAAAAAATCGGAAACTTGATGATAATTAACTACGATAAAAACGAATTGTGGGTGTTCTTCTATTTTTTTTTAATGTGTGTGTGTGTGTGTGATGAACACTGTCTACTCCAGAGTTGAAAACAATGTACACGCTTCCTGAGAACTAAAAAACGTTATTGAACGCTAATATCATCGAGGAATATGGAATATTTTGTTGCAAATCGAAAAAGTGCAAAGCTTGTTTTTGTTTTTTTTTTAAACAGGAGCGTGGACAAAGTTTTCTTATATTAGATAACAGGTATATATAAATATGATATTAGTATATAAATATGATATTAGTAGGTATTTTATAGGTATATATTTATATAAATGTTACTTCGGATGAAGACCCTTTGATTTTTTTTGTTAACTTTGTTCTTCGTTAGAATTTGAAAATGAAATTAGAACTATTTGGTTGCTGAGAGACAATCTTCTGTAGACGTCATTTCTTGTTACACATTTTTGTGCTTATCTATTCCTTTCTTTCTTCTTTTTTTTCAACTCTCTATCTTCTTTATTCTGGTTCTTCGTTATTGTCGCGAAGTGACGGCTCCTTTCTAAAAGGTTCTAAAATACAGCAAACATTTTGAGTTATAGGAACAATGGAAATGGTATTGAGAAAATTTTTTAAAGTACTCCCTGATTTTGTTAACTTTTTTTTGTTTCAGTTTCAGAATTTTGGTTGCTTTCAATGTGTTTGTCGTTAAAAAAAGGTCACCAATGTTTACTACTTATTAACAAGAGATTTCCAGATTACAATGAATTGCTAGGTTGCACACGTGGGTAAAACATAAAACCCGCAAATTTTACAAATCAAAACAAATCAGAAGTCATCAATCAATCAAAACAAATTAAGGAAATCAAGCTTGTGCTTGAACAAACCAATGTTCAAATAAGGCTGTAAATGCATAGTGTGCGTTGTTTTTTGGTGCACACATTATAGTAACATAATGTGAAAATGCGTCAACTATGACAAAGATGTAGTTATTTCCTTCTGATGTAGGGTAAATTGGTCCTTTTGTATCTATCATTATCATTTCGTTAAAGTAAGTTTTTGTCGGTGCTAGTTGTTCTTGTTTACTTTTCAATTTTGTGTTCGCAAACACTTTGTTTGTTTGACATTGTATACAATCTGCAATTAGTATTTGTATCCAAGTTGTAAGGTTTGGAAACTAGAATTTTTCCATTATGTTTCGTTTTGTTTTTTCGAGTCCCGTGTGACCTACTAGGTCTATGCAATGGTTCTCGTAAAATGTACATTGTAATAATGTTAGTGCTAGACAGATTTGTTGTAATGACTTTTTATGAATATTTATCACAATTTTGATTATCTCAGAATTTTCATCAATGGTGATCGATTTGTTTTTCCTGAAGTATGCGAATAGTCCTTTATTTCCACGTATGTCCATTGATACTGAATGTGGTTTACTGTTATGTTTTTTCCACATCTTCACTTTGTGAAGCACAGGGTCTAACGTTTGAGTTTCTTTGATTAGTTTTTCTGTTACTTTTGTTTTTTCGTCATAGAAAATGTCTGATATTTTTGAATTTTCATAGTTTTGTTTTTGTTGTATTTTTATGTTATTTATCAATCTAAGATAATCATCGTCATGATGGATTGTGTATGGTCATTTTTGATTTTTCTCAATAATGAGATCATCTTTCTCTACAGTTGGAGATTGCCAATTCTTTATTTTTGGTTTATATTTTGGTATCAGATTTGTTTTTGTCTCTTTGTGATACTTTTCGTATGATATTGGGTGATATTCGTTTTTGTCGATTTTAATTTCGAAGTAGTTGTTGTGAATGTTAGCTAGTAGGGGGTAATCTGTTCTATCTGTATTTTCGTCGTTTGTATTATTGCATATGCTTTATTTGCATTCTAGGTTATTTGCGAATGGCGTCTTCGCAAAGAAGAAAATGATGTTTTCTGGTAGTTCTACTGTTATGTCGCGTGTTTTAGTAAAATGTTCTTCGTCTATTGTTCTGCTGAAAAGGTCAGGGAGGGCTAGGTGTTTTCCTTCTGTCCAAATTATGTGTAAGTTTGGAAATTTCATTATTATTAATTGAAATCTATAAACTCTATGGTTTGGTTTGTTCTTTTGAGTAAATAGATAGATAATCGGTTTATGGTCTGTAATTAATACTATTGGGTGATTTGAGCCTGTTAAGAGGAATTCGTACTCTGTTAATGCGAAAATGATTGCAGAGCTTTCTCTGATTATTGTAGATCTATCGCATTTCTATAGTCGCATTTCTATAGTCGCATTTCTATAGGTGTGAACAATCTAGAATTTGCTGATACCAATTTCACTTTCTTTTCAGTTGGGTATTGTCGTAGCAATGCTGCTCCAATGCCTGTATTCGATGCATCTGTTATGATGTAAAATGGTTTTGTAGTGTCTGGCATCGTTAGTTCCAACTTGTGTGTTATTGTCTTTTTCATCTGTTCAAAAATTTTTTGATGTTCTTATGTCCATTTGAAATCAGTTTCTTTGTGTAAAAGATTGTAGAATGGTTGTAATATTGGCTGCATGCCATATACGTATTTTGCAAGAAAGTTAATTGTTCCTAAGTATCTTTAAATGCCTTCAAACTTTTTGGGGGTTCTAGTTTTTGAAAACCGCCAATTCTTGAGGGCAGTGGTTTCACTTTTTTATCTTCAATTATATGTCCAAGAAATTTGAATTTTTTCAACATAAAGTATGTTTTATCAGGCGCTGTTTTGAGGTTCTCTTTTAAGAGTACTTTATGATATTCAATGAGAGTTTCGTACATTTGTTCGTACGTTTGTTTGAATGAATATATCGTCAACGTATGTAATTACTGTTCCTTTACGAATTAATGGATAAAGAAAGTGTGTTAGTATCGATGCAAATGCTGCGGGTCCGATTGATATTCCGTAAAGTAAACGTTTAAAGCAATATTGTTCATTGCCAATGGTAAAGTGAGTGTATCTCATTGATTCTTCGTCTAGTGGTATTTGGTTGTATGCGCTATTTAGATCAGCTGTTGTGAATATTGTTCCATTTATGCGTGTAAGTGCGACGTCAACAAGTTCGATCGGCCAATTACACTTTGATTCTTCAATCATGCTATTTAAGTATCGTGCATCTAGTACTATTTTCAATGATTCTCCTTTTCGTAATATAATTACTGGATTTGTAAATGTATTTCCTGTAGACAGTTGTTCTTTGTTCACTGGTGCAATTATGTCGTACTTTTTTAGTACGTCCAGTAAATTATGGATTCGTTCTCTTAAGTGTATTGGTACTTTGCTTATTCTTGTTTCTTGAAAATTGCATCTTTCTTTATAGGTAGATTCGGCTTCAGTTTTGTTTTTCCGACGTCAAATTTTGTCGTTGCGTAGACTTGTCTGTAATCTAATATGATTGTTACTACTTTTTCAAATTAGTTTTGGGTTAAGTGTGAATGTTGGAAATCGAACATTTGAATAAATTCTTTTTCTGATTCTGTGTATTTATTAATGTTAAATTTGAATTTGAAATTTGGTTTTCTTTCGAATGTTGCTACTTGTTCAATTGTTTCATTGTCTTGTATGTTTAGTATTTCGTTGATATCATTTTCATTTTCATATGTTAAGTGATATAATGCTGTAAATATGTCTATGGAATTAGTCTGATACATTTCTTCGTTCTGTTTTTTGAACGTAATGTTTTGATACATAAAACCAATTAAGCCTCCATTAATTGTTATTTTGTGTTGATTTTTATTGACTAAGAATATGTCCATGAAGTGTTCTTTTTCTCTTGTAAGATCTTTTATATCCGTGAATGATAGATTGTGATACTTGTTAATTGGTTCGAAATAGTAATTTGAACCATAAATTGCTTTTCCGTTCGACTTTTCCATGTGTCTGAAGATGGGTATCGGAAATGTCATGCATCTATGTTGTTCTTTTTCGAGATAGATTGATTCTTTGTTATAAATTGGATATAGTCTAGAGTAGTAGGGTTATCTTTTTGTACTGTTCATGAAGAATGTAATGTCATTATCTAGAATTGTGTTAGTGTTTATTGTTAATTTGTTCGTATTTACATTTATTGTTTCTGTATATTCCTTGAAGAATGGAGTTCCAAGAATGTTGTGATTACATTGAGTAAAATAAAAATGAATGTTTAAGTTGTGTTGTATTTTATTTCTGTTATTTGATATTCTATCTGGTGTTAGATTTAATGTTATTGTTCCAAATGTTTCTATGGTTGTATTATTTGCTGCTGTTAGTGTTTTGTTTGTTCGTTCGAGATGTATATCAGAGTTGTTGTATTTTATTTCATTCCAGGTGTCTTCGTTTAAGAGGTTTAATGTTGCTCCAGAGTCCAGTAGAAAATCAATTTCCAATACTGGTTTTTGCTTTGTAATGTCTTGTTCGAATTTGTTACACTGATACTTTGGTAGTATCCATGTTGGGTTACTTTCTAGTGCATTCACTATAGTATTGCATGTGTCTTCGTTCGCGTTGTAAAATTTGTCAAGTATTTCTTGATCTTCATTTGATGATTCGGATGTGTATTCGTATTCATCAATGCCAGGTGGATCTTCGTTTTGTCTATCTGTCTCTATATTATTTGTTCTGCCTTTATTGTTATTATTGTTATATTTGTTTCCATCTGTTCTTCCGTCTTTTGATTGATGTCTGTTATTTTGTTCTCGATGTGACGAATTTCTTCTATCATTTCTATTGTAATTGTTTGAATAATGTCTGTTATTGCTATTGATCTTTGTCTGTATCTATCAGTTCTATTTGAATCTCTGCTATCAAATCTTTGTCTGTTATAATTATTTTTACTATTATAATTTCTGTTATACGGTGATTGGTGTCTTGATTGATTGCGATTTGTGAATCTTGAGCTTGATCTACTATTGTTATATCTATTATAATTATTGTTTCTGTTGTAGCTGGTTGTTCTACTTCTATTGAAATTGTTTCTATTGTAACTTGTATTTCTATTGTTATATTTGTTATTCGAATCACTGTTTCTTTGATAATTTGACGTATTATTGTAGTTATTTCTTGATTGTGGTCTATATCGCGTTCTGCTTCTTGAGCTGTTGTACACTGGTGATGTTGATGGTAGTTGTCTTCCATTGACATTGTTAGAGTCGATTCTTCTATTCGGTAAACTTTGATTTTTTCTCATGTGACCATGAAATGTTTTTTCTTTTGGTCTTGGTATGCTTTCTCGTCTCCGTCATTCAAAGCATCGGCCTTTTGTGTGACCGTGTGAACTACAGTAACTACAAAATAGTGCAAATTTTGGTATTCCTTTAAAGTTTTTTATCGTATGTGTTATTTATTCCATTTAGAACGTTACAGATCGTTCCTTCAAATTGTTCCAAGTCGTTTTGACTCAGGTCGTTTATGTTATTACAAGCTATGTTCATTTGTTTTAAGTCGTCATTAATATTATTTGTAGTTTGGTTAATTTCTTATAATTGTTTATGATTGTTCGTTATTGTTCTTGTTAAGTCCATTTGATCTATTTTGTCAACTAGTGCTTTGAATGGCATTTCTGGTTCTCTTGGTGTTTGTTTATGGTTTGCATGTTTTTTCAAGGCTGCCGTTTTTAGTTCATTATCCGAACATCTTATGAATGTTTGATTCATTACACTATTTCTATAATCTTCTGTATATAGTGAATATGCTGTTTTGACAAGTGTTTCTATTCTCAGAGCAAGTGATCGTAATGATTCGTTTGTATGTTTTGTAATTGTTGTAATACTATTTTTGCTTGTTGCTTTGATTCTCTGAGTTGAACATATCTGAGAATTCTTTGCAAAATGTTTCCCAATCCAATTTGGTTTCGCTCGGAAGAGTTGAATACCATTTTTGAGCTGGACCTTGTAGTCGTTGGTACCGAACCACTTCTTATGTTTTGTTCAATTTGTGGTTCTTCGTTTAAACTCATTGATGTTAGTTGTTTATAGAATGGTACTGGAGGTTCTGTTACCGTTGTTTCTCTTTCTTCTGTTATATTTGAATTTGTAGTATTGGGGTTGATCTTCGTGTTCTCATTTCGTGTCTGTTGTTTTGTATATTATTGTCTTCTACATTTCTGTTTTCTGTTCGTGTATTGTATTGTATATTAATGTCATTTATCGTTCTTTCAAATCTGTTAAACATTGATTGTAATGCTTCGTCTTGTTTTCTTTCCATGTTTTCGTTTATTTGTCTAAATTTGTTTTCTATATTGTCTATTAATTTATTTGTATGATTTGTTACTTTTTCTGTGATTTCGTCTTTTAGATCATTATAGTTGTACATTTGTTGTTCCCAATGTAAATCGTGATTTTCATTGTTTTCGTTTAGTGAGCTTATATATGTATTGTTTCTAATATAGTCTTGGTTCATCGTTTGTTGAGTTTTCTTCCTAACTCTCTGATTTACCGTTGGTGGTATCCAATTCCCAAATTTTATTTCTTTTTCTTTTTCATCTGAATCGGAAATATATATTTCGTCTACAACATTTTGTTGGTTTCCAAACAATTTTGGGGTTAGTGGTTTGTCTGGTTTTATCGTTGATTTTTGTTTTGCTTGCAGACTTGTGTTTATTTGAACGTCTTTTGGTGTTGACGTAGTTGTAAGTGTTTTTGACAGGCTAAACGATGAGGAACCCAGTTGTCTTTGATCTGTGATTTGTACATAATCTTCTAGTCCTTGTATGTAATTTATACTGTCTTAACATACTTTTAATGTACTTTCGAAGTGTGGTGAACAGTACTCACCGTCCCAGATGTGTCTAAGTTCTTCATTCAGATTTTCAATCTCTTCGTGAAATGCTTCTCCAAACTCTATTCGTTTTTCGTTAATGTGTTCAAAATTATCTAACCAAAAAAAGAATGTAAATTCTGAGATGATTTGAATTATATCAAATGTAGCTGTTTTTAATTCTGTTTTTAGTTCAATAATTTTTGTTAACCAATTATTATAATTTAATATATCGTTTCTGAGTCTATCGTTTACTGACTGTATTTGTCTTTGTTGTTCGTTCAAATATCCGATTGTGTTTCGGAGTAATTTGTATGTTGTATTTGGTATTGCTGTTATTTTTGATCTCTCTTGAGAATCTTTATGCCGTTTCAAGAATGTTTTAAACATATCTGATAATTTTGTTTCATTTTGAAAATTATAAAACGTTTTCTTGCTTCTTGTTTCATCTGTTAATGTGAATATATAATGTTTGTTAAGTTGGTCTCTACCCAGTAGTATTACTGGTAGATAATGTGCTAGATGGTTTCTATGAATACTGATTTGTTGTATATGTTTTGTTTCTTTGAAGAACTTATTCTTCAAATTTATTAGTATTTTGTGTATTGTCTAGCGGTTTTCTAGCGGACAATCATCACAGATTATAAACGGTGTTAAGAAATTGTTAGTATTTGTTTGTTGTAGATAACCACTGGCCATTGTTACTATTGTTTTGTTAGATCTAGAGATTGTTTTGTTCAATTGTTAATTTTTCCGTTATGGAGAATAAGAGATGAAAATTAGTTATTTCAATATAGTCCGGCACTGGTCGTACCAAATAAGACGTGTGCTGAGGTAGGGTTACCTTGAGAGGTTACTCTACTTCTGTCTTATGGTGTCTCAAGAGAATAGTCGAATCTTAAGGCTTACCTGACTAACTAAAGTTCTAAGTCTCTAGTCTGTTACTCTTCTACCTGAGCTTCAGTAGACAGTGCACCGGCCGCAATGCTAAAGTCTAACGTATATCTCAATACTAAAACAAGAGCGGAGTAGAGAGAGAGAGAGAGAAATATACTTTATTATTATATCAGGTATGACTGGTACCGACTAAGGGGGTAGCGTGTTGTGTTACCAACGGGTAAACAGATAAACATTTTAAAGGAAAGGTATTTCCATATTTTCAACCAATCAGGGTTGAGTATTTTAGTTTAAATTTATTAACATAAATAAAGTATCTAGATCTTTTTGTTGGAAGTCAACACTGACTCCAGGAGAGCATTCCTAGTGTGTATCTATGAGAACTTGTATCGCAGAATTTTGAGTTGATTTGATTTTTCGATGGGAGGGAATAGAATAAACTGGTAAGTAATTTGGTTAGATTTTTGGTGGTCATTTGTAGAATAAAACGTTTTGCTGCGTTTTAGTGCATTGATCAAATTCATAGTGAAACTTTCGTCAGATATACGGCGAAGCGAAGGTTTAGGTTGCACTAAATACAAGTGATTGTAAGATTTTATCGTAGATTGTTTTATTATGTTGTGTGCTTTTTGTTTTTTTGACTTAGCTACTTTATTTTGATTTAAAAAATACAGTAGAACGCGATTTGTTTTGTTTTAAAATTCGTGACATACTTAAATTTACAGTTTACTGGGGTAATGTGCACACCTGCATTTTTGTACAAATTCGGAGACGTTTTCCTGGGGACTAAAACGTTTTAGAGAGAGAGAGAGAGAGAGAGAGAGAGAGAGAGAGAGAGAAAGCTACTCTGGGCGGAAAATTTTTGTTTGAAAAAGTGCTTGATTGCTGTTGTAGCTGTTTACACTTGCTTCTGTGAGCAAGTGAAGAAGTTGAGTGAAGAATATGAGCTCTGACTTAAAAACTTTCCTTGTGAGGGGGAGGTAAGGCAAAGTATAAAGAAAATTGCGTCTGTACTGCGACAGGGTTGGTAAACAGAGAGAAAGAGAGAGAGAGAGAGGATAAAGAGAGAGAAATTAAATGGAAATGTTTAAAATAATTTATTTTTCTTTAGGTTTAAATTTGAGTTCAAATTGGGGAAACTTCACTGGGGAAACTTCACTGTTATATTTTCATTTTTTATCTCTCATTTTTCCCCAATGAATGGCCTGGTTTTTCCTTTTGTTCCAATTTCTGATGGAGGGTCTTTGCGGTTGGTTATACCTCTGGGTGGAGGTTTGGAGTTATACCTCTGAAAATAAATACGTCACGGTGGAGAGGGCTGCATGAATTACACGAGTTCACTTCAGGTTTTGGTGAAATTAACACTTGCATGATTGTCATCGTAAACGTGCGTTCCGGTAAAATTCAGTAGAACGCGATTTGTTTTATATTAAAATTCGTGATATTCTTAAATTTACTGTGTACTGAGGTAATGTTCACACCTGCAGTTTTGTACAAATTCGGAGACGTTTTCCTGGGGACTAAAACGTTTTAGAGAGAGAGAGAGAGAGAGAGAGAGAGAGAGAGAGAAAGCTACTCTGGGCGGAAAATTTTTTGTTGAAAAAGTGCTTGATTGCTGTTGAAGCTGTTTACACTTGCTGCTGTGAGCAAGTGAAGAAGTTGAGTGAAGAGGATGAGCTCTGATTTAAAGACTTTCCTTGTGAGGGGAACGAAAGGCAAAGTATAAAGAAAATTGCGTCTGTACTGCGACAAGGTTGGTAAACAGAGAGAAAGAGAGAGAGGAGAGAGAGAGAGAGAGAGAGAGAGAGAGAGAGAGAGAGGATAAAGAGAGAGAAATTAAATGGAAATAATTAAAATAATTTATTTTTCTTTAGGTTTAAATTTGACTTCAAATTGGGGAAACTTCACTGTTTTTGACTTTGAGAGAGAAGAGAGACATAACGATAAAGTTGGAAGATTTGAGAAGGACGATGGAGTCAGTGTAAGAAATTAGATTTAGAGAAAAGAGAGAGCCGAGGTTAGAGTTTTGATTTGAAGATAATGTTTAGTTTCAAACCAAGAGAGAGATAGAGAGAAAAATCTTAATGCAGCTCAAGAAAGACTTTGATGTGATTTTAGTTTATGCGTTTCGGGTTTATTACAACTTTCTCGAGGGTAGAAAACAGCTATTGAGTCATACCTGATAAGGATGATGTAGTAGATGGGTTTCTCCATACCAATCCGTTGGCCATTTGTCAACTTATATTCTCATTTTTTATCTCTCATTTTTCCCCAATGAATGGCCTGGTTTTTCATTTCGTTCCAATTTCTGATGGAGGGTTTTTGCGGTTGGTTATACCTCTGGGTGGAGGTTTGGAGTTATACCTCTGAAAATAAATACGTCACGGTGGAGAGGGCTGCATGAATTACTCGAGTTCACTTCCGGTTTTGGTAAAATTAACACTTGCATGATTGTCATCGTAAACGTGCGTTCCGGTTATTGTAGTCTGCTGAGTGGTGTACTAGATTGTCTAGACACGTTGTCTGTAGATTGGGAAAAATTTCTTTATATGCAGAGAGAATTTGTTTTCAAAGAAAGAGTGAAGGACACGGATAACAGAAATGCACCAGAAAGACTTTGAAGAGATTTTAGTCGATGCATTTTGGGCTTACTACAACTTTCTTGTGGGTAGAAAAAAAGTTACCGAGTCATATCTGATTAGGTTGATGGGGTTGGGGTTTAACAATACCAATCTTCTACTATTTCCACAATGAACGGTCTGCAATTTCCTTTTTTCCATTTCATGAGGATCTTGTGGTTTTGCCAAGCTAACAGGTAATAAATTATCGCGCAAGCGGTGGTCTTGTGGGTTATCCCTGAGATGACATTTGTATCATGGGGCAGAGGGGTGGGAAAATCTACACCAGTTCTCTCCCACAATTTGGAGTTCTCTACTTATGTATTTTCACTGCTTTTCACTATGGGGTGTTTTCGGCCTTAATCTAATTTGTGTGCGGCTAAGTATTGCGAAAGAATATCAATTTTATTCTTTTGTAGTTAGTATGTGAGTACTTTAGATAGTGGTTGTTCGTGAAGCAGAAATTTAAGTTTAATGTAAAATTGATTTGCAGTTATTTGATGGCCGTATTCGTAAACGTGCAAATCGGCAGACTGTATTTGGTCGATTTAGCATTAGATGGTCCAGCAAGGTGTCTGTAGACTGGGAAAAATTTCTTTTTGTGTATTCGATGACATGCCGGGAGTGTCTAGATAGAATGAGACCAATTTCGACTTCGTTTTGGTCGGTTTTTGTCATTGTAGTTGTAGAAGGGCGTTGTACGAGAAGCCTTTCTCCGTTTGTTCATGGCTCAAGACTTTTTTTGGTGAAATAGTGTAGAATATTATTTTTTTGACAAACTATTTGTTCACCTAAAAAGTCTTCCGATTTAAACGTTATCTGTATGCAAGTTTTTATTGTTTTGTTTGGGCCTGGTTTTCTTGTAGAAATTCTTTAAAAATCCCATCTTTGGAGATTTATTAACTATGAATACAAATGAATTATTTTGTCCGGTTGCGCTTTGCCATAAGAGCGGTTAACAAATGACCGAAAATATTTGTTCTGTTCTCAGTAGTTACAGTTATTATTATAGAGATCAGAGTACGTCTTTTTGCGGTTAAGAAAGCACTATTTTTGTTTCCCACATTATCTGTAATTGAAGATAAGCGGAAATTTTTTGCTCGATTTGGCTTTATGCCAGAAGCTATTTCATAAGGCGATAATCCCATATTTGTGCGAACTTGTGAGTTAAAAAAGCGTAAGGAAATGTTTTTAATTTATTTGACCATCTGTCGCATTGTGTATCCAAATCCCTGCGCAAAAAAGCGTTTAGTTGTTCATTGTTATTTTCAATTCAAAAATTAGACCACAGAGTGCAAAACGTGTGTTGTTCGAATACGACGCTGTATGTACGACAAAAATGTGTAAAATTGCTGTTAATGTTTTTATTTCTTTTATTGGTGACTTTTATATGTGGTTCGACGATTTAAGCAATTCAGTGATCAAAAAGACATTCAGTGCGTTAGTTGCATTAATTTTAGATAACGGCTGTAAGACTACATAATGGGAAAACACGCCTGATTTGACAAAACTGTACTAGTCGTCCTCAGAGCCGGCTCATAATTGGACCTTTTGTGTCCACTAAAAATCGGTGCTGGAGAAAGTTGAAAGTACTAGGAATGGTTGCTGTGAAGACATTAAGCGGCTTGGCATTGATTTGATAGTCTGGCACTCTAAGAGGTCTTGGATAGGAGTTGCTATCCAAGTTCTCCGGATGGTGGGCTTGGATTTTGCCTTCTCACTATCTGAATGGCCTGAGAGATCATGAGTGTGTGCTTTATGAAAAGCGGATAAAAACAGGGAGAGGGGTTAGCATATTTTGGGTGTTGTTGTCTTTTGTGAAAAAAGTACAAGGATTGATTCGACTAATTACGCTTATGTCATAAAAACGACGGTAGTAGTGTACGAGTGTTTTGTTTGCTCTTGTTGCAAGTGTTGGTATGTTCAAACAAGTTTCGTACGTCTTCTGGATCTTGTTGTACATTTTGTCGGATTAATGGACCTTGTTGTTGTGCTTTATGCAAAATTTGCTCTGTAATTTTAGTTGATTCAATTCCTGGAAGAAGTATTTATCTATTTCTGGTGATTTGGGTATGAAATCGTCCATTGATTGAATTGAGAACGTGTGCGGACGGCGTGTGAAGAAGGTCTGTCTTATACTGTTTAAGCCTATGTACTACTGTTTTAGTTCTTTAGTTTTTTGATCTAGTAATTATTTGGTTTTGTATTGTTTCTAAGCGCTCTGATTTCGTATTGTATTAATTTTTAGAGACTCATAAAAGTTTTTTTGTTTCTTAAATGTACCCTAAAGTAATTATCTTGAGTTTTTGCATAAAAGGGAAATGTGGTGATTACTGATATGAATAATTAGGAATATTATTAAAATAGTTTTTGGAACGGAATAGTGACAAGCTAGTGGAGAATATTATATGTATATATGTGTCACAGAGAATTTTATTACCCTTGTTATTTCTATTGTCGTGAGGCGATGGTCATCGTGTGCATTAGAAGTTAGAGAGCAAATGAGTAGGTCAGGCAGTGGAATGTTATTGCCTTCTGTCCACACAGAAGGCAAGTAAATTTGGAAATTTCATTATGATAGTTAAATTTTGTAAACTCTGTGGCTTAGTTTGTTTTATCTTTAAACAGAAAGCGAACTGATTTAAGGTTCGCAAAGAGAAGAATAGTATGTTGCGATCCTTGTACCAAGGATTCAATTTCTGAAAGTGCATAGATGGTTGCTGAGCATTCTCTCTGTATGGCTGAGAGTGAATACTCTTCCGTGGAGAACAAACGAGTGTTTGCAGGAAATTCTTCTATTTTTCAAAACTGTTTTTCTGTTTTTCAGTAAAAAGGTTTCGCCTATACCGTAATTTGAAGCGTCACAAAAATGTAGAAGGAATTAACCGGGATTGGAATTTTGAGACGCAGTGTTTTCCTTCTCTTAGTTCTTTTTTATTTTATCAAAGTTCTCTTTTAGTTCTGGTGTTTGTTTTATGATCAAATGTGTTTCTAAATTGTAAGTAAAATGGTGTTAAAACAACCTGTAAGTTATGGATATACTAAGAGTTAAAGGTAATAAATTCAACACAGTTTTGCATTTTTCTGTTGTTTTTTGTTTGTTGAATTTTGAGGAAACCAATCTTCGTTTTTAGTGGGTAGAAGTCAATCTTTTCTATTTTGAGGCCGAGAATTATTTTTTTTCCAGAAAGAAGGAGAACATATGCGGGACAATTTAAAGAAGATCGTTTTTAAGTATTTGATGAAGTTCTGTGATAGGGATCAACTTTGTGTCTGTTGATTTGTGTCTGGGCCGATTGAAATACCGTAGAACAGGCGTTTAAAGCAGTTAGAGCAAGCGTTCCTGCACCAACAACAATTTTTAACCGTTCTGATTGTTTATCGAGTCGTTTTTGGTTATAAGCGCTGCTTATATCGGTTATCTTGAAATCGATCCTGTATTGCGCGTTATTATCCCTTGTGTTGGCGTTTTTGGTCAACTACATTTTGACTCGTCAATAACTGTGTTTAATTGACGGACGTCTAAAGCTAATTTTTAGTTACTCTCTCATCTAGAGGATTATTAATGATTTAATGAATGTGCTCCCCGTAGTTAGGAAATTGAGCTTTCTGGAGCAATTATATCCAAATGGTTTAGTACATCGGGTAGATATTGTGCTCGTTCCTGTACTTTTAGAGTTATGCTTGTAGTGCGTTCGTTTGCAAACTGCGGTTGCTTCAAGTGGTGGATTAATTTTGATATTGATATTGATTTTTCCAACGTCAAATTTCGGTGGGGCATAACAGTTTTTGGATTGTATTAAGAGCTGAGCTAGTTGTTCAAATTGCGCTTTATCAAATTTGGTGTGTTCAAAATTGAACAAATCGAGGAAAACTTTCTTCCGAAATCTTTGAACGAAAATATAATATATGGTACATGGCTAAAGAGTAAGTTCCTGTAATTGTTGTTGACTCAGTTTTAAACAAGGACAGTTTCTCAAAGGTGCTGATTGACTGTGAGCCAAGAGATAAAATGAGAAATAAACATCCGTAAATTTTGTGATTCGGTTGAAGCAAAATTTTTTGGAATGACTTTTTATGAGAGATATATCTTGTTGAGCGTAACCAAATAATGCACTCGTTAACGTTAGTGGGTTTTTAAGAAGATTTTGAAGTAAGATCTGGACGAAAAAAATTGAAAAGTATATTCAAGAATATTTATGTCCATAATGGATGAAAATATAATTTTATAGATTGGTTTAAGAAAAGTCTGATGTAGATAGATGAGGTTTTTACATTCCTAAGAAGTAAGGGAGTGTTAGAAAACGATTTTCAAAGAGTTGAAAATTTAAGTTGTAACTCCCAATGACTGGCAAAAGTTGGGAGTAATATGGTGGTTGTCTTAAGGAATTTTAGAATTTCGTGTTGATGGTTTTGTTTGGTTAGTAATAAAGGCTCTGTGCACTTGGTTGAGTCTATATACTTTCGGGAGTGGTATTCCTAGAGTATTATTCTTTTGTTCTAATTATCTAAGTTTTGGAGGTTGAATTCTTTTATATATTTTTTCAACATGCTGACAGCGAAGACATTCATCTTGTGTACCATTGTTTTTTGTCTAGGAGTACATCATTGAAAGTTTATAGTTTTTCTTCTAGGGCTGTTTGGATGATGGCGATTGTTTTGAAGTTCCTTGACTTTCGAAATACAGAATCAGTTTGTTCCAGATCCTGCTGCCAAAACCATGTCTGCTGTGCTAGTCTCTAGAAAATCTTCTGTATTCGAAGTTAGGT
Source organism: Convolutriloba macropyga (assembly GCF_964194025.1). Lineage (NCBI taxonomy): Eukaryota > Metazoa > Xenacoelomorpha > Acoela > Convolutidae > Convolutriloba > Convolutriloba macropyga. The sequence continues at coordinate 45,912,486 of NC_134470.1, read as the reverse complement.
CTCTGCCGTCAATCAGACTTAGTGACTTTCGCGCCGAGATTTAGCCTCCTAATTATCAGTTATTCATTTATGAATTTTTTCTCATTAAAAGAGAGAGTGTTTGAGTTGAGGTGAGGTGACCTGTAAATAGTGTATGTTGAGAAGTTGGTAGCTGTCTGATTATTTTGTGTGTTTAACTATCTAACTAGATTCAATGACTGCTGTGCCCCCATTCAAATTTTTTTGAATAATTTTTGCATCCTGTGTATGCTGATTTCATTTGAATTGTTAAAAATCACTGGTGCAGAAGTGAAACTTTTCTAAATTCTGCCTTTTTAGTCTGGGTAGTGGTTTTTTAATATTGGTAAAAGTGGTAAGGTAGCTTTTGCTTCTTCATTTGGAATGTGTGGTAGTTTTGCTGAGTTAATTGGTTAGATTTGGTGTGTATTATTACTATTTGATGAGACATTGAGTGATAATGTACAGTTAAAATAAGTTTCTGTTAAGGCGTTTGGACTCGTATCTATTGTTTGTGACTGTACAAACGAGATAAGATCTTGTTGATCTGGTGGTCACAGCAGTCTGAATAATTTATCATAAATAGGAGAAGCGTTTCTGTTGGACATTGGATCGTGAGTAAATACGATAGCTGTTCTGATAGGTTTTTTCTAATACTGATAAAAATGATCGATGACCTTTACTAATTAAGTCAGCGTTTAGCTGTAGAGCAGTGTCTTTGAGTATATTTAGTTTATTCGTGTTGCGAAATTTTGATATTTCCAAGGTTTATATATCTGCTAGTGGGCGTTCATTTTCTTGTGCTAAAATAAAAATTTCTCGAACATCACATGAAGAGTCTGATGCGAACAGTATTTGTCCTATTTGAAGTTCCTTTTTGTGTTTTTAATGACAGGTTATTAAATTTAGTTTTGTCTTTACTGTGAAACGATTTAGAAAGAGTGTGTCTCCTATGACTATTTCTTGTTATGTAAAAGAGTAATGGTGACAGAATATCTGAATATCTCTGTAGAAGAATTAAACTGTGTTTCGGCGACTTCTTTTTACGGTAAGATTTAAGGTCGCACCAGTTAATGCAGACTCTTGTTGGGCTACTTTTGCAGCCTTAGGGTTATCGTAATAGGGCTACTTATTTCTCTGCTCGAAATAGACTTACCTAAATTTGACTGTCTGAACCACTGTGTAAAACATTGACAATAAACGTCAATTATAACGGTGGCAAAATTTTACGGCACCGGAATCAATGGTATACACATAGTGAGTTTGAAGCGTCACAAAAATGTAGAAGGAATTAACCGGGATTGGAATATTGAGACGCAGTGTTTTCCTTCTCTTAGTTCTTTTTTATTTTATCAAAGTTCTCTTTTAGTTCTGGTGTTTGTTTTATGATCAAATGTGTTTCTAAATTGTAAGTAAAATGGTGTTAAAACAACCTGTAAGTTATGGATATACTAAGAGTTAAAGGTAATAAATTCAACACAGTTTTGCATTTTTCTGTTGTTTTTGGTTGTTGAATTTTGAGGAAACTAATCTTCGTTTTTAGTGGGTAGCAGTCAATCTTTTCTACTTTGAGGCCGAGAATTATTTTTTTTCCAGAAAGAAGGAGAACATATGCGGGACAGTTTAAAGAAGATCGTTTTTAAGTATTTGATGAAGTTCTGTGATAGGGATCAACATTCTGTCTGTTGATTTGTGTCTGGGCCGATTGAAATACCGTAGAACAGGCGTTTAAAGCAGTTAGAGCAAGCGTTCCTGCACTAACAACAATTTTTAACCGTTCTGATTGTTTATCGAGTCGTTTTTGGTTATAAGCGCTGCTTATATCGGTTATCTTGAAATCGATCCTGTATTGCGCGTTATTATCCCTTGTGTTGGCGTTATTGGTCAACTACATTTTGACTCGTCAATAACTGTGTTTAATTGACGGACGTCTAAAGCTAATTTTTAGTTACTCTCTCATCTAGAGGATTATTAATGATTTAATGAATGTGCTCCCCGTAGTTAGGAAATTGAGCTTTCTGGAGCAATTATATCCTAATGGTTTAGTACATCGATTAGATATTGTGCTCGTTCCTGTAATTTTGGAGTTATGCTTGTAGTGCTTTCGTTTGCAAACTGCGGTTGCTTCAAGTGGTGGATTAATTTTGATATTGATATTGATTTTTCCAACGTCAAATTTCGGTGGGGCATAACAGTTTTTGAATTGTATTAAGAGCTGAGCTAGTTGTTCAATTTGCGCTTTATCAAATTTGGTGTGTTCAAAATTGAACAATTCGAGGAAAACTTTCTTCCGAAATCTTTGAACGAAAATATAATATATGGTACATGGCTAAAGAGTAAGTTCCTGTAATTGTTGTTGACTCAGTTTTAAACAAGGACAGTTTCTCAAAGGTGCTGATTGACTGTGAGCCAAGAGATAAAATGAGAAATAAACATCCGTAAATTTTGTGATTCGGTTGAAGCAATATTTTTTGGAATGACTTTTTATGAGAGATATATCTTGTTGAGCGTAACCAAATAATGCACTCGTTAACGTTAGTGGGTTTTTAAGAAGATTTTGAAGTAAGATCTGTACGAAAAAAATTGAAAAGGATATTCAAGAATATTTATGTCCATAATGGATGAAAATATAATTTTATAGATTGGTATAAGAAAAGTCTGATGTAGATAGATGAGGTTTTTACATTCCTAAGAAGTAAGGGAGTGTTAGAAAACGATTTTCAAAGAGTTGAAAATTTAAGTTGTAACTTCAAATGACTGGCAAAAGTTGGGAGTAATATGGTGGTTGTCTTAAGGAATTTTAGAATTTCGTGTTGATGGTTTTGTTTGGTTAGTAATAAAGGCTCTTTGCACTTGGTTGAGTCTATATACTTTCGAGAGTGGTTTTCCTAGAGTATTATTCTTTTGTGCTAATTATCTAAGTTTTGGAGGTTGAATTCTTTTATAAATTTTTTCAACATGCTGACAGCGAACACATTCATCTTGTGTATCATCGTTTTTTGTCTAGGAGTACATCATTGAAAGGTTATAGTTTTTCTTCTAGGGCTGTTTGGATGATGCCGATTGTTTTGAAGTTCCTTGACTTTCGAAATACAGAATCAGTTTGTTCCAGATCCTGCTGCCAAAACCATGTCTGCTGTGCTAGTCTCTAGAAAATCTTCTGTATTCGAAGTTAGGTCTCTGCCGTCAATCAGACTTAGTGATTTTTGCGCCGATATTTAGCCTCCTAATTATCAGTTAATCATTTATGAATTTTTTCCCATTAAAAGAGAGAGTGTTTGAGTTGAGGTGAGGTGACCTGTAAATAGTATATGTTGAGAAGTTGGTAGCTGTCTGATTATTTTGTGTGTTTAACTATCTAACTAGATTCAATGACTGCTGTGCCCCCATTCAAATTTGTTTGAATAATTTTTGCATCCTGTGTATGCTGAATTCTTTTGAATTGTTAAAAATCACTGGTTCAGTAGTATAACTTTTCTAAATTCTGCCTTTTTAGTCTGGGTAGTGGTTTTTTAATATTGGTAAAAGAGGTAAGGTAGCTTTTGCTTCTTCATTTGGAATGTGTGGAAGTTTTGCTCAGTTAATTGGTTAGATTTGGTGTGTATTATTACTATTTGATGACACATTGAGTGATAATGTACAGTTAAAATAAGTTTCTGTTAAGTCGTTTGGACTCGTATCTATTGTTTGTGACTGTACGAACGAGATAAGATTTTGTTGATCTGGTGGTCATGTTTCCAATGAAGTAATTGGTTAGTTAGTAGTATCTTTTGTAATAGGTGGTTTTTGGTTTGTAATTCTTTAGTGTGATCCCGAATATATTCGATGGTAACTCTATTATACAGACATAGTTTTCGGAGCTTTGAAATATTTCCTTGAGAAGTGAGGTCACTTATTATAAATCTGGTTTTGAAACATCAGCGTCATTGACTGAGCTTAAAAAACTTTGCATTAAATTGTTAACGCTTTCTATCGCATGTCTTGCTATTTTATGTCGGCTTTCAGCGATTGAATTTATAGTGTCTGCTTTTAATGTTGCTTTGAGCCGTTTAAAGAATTCAAATGATGATTTTCTAAATTGTTCTAATTTGTGACTATGGTTTGTTCAAGTTTTTTTTCATTGTGAACTCCTTGTGAGAATTAACAATTGTATCTGACAGCAGTCTGAATAATTTATCATAAATAGGAGAAGCGTTTCTGTTGGACATTGGATCGTGAGTAAATACGATAGCTGTTCTGATAGGTTTTTTCTAATACTGATAAAAATGATCGATGACCTTTACTAATTAAGTCAGCGTTTAGCTGTAGAGCAGTGTCTTTGAGTATATTTAGTTTATTCGTGTTGCGAATTTTTGATATTTCCAAGGTTTATATATCTGCTAGTGGGCGTTCATTTTCTTGTGCTAAAATAAAAATTTCTCGAACATCACATGAAGAGTCTGATGCGAACAGTATTTGTCCTATTTGAAGTTCCTTTTTGTGTTTTTAATGACAGGTTATTAAATTTAGTTTTGTCTTTACTGTGAAACGATTTAGAAAGAGTGTGTCTCCTATGACTATTTCTTGTTATGTAAAAGAGTAATGGAGACAGAATATCTGAGTATCTCTTTAGAAGAATTAAACTGTGTTTCGGCGACTTCTTTTTACGGTTAGATTTAAGGTCGCACCAGTTAATGCAGACTCTAGTTGGGCTACTTTTGCAGCCTTAGGGTTATCGTAATAGGGCTACTTATTTCTCTGCTCGAAATAGACTTACCTAAATTTTGACTGTCTGAACCACTGTGTAAAACATTGACAATAAAGGTCAATTATAACGGTGGCAAAATTTTACGGCACCGGAATCAATGGTATACACATAGTGAAACTATCTGTTAGAAAGAATGTAGTTATGTGTGTATGCGGAATTTTTGAGAGAATTGACTCATCTCAATTTTTCTCAGTTGCTGGAGATATTGGCGAATACACGTTCTGTTTTTTGTCCCTACACCTTACAATCTGTTTACACATTTTGATGATTTTTGAAGTCAAATTGAAGTGATGATTTTGGTCACGCCGAAGCAGGAGGTGGAGCGAAAAGGTTAGTTGTTTTGCTGCATTAGTTTTTCTCATCTTTGTTAAAAAATTGCAATTGACACAACACAGGTTTGTGAATCGTTGGTACCCTAAAACTTGTTTACGGATTAGGAACTTTAAACTACCCTGGTTTTCTTCTCTTAAATAAATTATGCTTATTTTCTGAGAGATGAATTCGAATGAGACGGTTATCATTAAATATGTCTGAATTAACTGAATGGATCCCTAAAAACCTAAAAATGCATTCTCAAACTATCGTTTACAAGGCGAAAAATAGAATTTGAATATTTAATTGAAATGTTTCTTTTTTTTATAAACAAGTAAATTGAAAATATAACCCAGGGGTTAAATATTACAAGTTTAAAATGTTATATACAAAATTAGCACAATGTTAAAACTCAAAATTAGTGGTTCCGTTTTTTTAATGGTAGAAATAAGTTGTGAAGCCACCAACGTTCCTTTCCAACGGTACAAGTTTGAATTGTTGGAGCAGATGCAACAATTCTCTTGTCTTCTCAAGCCAGCAAACAACTTCAAATTGTTCAAATTAAACAAAAAAACCTTGCGCTCCTTTGGATTTTTATACAGAATTATATTTGTGATTTGTTTGGTTGTGAATAAAAAAATGAGAACTTGGAGACATTTCATATAAAAAATTTGAGGAAAATCTGCTAAAAATTTTCTGTTGGACAATCTTGAAACAATATTAGCACTTAGACAAAAGAAAAAGAACCAACTTTTCAAATTTCCTATTTGTTACGGTTATCATTTGTTACGGTTATCATTGTTTGAAACGGTTATCAATAAATATGTCTGAAATAACTGAATGGATCCCTAAAAACCTAAAAATGCATTTTCAAACTATCGTTTACAAGGCGAAAAATAGAGTTTGAATATTTAAATGAAATGTTTCTCTTTTTCTTATAAACAAGTAAATTGAAAATAAAACCCAGGGGTTAATTATTACAAGTTTAAAATGTTATATATAAAATTAGCACAATGTTAAAACTCAAAATTAGTGGTTCCGTTTTTTTAATGGTAGAAATAAGTTGTGAAGCCACCAACGTTCTTTTTTCAACGGTACAAGTTGGAATTGTTGGAGCAGATGCAACAATTCTCTTGTCTTCTCAAGCCAGCAAACAACTTCAAATTGTTCAAATTAAACAAAAAAACCTTGCGCTCCTTTGGATTTTTATACAGAATTATATTTGTGATTTGTTTGGTTGTGAATAAAAAAATGAGAACTTGGAGACATTTCATATAAAAAATTTGAGGAAAATCTGCTAAAAATTTTCTGTTGGACAATCTTGAAACAATATTAGCACTTAGACAAAAGAAAAAGAACCAACTTTTCAAATTTCCTATTTGTTACGGTTATCATTTGTTACGGTTATCATTGTTTGAAACGGTTATCAATAAATATGTCTGAAATAACTGAATGGATCCCTAAAAACCTAAAAATGCATTTTCAAACTATCGTTTACAAGGCGAAAAATAGAGTTTGAATATTTAAATGAAATGTTTCTCTTTTTCTTATAAACAAGTAAATTGAAAATAAAACCCAGGGGTTAATTATTACAAGTTTAAAATGTTATATATAAAATTAGCACAATGTTAAAACTCAAAATTAGTGGTTCCGTTTTTTTAATGGTAGAAATAAGTTGTGAAGCCACCAACGTTCTTTTTTCAACGGTACAAGTTGGAATTGTTGGAGCAGATGCAACAATTCTCTTGTCTTCTCAAGCCAGCAAACAACTTCAAATTGTTCAAATTAAACAAAAAAACCTTGCGCTCCTTTGGATTTTTATACAGAGTTATATTTGTGATTTGTTTGGTTGTGAATAAAAAAATGAGAACTTGGAGACTTTTCATGTCAAAAATTTGAGGAAAACCTGCTAAAAATTTTCTGTTGGACAATCTTGGAACAATATTAGCACTTAGACAAAAGAAAAAGAACCAACTTTTCAAATTTCCTATTTGTTACGGTTATCATTTGTTACGGTTATCATTGTTTGAAACGGTTATCAATAAATATGTCTGAAATAACTGAATGGATCCCTAAAAACCTAAAAATGCATTTTCAAACTATCGTTTACAAGGCGAAAAATAGAATTTGAATATTTAAATGAAATGTTTCTCTTTTTTTTTATAAACAAGTAAATTGAAAATAAAACCCAGGGGTTAATTATTACAAGTTTAAAATGTTATATACAAAATTAGCACAATGTTAAAACTCAAAATTAGTGGTTCCGTTTTTTTAATGGTAGAAATAAGTTGTGAAGCCACCAACGTTCCTTTTTCAACGGTACAAGTTGGAATTGTTGGAGCAGATGACACAATTCTCTTGTCTTCTCAAGCCAGCAAACAACTTCAAATTGTTCATATTAAACAAAAAAACCTTGCCCTCCTTTGGATTTTTATACAGAGTTATATTTGTGATTTGTTTGGTTGTGAATAAAAAAATGAGAACTTGGAGACATTTCATATCAAAAATTTGAGGAAAACCTGCTAAAAATTTTCTGTTGGACAATCTTGAAACAATATTAGCACTTAGACAAAAGAAAAAGAACCAACTTTTCAAATTTCCTATTTGTTTTCATTTTTAATAAAACGGAATTTCCCCATCAAGTTCTGCTGCATGAACACATTGAAAGACAAAGAGAATGCAGAAATTGTATTTTGACCTGACATGTTGGCTACTAATTCTATAAAATATTGAAAAGTAGAAATTATTTTAGCTCAAAAAATTGAAAAAAATGGGTTAACGCGGAGGTTTTGGTAAACCCGTGATCAACTGTGTATGAGTTTTTTGTACTGACAAATTATGAATTCACCGTAGCAATTGTTTTCCTTGATTTTTCTCTCGAGTGACTTTCAATAAAACGCATGCCGGAACACTCTAAGGAGCAACGAAACTTTTTATCTTATAAGTTTTGGAGAGAAGAGTTCATACCTATGTAAAAAAACAGGAAGCTTGGTAATGTGCATTTGAACATAATGTTCCAATCACGCTTCTCCACAAGTTTGGCATAAGTTTCTATCGAATTAGGAAAATTCAAGGTCTACTATTTTTCAGAAAAACGAAATAATAGCAAAGAGTATCAAACAAAATTTTCACCAAAACAACTAATTTGTGCTTCACTGGAAAAAAATTGGACCAGTCCTTGGTGAGACTCGGTAACAAGTAGACAAAGAAGGACAAGAACTGTAAAAATAAAAAAAATACGTTTATGCTTTCCTGAAAACAAATAATTTCAAATAATGAAAACCAATAGATATCAATTGAAATATTTAGAGAGCTTCATGGTCAATCATAACTCAACATGAATACATTGAGACCTGTCATTATCCAAAATATGTCGTACGTCTACAAGAGCAGATGACAATTTCAGAACAAAAACAAAACTTAAAAAAAATTTAATAGAAGGGTGTCGCAGACGTTAAATCTTTAGTCTTTTCCGTTAAAAAGATGTAAAAGTTTGGTTGTGAATAAAAAAATGAGAACTTGGAGACATTTCATGTCAAAAATTTGAAGAAAACCTGCTAAAAATTTTCTGTTGGACAATCTTGGAACAATATTAGCACTTAGACAAAAGAAAAAGAACCAACTTTTCAAATTTCCTATTTGTTACGGTTATCATTTGTTACGATTATCATTGTTTGAAACGGTTATCAATAAATATGTCTGAAATAACTGAATGGATCCCTAAAAACCTAAAAATGCATTTTCAAACTATCGTTTACAAGGCGAAAAATAGAATTTGAATATTTAAATGAAATGTTTCTCTTTTTTTTTATAAACAAGTAAATTGAAATTAAAACCCAGGGGTTAAATATTACAAGTTTAAAATGTTATATACAAAATTAGCACAATGTTAAAACTCAAAATTAGTGGTTCCGTTTTTTTAATGGTAGAAATAAGTTGTGAAGCCACCAACGTTCCTTTTTCAACGGTACAAGTTGGAATTGTTGGAGCAGATGACACAATTCTCTTGTCTTCTCAAGCCAGCAAACAACTTCAGATTGTTCATATTAAACAAAAAAACCTTGCCCTCCTTTGGATTTTTATACAGAGTTATATTTGTGATTTGTTTGGTTGTGAATAAAAAAATGAGAACTTGGAGACATTTCATATCAAAAATTTGAGGAAAACCTGCTAAAAATTTTCTGTTGGACAATCTTGAAACAATATTAGCACTTAGACAAAAGAAAAAGAACCAACTTTTCAAATTTCCTATTTGTTTTCATTTTTAATAAAACGGAATTTCCCCATCAAGTTCTGCTGCATGAACACATTGAAAGACAAAGAGAATGCAGAAATTGTATTTTGACCTGACATGTTGGCTACTAATTCTATAAAATATTGAAAAGTAGAAATTATTTTAGCTCAAAAGTTTGAAAAAAATGGGTTAACGCGGAGGTTTTGGTAAACCCGTGATCAACTGTGTATGAGTTTTTTGTACTGACAAATTATGAATTCACCGTAGCAATTGTTTTCCTTGATTTTTCTCTCGAGTGACTTTCAATAAAACGCATGCCGGAACACTCTAAGGAGCAACGAAAATTTTTATCTTATAAGTTTTGGAGAGAAGAGTTCATACCTATGTAAAAAAACAGGAAGCTTGGTAATGTGCATTTGAACATAATGTTCCAATCACGCTTCTCCACAAGTTTGGCATAAGTTTCTATCGAATTAGGAAAATTCAAGGTCTACTATTTTTCAGAAAAACTAAATACTAGCAAAGAGTATCAAACAAAATCTTAACCAAAACAACTAATTTGTGCTTCACTGGAAAAAAATTGGACCAGTCCTTGGTGAGACTCGGTAACAAGTAGACAAAGAAGGACAAGAACGGTAAAAATAAAAAAAATACGTTTATGCTTTCCTGAAAACAAATAATTTCAAATAATGAAAACCAATAGATATCAATTGAAATATTTAAAGAGCTTCATGGTCAATCATAACTCAACATGAATACATTGAGACCTGTCATTATCCAAAATATGTCCTACGTCTACAAGAGCAGATGACAATTTCAGAACAAAAACAAAACTTCAAAAAAATTTAATAGAAGGGTGTCGCAGACGTTAAATCTTTAATCTTTTCCGTTAAAAAGATGTAACCAACTCCACTTTATTCTTAGAGAACCATTTTTGAGATGTGTGAACTATGAATAGTGAGGCCAGGTAAAATTATTCAAAAAGAAAACAAAGAGAAAAATTTAAAAAAAATTCGAAATCAATAATTTCAAAGACATAAAACCAGCAATTGAAACTGAAACCAGCAATTTTTTGTCAATATCTTTTAGTTCGTATTGGGAAGTTATTGAAAGCCTTTTTTAATTGTTTAGAAAATATCATACGTCTACAAAAAATTTTAATTTTTTTCCCTCGAAAAACAGGTATCGAAGCCGTTAAAACAAAAAGCAATGCTCACAAAAAACTTTAGATATGTTCAATTGTGCCCTTTTTTAACAGCAAAAATTTGATGGGAAACCTGTAATTATTGAGACTAGGTAACCAGTAGACAAAAAGAATAGCAAAGAGCAAATTTAAACCAGATTTTTTTTAAAGATTTGATTTCAAAGTCATACAAATTTTTGCCTCTCAATTGAAATCAGTGTTTTTTTAGCAATAGGAAGCTGCAAAGGCCTGCAATTATCAAGAGCTTATCAGTCGACCACAAAAAAAAGACAATCAAAGACAAAACTCAAAAACAAAATTTTAATTTAGTAAGAAACCTGTGAGCAGGCCGTTAAAAGATTAAGTGACGCACTAAAATCTTTCGATATGGCCAATAACGTAATAGCTTTCTTCAATTCCAACAAGGATATGCAAACTGTAATTATTGCGACTAAGTAACCGGTGGACGAAAGAGAATATCAAAAGGAAAATTTAAAAAAAAACGGTTTCTTATTTTTTTAAAACACTTGATTTCAAAGCCATGAAAAAATTTAGTCATCAACTGAAGTTAAAAGAAGAACTTGTTTTTATATATAGGAAGCTGCTAAGACCTATTTATCCAGAATATGTCTAATGACTGGAGAAGAACGAAAAACAACGAAAAAGTTTTTAAAAAAATTGCATTAAATTCTGCCAGAAGACAGTGTTGCAGCAGTTAAAACCATAACCTATTCACTGAAAAAGTAATTTGTTCAATTTTTCTTTTAAAAAGACAATAAAGGGCTATGTGACCTGTCTGTAGTTTGACAAGATAAGTAGAAGAACCTCAAAGAAAAATTGAATCAAACAGTTCAACAACACTCTTTTGTTTTTAGATGTAAAACCAACAACACTGTTGCTAACAATTTTAACAATTTTTGCAATGTTCGCAAACAATCTTGCAAAACTACGGAAAACTGAAAATTCATAACAAAATTTAGTCAAATGTTCACAAAACGTTAAACCTCTTTAACTCAGTAGAAAAGCCAAAAAATCTTGTTAACTATAATTTCTACGCTGGACACGCTTTCCGTTTATACCACTCACAACCCTCTGCGATCAACATATCGATCGGCCAAAGTTGACTGAACAAGATCGGCCAAACCCGTTTGGGCACATAGTTCCTTCCCCACTAAATGAGGTCGTAACAAAATCATTTTTTCTTATTCTTTTTTTTGTAAACCGCTTTGGAGTGAGGTTCCCCTTTTATTATTATTATTATTATTAAATTGACTTGGTACCCGCGATGCGGGAATCACTTTGTTAACTAATTAGAAACAGGACCAATTAACAGGATACTGATAGTATTTAAAGTTCAAAGCCTTTAATTTCAACAGCGAGTTCAGCTGTTTCCGAAATAACACTGTTGGACATGTCCAGTCAAAAGTTGAGATGTCATTTCGCTGAGAGAGAACATTTGCATATTTCACAACTCTCAAGACAAATTACTCTTCGAATTTGACTGATTTCGTCCAATTAAAATTGGTCTTCAAAAATTGTTTTGCTGCAGAACGGTTACTGCGTGGTCCCTTGAAAACTTTCCAATAATCATCAAACTTAAGGGCAGTATCACAGTTGTAAATTTTGTTCAGCATAAGAAGATCATTTCGAACCAAAAGAAAACTGATCGGCAACAAATTGTTGTAAATGAGGCTCTGATTGTAGTCACTATCTGTAAAAAATTTCTTATTCAAAGCCCACTTGAGCGCTCGTCTTTGCATCTTTTCGAGTTTTCTGCAATTTGGCCAATTCGAGAACCATACATTTGACGCGTACAGGAGAATTGATAAAATGTAACTTTTGTATAAACTTACTTTTACTTTCGTATTTGTAGAAAAGGGAACGTTTCTCTTCAAGAAAAAAAGCTTTTGTTGTGCCTTTGACAGCCGCTGATTGATATGACTGTCCCATTTCAAGTTATTAGTAATTACTACACCAAGATCATTCACCGAAGATTTGCATGTAATTTCTGTATCGTCTGCATACAAGTGGACACTACACTGATCTAACTTTTTTACATCAAAACATATAGCTTCAAACTTTGCATTGTTGAATTGCATTCTGTTTTCTTTTGACCATTTAATTGCTTTGTTTAAATCATTTTGTAGTGAAAATAAATTCATTTGACTTCCAATAATTTTTGTGTCATCGGCGAAAAGATATGTGCTGTTCTCCATTAGAGATGGAAGGTCATTAATGTACACAGCAAACATAAAAACCGCAAACACTGAACCCTGTGGACCACCACTCGTAACAGCTAACTCTGACGAATAATCATCTTTAACAAACACGCACTGCGTTCTATTTGACAAATAATCTGCAAAAAACTTGAGAAATTGGTTATCAAATCCAAAATGCGTAAGCTTCAACAAAATTGCATTGTGATTAATTGTATCGAACGCTTTTGCAATATCGAGATAAACGCTTAAAGCAGACTCTTTAGCATTCAAACAACGAAAAATTTTTTCACAATACTGGATCATTTGAGTGATAGTAGAATGCTTGGTCCTGAAACCGTGCTGGCGATTGTCTAAATTTTTCCATAAACGATCCCTAAATTTTCTATACAGTAATTTCTCGAAAATTAGGGAAAGCGCGCACAACATTGACACTGGTCTGTAATTTTCTATGTCAATTCTCGACTCTTTTTTATGCAGGGGTTTAATTATTGCTTTCTTCCAGCTCTTTGGAAATTCTTGCTGAATTATAATTTTGTTAAATATCTCAGTAACAACTGGGACAATGGCAGGTGAAAACGTTTTCAATAAGATTGGCTGCAATTTATCGTAGGACTCAGAACCCGAATGACAACTAAAGATCATTGATTTTACTTCACTGTTAGTGAAATACATATCTTCTAGACAAATTGTGGGGTCTGCTGAAGCGAGTGGCACTGAAAGAGGGCTCGTATCCTCTCTGAAAACAGATGCAAAATGTTGATTGAAAGCATTGGCAATTTTCAACGGTCCAGAAATACTGTTTCCAGCAAACTTCATCTTAGTAGGCAGATCAGGAATACGACGAAAGCTCTTAAGATTTTGAAAAACTTCTGTCAGAGTTAAACCTGCGAAAGAGTTCAGATATACTGTCCTATCTAGTTCAAGTGAATCAGCTAAATTCTTTTCAAGCCTTTCAATTATGTTCTTATCTTTTTGACGTCGTCGAGCTGTATTTAGAACATTTTCTGCGTGAATGGAATGAGACGAAAAGTAGTAAGGAGCTTCCCTTCGCCTTCTCGTTTTCCGAGGAATAAAGGCCATACAGCAAAAGTTGATTTCATCATAAAAATGTTGAAGTGTGTGGTTTATATCTCCAGCTGAGGCATCAAAGTAACTGAATCTTTCAGCAATTTTGGGAAGATTCGCTTTTCGGAAAGAATAAACTGATTTTGATTTCTCAACCTGGCTGCTAGAAAAATTTACTTCAGCGCTAATCATTGGGTGATCGGAAAACGTTGCATGGATATGAGCAAAAGAAATAGTGTCAGGGAAAACCGCAAGAAAGCAATCATTTTTAACGTTTTTGTCCTCTATGAGAGAGCAAAATCCGTATTTCCGAAAAACCTGGCAAAATGTTTTTTCATAGGCATTATTACTGCTCAGGAGACTCCAATCAATTCCAGGAAGGTTTACATCACCTACTATGAGCACATTGATGAGATCTAAATTGTTTTTAAGAACTTTTTCATGAGCCGAACTAATAATTTCGTGTAAGTAAGTATCAAACAATTTTACTTCTAAGCGATAAGGCGATTCATGAGGTGGATTGTAAACATTTATAACAATTATTGCCTGCTCTAAATTGCAAAAGAGAGCCGAAGTTGCAAAGTCAACAGGAGATTTAGCTTGGATTGTTTCACTGTGAACATTAATTTCTGTTTTCATACCAATAACAACTCCTCCATGGCTACCATTACATCGATCAATTCTACTAACTACGCTATAAAAGTTTGAAATGAAGACACATGTGTCATCAACTCTCGAATCAAACCACGTTTCACTCAGACAGATAATATCGGGTTTATGAACTTTGAGATGAGTATCAAGGCTAATTCTTCGATTAATATTCAGCAAGGATCTACAGTTTAAGGACGAGATTTTGATGGCTGGTAGTCAGGACGTATGGACGTTTTGATCTGTAGAGGATTGCATACTATTCGGGTTAAAATTTTCAGCCATAACTTTTCCCTTATAAAATAACTCTTGACCTTTAATGGAGAAACTGTGTTTTTCGTAGCCAAAATTGTTTATCAGATTTGTCTTCCGCTGATATAGTGTTTTTTCCTTTTTGTAGTCCTCAACGGAGAGAAATTTTTTTATGACAAATCCCGAACCTTTTAACTTTGAAACAGATAAGAAGATCGTTCTGAAAGTCCACGCATTATCAATTTTCACTACAACAGGCCTGTTCTTCTCGTTAACGAGTTTCCCTAATCTGAAGCAGTCATGAATTACGACATCTTTCAGTCCCATTATTTGTTCGAAAATAGATACTACTTGTTTTTTGTCTGTATTCATTGCTTCAATTCTCGAAATCTGGTCTTGATTCTCCTGTATTCCAAAAATTATTAATTTGTCGCTCATGTGGTTTTCCGATTGTTGATTATATTGAGGTTTTGGTTGGCTATTTTGCTTCAGAGAACCCACGCTGCTCTTTAAGTCTTTGATTTCATTTTGAAGCTGCTCAATTTTAGCTTCGCAAGAGTTTTGTTTCAATTGGTAAATATCATTTCTGATTTCAGACAATTCTTGTTGAATTTGTGTATTAAGTGAATGAATATTATCCGACAAAGAATCAATATCGGCTTTTGTTACTGGAAGTTGACCTTTTTGCTCGCAATTTTATAGGACACTTTATAGGACACTTTGCGCACAACGTCCATCCTATTTTTCATTTAAGAAGCTTCACAGCAGAAACCCTTGTTAATAATTTAGGAATTTCTTTGTTTCAATTAAAAGAGAAATTTTTCTAGGATTGAATGTAAAAATGAAGTTTTTTTTTCTGAAAAAAATTACCTGTAACATTGTAAAGACAAATGCATATATTTAACAACTGTTACTAAATTAGCTACTAATGCAAGCCTTGATTGCGCAGCTGCATGAAAAATTTAGCTAACAGAATTTGTTTGATAAGTAGTATAGTTGACTTAAAAAATTGTACTCCTCGTTTTTAAAATTTGAGTTTGAGCATTTTCCCTGCTGCCGTTAAAGCTATTTTTAACCAATACAGTCAGTTTGAACAAAAGGGACCTGAGTGCTTTGCTTGGTGATATTTAATCAAGCCGATTTCGACATTAATTCCTGAAAATTATCTTATTTTGTGACGTCATCAATAATGCGTACATTGTAGAATGATTTTTAAATTGAGCGAAAGTTAAATAAAGCTAATTGCATATATCTCTAACTGAAGGATTACATCTCTTATGCTCGATTATAGACTAGAACAAAAATGGGAAAATTGTTTGACGGATAAATATTTCCCATTCTTCTTGTTTTACATTCTGTTGACGGAAGAGACGAAAACGGGCTTTGTCAGAATTTCCTGTGTTTTGGTCTGTTTTATTCCACTGGATAACCGAACAATCTCATTTGTCATTACTTCAAAACTAAATCTTTTTGGATCATAAGCAGCGCACAATTTTTAGGAAAACGTCAAGACAAATAGTCGAGCGCAGCATACTTTTATAATTTTGAGTTTTCTCAAGATTAAAAGAAATGGGAGCAAAAATATTCTTCTCCTCTGTCTATTATTTGTCAAAGTGTGAAAGCGAAAAACAAAATATCCGCTTCAAAGAGATTACGGGCCAAAACTAACATTAGAAGCAACTATAAAAGGGTGACAATAAGAGCCAAAACTTCAGCTCTTCAACTTCAACTTCTCTCAAACAATTTTGGCGCAAAACTCAAGCGAAGTAATCACGCCTGGTACGCGATAAAAATATGAAGTACGCTCAATTAAGAAAAGATCTAAAATAGTGGCTAGCAGAAGCAATGAGTTGAATGCATTATTTTTCATTCAATTGGCCCAGCCAATGTGAAAGATTGACGATTGTCGGCCTATCCACGCGGCAAGCAAGCAGTTTTTGAATAATTAACGCTACGAATTTTTACTATTTTATTGTCAAATCAAAGCCACAAATAATAACTTTTTAATGCAAAAATGCTTTTTTGTAAGGAAATATTAATACAGAAAAAAAACTACGGCTAAAACGTCGATATTGAAAAATGCGATAATGGAGTAAACGTATTCATTTCAAGTAGCTGCTCGATGACCTTCGGCATACAACCAACTCACAATCAAATGGGTAATGGTTTTTGTATTCAACTTGATCAATGTAATCAACTTAATCAACTTAATCATCTGCTGTTGAATTAATCAACTTGTTTATCTATTTGAAGTGGAGTTGTGAGATGTCAGCTGTCGTCTATTTGAAGTGGAGTTGTGAGACAAACAAGGAAGTTCGATGGAACATAATGTTCGTGTCTAGAATCTCTACGGATAGACTGCCTTCGAAGAAGTGGTTCATATTTTGTTATCTCAACTTTGATTGATTCTTAAACGACGACAGAGGTCTAAACAACGTAGGGTTCTCACCAGTGAGATCAAACTTAATCGCACTAGAATAAACACTTAAACAAACGAAATGACAGACATGAAATCATCTCCAAATAAACTATATAAATTTACAGAACAACAAAACATATTTGAGCATATATTTCCTCCTCCCACAAGTGGCGTTCGTTGGAACAACTAACAAGAAGATACAGTAATTTGCGATCGCACAAAATGATCCGACATCTATTCATCCTTAAGTTAATCGTTAAATTTTTGAACTAAGAGCAGAGGAGCTAAATTATAGAAGCTTAACTTCCGAAGACTATAAGAAATGGGTACTAGACGCCAAAATTTCGCCCTTTTTTGTTAACGAAAAACAGAAATCAATCTACAATCAAACGGTTTGTTAAAATATCAGCTAATATCCTGGAAGGTGGAATGATTGGAAGCAAAACAGAAAAAAAACAACTAAAAAAAGACGACACAAAGCATTTCCATTAGCACAATCATAAATCAGAAACTAGTTACATCAAAACAGTAAAACGAGAAGACAATTGTTCTGAATTAGAAGATAAATATATTTCAGGATGCCCACTTTAATTTTTTTGCAATTTTCTAACACGAAAAATTATATCGGATAATTTGACAGGAAAAATTAACACAAATTAACTATAGTTGAAATTTGTAGAGCATCTAAACGAGAAAATAAGCTGGCACTTATGAGGTGGTAATTCCTGAACTTCTGTGAACAATTATGTGCAAATTATTAAATTGTGAGAAAAAAATTGAACAGAATAAAAACAAGCAAAAACGACAATTTTGGAAAATAATGATCTTTGAACAACACAAAATAAAAACATGTCAATATAATTTCCAAATTGGTTAGAAACCGAGTTTTTTATTGATTTTACTCAAAAAATCTTAACAAATCAATTAGTAGATCAGCAAATTTAACCTTGATTGTAATTATGCTATAAACTCCTAGGAATGCAAGCACTGTTTGCAGAGATATAGTTGACTATATTCGGGCCATATCATATGAGCTACCAATGATTTTTATCAAGGATAATTATGTTGCAGCCGCAAATTTTAGAATACTCGTCGATTTTGTTCATTGTCACATCTCATCCTAAATGGCACTGCTAAATTTTTTTGAAAAAGTAAGGTAAAAAATAGTTCGTCAAAACTAAACTGTTACGCACTGATTTCTACGTGTTCCTCATGATGTTTTCAGAGGTTAATATTGGAGATAATTAACTTGAATAATCAGCTTTTTACAAGGACTTATTTAGATGTTTCACAGTGCGATTTTTAGCAGATATATTTTGAATAAATTTAGCTAGTGATAGCCTTTTTTGAGCGGTTCGGATGTGCGATATATCCACTAGTTTGCCTTGTATTCCAGAGTTTTAATCGTTTGCAATTATGCTCTTAGGAAGCCTGATCTAACTTATAAAGATTTTAAAAGATTTATCCAGTTCAATCTTTAATTATTTCAGCAAAAATAAGTTAACAATTAATAACGAGAAGTTTTCTAGTTCCATCAAAGTTTTTCAAGATGTTAATCAACTGATTGTCAGGCTGATTCTCCGGTGTTCTGATGATCATAGGTTCCGCAGGCTGTACCTTGAGTTGTATTGGTCCTTCGCAAATATTTACTGATCCACAAGTTGGGCAATTTCCGGCTTTTGTACGTCTCTTGATGTTTGTTAAGTACATATACAAGTTCCGTATTAGCACCTACTTTTCCAGAATAATTACTTCACCAAGTACATAATCTCTCAAAATGTTATTTACTAATTATGCGAATTTATTTTCAAGAAACTCAAAAAATAAATTTTGAGGCTTTTAGGCACTTGATATGTTTATCAGTAAAATGTCAATCTGCGGTTGTTTTTCATAAACGTAAACAAATTAGGGTTACAGGCCTTGATGGGAATACTAGCTATATTTGGTCTTGAAACTAAATGAATATTATAGCACTTATTTATGGATATTTTATGGAATATCATCTTGTAACTAAGAGGGACGAAATAGGGGCGTGACACTACAGGACTTTATGAAAATTTTCCATGAAAATTTTGAGAAGGAACTGAGTTTTACAATTTTTTATAAAAGATATAATCTGCACGAGTATGAGGATATACATATGTTTTTGTTGGAGCCACACAATTTATGTTTTTTTTGGAAAAACGTTTCGAACGAAAGCATTAAGGTTAAAGACAATTGAAGAATTTAGGAGAAGTAAAGATTAAGTTAAGACACATTGAGATAAAGGTTAAAATGAACAAAGTTAAGGCAAGAATTAAGGTTGTTAAGGAACATTTAAGAGGTTAAGATGCGCTAATTTAGAATAAAGATTGAGAACATAAGATAAAGAAGGTTGAGAGAACGCGTTAAGATTAGCACTGAAAATAATCATGGTTATTTCGTTAAATAATGGCTCTAAACTTTGAGAAGGAGTAGGAGAAGGATACTGGTTGAATGAATGGTTTAGGGCACTGGTTAATTTCTGGGATTGAAGCACTGGTTTGATGATTTAAAGCACTTTGAAGGAAAACTTAATGGATGAAGGGATACTAAATCAGTTAAAGGATTAAAACTTGCTGAACTACATAAGACTTTCAAGAGCTCAAAGCATACTTTCCTCTCGGGGTTGAGCTTTGTTGTCCAGTTCGTCATCTGTGTTAAATCTGTCGAGTGTATTCAGTGAAAGTGTTGAAGTTGCAGGCATTGAGTTTCGTCGATGTTGTCGTTTGAGGTTTCCAAGTTCTTCTGGAGAGATGACTGTTGGCGGTTGCTTGAGTTGTTTGGCTAGATTTGTAACGACATCTGCTTTCAGATGTTTTGGTACTAAAACTACTGGGTTAAGCGGTACATTGGTTCCGTTAAGCTTCATGAAATTTGGCACCATTCGTCGTACAAAGGCTACTTTATTGTATAAATACATGAAGAGGATATGTAAGGCTAAGTTTCCAATAAAGACAATGATTGTCAGCGAGAGAGAAAGCTTCATTGGCACGTAAGATTCAAGTTTGTCGATTAGTGCTGGCTTGAATGATTTCATTTCAGTGTTAATGGGCTTTGCTATGTCGTCTAATGATTCTGTTGATAACTTTCGATTGGAATAAATGAATTCTGTTTTGAATTTTTTCAGTAAATCAAGGTTGGCATCAGTGCTTGTTTCGTATTTTGGTAGCTCGTTTGTGTTTGGAACTGAATCAATTAAATGTTCTAGTGGATCAGGCAAATTAACATTGATTCTCTTTGCTGGAAGGTACTGACAACTTTGTAAATCGGCTCTGATTTTAATGTGATCACTGAACATTGTGTGTCCACATTTTAATGTAATTAAACAGCTGTTACATCTTTTATGAGGAATGTTGGTCTGTCGGCCATTCTTGTCCGTACCAATCTCAATAAAGGTAAAACCACTTGAAGCTGATATAAGTAGCCATATTCCGTATCCAAGGTTCTGTGCTCGTTCTGGGTTGGGTAACAAAACCTTTATTGTGTCACATACTTTCAATACTGTAATGGCATTATGAAACTTGAGGGTTGCTAGGCACGAGGAGAATCCAAGGTGGGTTTCCATTGTCTCAGGACAGATTCGGTATCGTGGCGATCCAAGGCAGTAGCCGTACTGGGATCTCGTCAGTACTGTTGTTTCCATCTGACCTTCTGAGACTGCTAGGTATTCTCCCTCTATCACCCTTTGTAAGGCGTCTACATTGTCCTTCTGGGGCATAGGGATTACTTTTGCACAATAAAATTCACACACTGTCTGGCTAGAGGCTAGGGGAATGGCTAATGCCAGTAAAAGTCCGTCTTCTACTGTTGAAGTCTCTTGTACGAGTTTGGCATCGTAATACGAAAGTACGTCAGTCAAGGGTATTGCCAAAGTTAGACGATCTGGGGCGTTCTTTTGGCTATCATGGACTGCGTCAAGGATCTTTATCAACCTTTTTCGGGGTACTAAAGAGATTGGAAGGCGTTTGCCAAGTAAAGTAGGAATTGCATTTATAACATTAATTCGGAAAGAATATAAGGCTGCTCGATAACTTTTAATATCTGCATAGAGAGTAAGAAGTAATGATGCTGCTGTGTCAATGTTAAAGTTCAGTTGTTGCTGTAATGCTTTAATTTCCATGCAGGTTGCTATTGGGTTCAGATTGTGGTCTACAATTGCGAATTGTTCCTCATCTAGTTTCCAGTTTCTGTTCTGATTTTCTTGCATTTCGTTTTGAACTTTATAAACTTTTGCAAGTTCGTCAGAAACTAGAAAGATTTTCTCATCGGTTTGTGCGCCAATTTCCATGACATAGTCATTAAGGCTATCAAAACTGTTAGCTAGTCTATCGATATTTTCAACATTTTGAGACGTTCGTTGGCATGAGCCGAAAATCCCTGTGATTCCACCGCATCCTCCGCTGCTCATTGCTAATCCTGGACAGAATAGTCCAATTCCAGCAACTGCGGTTGCTATAGCAAGCGGGGCGGCTCTTTTCTGTCTGTTTCCGGGGTCCTCTTCGACTCTGGTGAGGAGTTTTTCGGTCTCATTGCGTAGTTCAAAGACTTCAATTTCGGCTTCGATTTTTTCGTTTAGAATCTTTGAGTAAAGCCAGTCAACATTGAACAAATCTGTCTGGTTTTGGTACGTAGTAATGTATGTCATGTTGCAAAACTCTGACTGTGTAATCCATTTCATTGAGAGTTCGTGAAGTAGGGTCTCTACTTGGTGTCGTACCGAAAAGTTGTATGCGGGGAAACGGGACTAAGAACTCAGCATTTATGAACTTCTCAGTGATCAAGATCTTTTTTTCCTCGTGAAAGATGATTCCTTGAGCCAACGCTTCTTCTGTGTTAGTCGGAGTCTCAAAAGTGGGGCCGAAAAGTACGAGATTTATCACAATTGTCAGTAACATTTTCGTGTTTCAATGGTAACAACTATGTTTCAGGACAATCTTCTGCTGATGTGGCTCTTCTGGGTGTTTAGCTGGTTTCTTTTTGGCTTTCCGGTATTTATTTGCTTGTTTGTTTAATGTACTCAGTCTTCTAGTTCTGATTTTCTTAATATGGCAGTTATTTATGTTGTATTTATTTGTTTCACGTGTACTCTGCTTTTATATCATGTGTGTTTATGTGTGTGTTTATTGATGTTACTACTAAATATGGTGTTTAAACATGTTGAATTGTGGTTATTTAATTGAATGGTGGGTTTGTGATGATGGGGATAGTGGTTGGGGGGTCCAATTACCGCATTATGCAGTCTTTACATGTTTTTTCGAGTTTTTCTGATTATTCTGATATCAATATGTGCTTTAATATTACTGTCGGCCCGAATAATATCACTCTGGGATGCTGCAACAACGGGAACAGGTATGTGTCAAGGAACTGGGTTCACTAGTCTCGTTTAGTTTACCCAGAGTGCAATATTACTAATAGTACAGTAATAGTTAATAGTATAGAAGATGGAGGAGATGGTTGGGACGGGGACGCAATATTATTATTAGTATTCATATTATTATTCATATTATTCGGGATTGTTGGGATGTGGAGAAGGAGAAGGAGGGGAAGATGTGTGGGAAGAAGGAGGGAGAGGGAAGAGATTGAAGATCAGGAAGATGAGGGAGGAGTTGAAATGGAGGAGACGGCTGTATAACTAGTTATTTATATTTATTTATATAACTTAATAACTGACTTGTAGTTGTAGTATGGATTAGTTCTCCTTAATATACTGACTAATATACTTGGTGCTAATAATATTTAATAAGGTGCTACTAATATCATAGGAATTAGTATATATCAAACTTGTTTTGTGGGGAAGATTGAAGACGTAAGTAGGGGATAAAAGGAAGAATTTGTGAGGCATAGGAAAAAGTAAATGTTAGTGAAGGGTGTACTTGTGTGTTCAGAGTGGTGTTTTGTGTTTTACGGCATGTGTTGTTAACAATTAGCGATCGTTGTGGCGTGGTATTTAAACGTCCTTGGCATTTATTGCATAATTTGTTCTGTTTGTGTGTTTTCATTCCTGTCATTGTTCATTTTTGACTTAATACTTTAGCTTTTTATTTGCTTAATAACTAGTTTGACTCATTTTTGGAACTTTCAGATAGTTATTGTGAATCATGGATGTTGCCCAGTATGAAGATTTTCTGGCTTTCGTACGAAGCAGGACGTCTTCTCAGTCTGAATTGGTGTATCCAGCATTTGTTCGGACGTCAGAGGGACGACGAGCTTATCGGGACAAAGCAGAACATATGGTACTGGGGACAAAGAATGTGGGGACGTCTGAATTGGTTGTGAATCGGAGATTTTGATGTACAAGGTGGAAGTGAAGGTAGGCAACGAAATGCAAGTTCAGGAGCAGGAAATTCCAACGCAGCAGATGGTGTCTCAGGAATTGGCTTCCCTTCATGTCGGGTTCAGTGCTTCTGCAAAGCACATTACTCGTGTGAGGTCACAAGTCGATCGCCTGAAAGCTGCTGGGTTCTTCTTTCCACGTTCGATGGGCGGGTTACAGGCCACTGTTGAAAGGTAATTGCATAAGTGTTCATTTAGTATGTATATTTTTATGTTTTTCTTTAGTTTTTTTTGTGTGTATCATTAAGTGTGGAGGTGTTTTTGCTTCTTGTTTAGAGCCAGTAGTGAATATGTGCCATGTTTCGTGAAGAAGATGCGCGGCAAAGAGGTGCATTGCACTTTTTTCCGTGCGAATCTTCGCGCAAACGTGTGTGCTGAATTAGGGTACGAGTTCTATAATGACATTTACGCTGAGTATGTGGACGTAGTGTCATTTAAGACTCCAAAGTGGCTTGGTGCGGCTGGTGTAAGGGCCGAAGTTGGTGATCTGTGTGCTGTCAGTGCTCTGTAGTACACATTAACTGGTGGGAAGTCGGGTATTTGTCGTGTTTTATCGCAATTTTCCATTGAATTTGGTACTTTAGTTCACATTTATGCGGTTTATTGTAGACAAGAAGGTTCCCAAGCATAAAGATCGTGCTCTAAGCTTAGCTATTGTGGCCCGTGGCGATCGGCTGGGTTCTTTGAGCTTGTGAATGACCAGTTAGGGTACTTTTTGTCGGAGTATGAGATTGCTGAGAGTGAAGACAATGGGTCGTTGGCCGAGTTCCGGGTAAATTATACTTTCAATACGTGGTAATTCTGGTATGTGCATGTGTAGGTAGAGGTAACTGAGGTTTTGTTGTTTAGTTTGTCGGTATGGCGTATTTCCTCGGATGCAATGTCAATATCTATTGGCAGTATACTGAGGAAATGGAGGGCGGCTGGGTATGTTACAGGCATTCTATCAATGCTAAGACCACCGCTCCTGCTGTACTGATCCAGTGCATCGGGAAGTTCATCAGCAATGAGTGTTGGCACCATTGTGAGCCAATCTTGGACTTTCCAAAGTGAGTATTTAACTGTTTTTGTGCAGAAATTATCGACTTTTTGTGCAATTTTCATTTTGTTCATTATAATGGCATTTAAACAGGTTGGATGATGGTGAGCGTTACGTGACTCGGTCTACTAGGACAAGGGGTCATGCCGGTCGGAGTACTAGTGGTGGTGGTACCGTGGCTGAGGATAGCGCCGATGAGGATTGACTAGTGTCGGTGCAATTGTATTCATCATGTAGCTTAGATTTATTTATAGGTGAGTTTTTACTTATTATTTGTCAATTGTAGCCTTGATAATTGATTTTTACTGTTGGAACTAGAAGCTGTAGTGTGTGTGAGTATGTGTTAACTTTTTAATTGCGGTGTGTGACTTTATATTGACATATTCGTGAAAGTGTAAAATTGGTGAGATAATGACTTTTTTCATTTATGAGCATTAACTTAACTTTACTTCTGAAATATTGATCATAAACTGGTTCTAATGGTTCTAGATACTTGTCCTGGTTGCTAGCAGCACTTGTGTGTAATTTGAACTGGTTTGGAAGAGTATTTGGTACTAATTTTTACATGTAATTTTTTCGTAATTTAGGTCATGTTTCCACATCAGGACTGGTCTTGCATATATATGAATTTTTCAAATTTTATTGAACTTTGAGCAAATTTTTTAGCTTGGCCATTTTGGTAGACACCGGTGGGGAGCAACTATGCTATAAATTCAGGTTTTAGGGCACTTTCAATTTTTTGGTCAACTTTTTATTCATGCTTGAGAAAACGAAAAATGCGAAAAATCGGGGACCCCAGCGTCACTCAATTTTTAAATTGCTCCAATCAGGCTCAAAATTGGCAGATCGCATTAGTGAATCAAAAAACGCTGCAGCGCAAAAATTGGCGTAAATTCGGCATTTTTTGCCAAGTTATGACTATTTTCGTAATCTGAACCTGGCTATTTTTAATTATGAAATTTCGGGATGAATAAGTCGTCACTGTTCATACATTATCGGTATTGAATGGTTAAAATTGTACTGTCTATGCTTGGTACTAATGTTTATTACTGAATTATAGGGTTTGAAGCTATTTATCGGGCCACAACAGTGATTTTTGAGTCCAAAATGCTAATTTTCAGGCATGATTTTTCCACTATTCGAGTTTTTTTCAAGACATGTGTCGGTCTGGGGATGCTCTAGTGACCTAATTTGGCTGCTAACTTTTAGTACTGATATCTGTGGCTATCAGGGGTGGCAATTTTGGTAGCTTTGGAAGTGATTAACATGTGTTTTGTTCCAGTTTTCTTGTAGAATTTGCTAGTTTTTTAATTGAGGTGCATCATGTTTGGTGCATAAGTTGACATAGTTTGGAGATGATTAATTTTTGACGGTAACTGAGGTTCATAAGAGTGAGTACTATGTTGGTGGCAGCTATTGGCGAAGTTTGATGCATGATTTGAGGTCATTGTGCTGAGTTTTTCACATTAGAATTTTGGACTAAATTTGGTCAAAGATGTGCAGATTTCATTTTTTTTCTTTTTTCCTGCATTTATGCATTTCTGTGCAATTGTATGGGCTTATTAGGCTTTTACAACTACTAGAAAGACTGAATATTGTATATGGGCTCATAAGTCGGCTATTTGGTACTATTTTTCTGGTCTAAATCTGGCTCTATTTTGACGAATGTGAGAAGAGTCTGGTAGACTTCAGTTTTTTGCTATTATTTCAACATTTTACTGAATAATTATAAATGCTTTTAATTTGAGCGTGTAGAGCTTGAGCATACAAATGTTTTAAGCTAATAATATCGGGTTTTAGATCAATATTTTGGATTTAATGAACATGTTCGTAAATTTTCAAAAAGTCTCCAAAATTGGAGGCCCCAGCGTCACTCAAATTTTAAAAGGCTTCGATTGAGCTAAAAATTGGTGAATCGCTTTATCCGCTCAATAGATCTTGCAGCGCAAAATTTTGGGCGGTTTAAACTATTTTTTTTACGAGTTGTAACGGTTTTGCTGCAGTGAACCTGGGTTTTTTGAAAAGGCTCAGATAGGGGATAGGTTATTGGCTATGAGGCTATGAAAAACTTGTATGAAAAACGCTGCAGCGCACAAATTGGCGTCAATTCGGCATTTTTTGCAAAGTTAAGACTATTTTTGTAATCTGAATCTGGCTATTTTTAGTTATGAAATTTCGGGATGAATAAGTGGTCACTGTTCATACATTATCGGTATTGAATGGTTAAAATGGTACTGTCTATGCTTGGTACTAATTTTTATTACTGAATTATAGGGTTTGAAGCTATTTATCTGGCCAGAACAGTGATTTTTGAGTCCAAAATGCTAACTTTCAGGCGTGATTTTTCCACTATTCGAGTTTTTTCAAGACATGTGTGGGTCTGGGGATGCTCTAGTGACCTAAATTGGGTGCTAACTGTTAGTACTGATATCTGTGGCTATCAGGGGTGGCAATTTTGGTAGTTTTGGAAATGATTAACATGTGTTTTGTTCCAGTTTTTTTTGTAGAATTTCCAGATTTTTACTTGAGGTGCATCATGTTTGGTGCATAAGTTGACATAATTTGGAGATGATTAATTTTTGACGGTAACTGAGGTTCATACTAGTGAGTACTATGTTGGTGGCAGCTATTGGTGCAGTTTGATGCATGATTTGAGGTCATTGTGTTGAGTTTTTCACATTGGAATTTTGGACTAAATTTGGTCAAAGATGTGCAGATTTCAATTTTTTCTTTTTTCCTGCATTTATGCATTTCTGTGCAATTGTATGAGCTTATTAGGCTTTTACAACTACAAGAGAGACTGAATATTGTACATGGGCTCATAAGTTTGCTATTTGGTACTATTTTTTTGGTCTAAATCTGGCTCTATTTTAACGAATGTGAGAAGAGTCTGGTAGGCTTCAGTTTTTTGCTATTATTTCAACATTTTACTTAATAATTTTCAATGCTTTTAATGAGCGTGTAGAGCTTGAGCAAACAAATTTTTTAAGCTAAAAATATCGGGTTTTAGATCAATATTTTGGATTTTATGAACATGTTCGTAAATTTTCAAAAAGCCTCCAAAATTGGAGGCCCCAGCGTCACTCAATTTTTAAAATGCTTCGATTGAGCTCAAAATTGGTGAATCGCTTTATCGGCTCAATAGAACTAGCAGCGCAACAATTTGGGCGGTTTAAACTATTTTTTTACGAGTTGTAACTTTTTTGCTGCAGTGAACCCGGGTTTTTTGAAAAGGCTCAGATAGGGGATAGGTTATTGGCTATGAGGCTCTGAAAAACTTGTTCAAAGTGGTTGATATTGCTATGGTTGGACTGCTTATGAGTAGGGCTAACTGAATAAACAATAAAATTGGGCATATTTGGGTATTAATATTCATATTTGATCATTTTTTTCAGAATTTTTCGATATTTTCGATTTTTTGTGATTTTCGTTACTTTGGCAGTCTTTTCTCAGCTTGTATTGGCACTAGGGGGCTGGGAGTGAATATTCTGAGAGATATAGGTGTGGGAATGCTGATGGTGTGGTTAATTGCTTTCAGAAGTTAATAATTTTGACTTTAGTGGGAAATAACTGAATTTTTTCTGACAAAATTGTGGCAATTTCAGAGCTTATTTGGGTTTAAGTCTTCATGGTTGATACTGGGATGAGCTGGGACTGGTTTTTATGGTACTACAAGATTAGTAGGGGGTTGCACTAGGGTTGTAGAGGGTATAAGTGGCTTTAATCGGTGAGATGGGGAATAAAATGACAACATTTTTGAAGCGGTGGATTGAAGCAGAAGCGCAATTTTCGTTTTTTCGTCATTTTTCTACATATACTTGGCAATATTGGGTTTTTATGGTTGTTTGACGTTGTACCATGCGGGTGGCAGCTGGGAGTAGCTGCTAGAGGCATTTGGGACAGTTTTTGGCGTATTTATGGGGTATAATTTACACTTATATTTTAATCAATTCTTTTGCACTTTGGTAGGGTTCGTTATTTTTCTCATAACTCAACTTTTATTGATTTTTGGTCGGATTTTTGGGTACTGGGACGTCAAGCGTGAGCATTAGCATGGTCTAGGGCTTTAAAAGGTCAATTGGGGTTTTTTTGTAGGGGTTATAATTGAACTCGTGCGGATTCGAAAAGTGACAAAAATCGGGGGCTCGAGCGTCACTCGATTTTTAAACTTCTTCAAATCGCTTCAAAATTTGCATGTGATTTAAATTTTGGTATTGATTTAAGATTTAAGTATTGATTCGTATGTGGGCTTGTAATAGAATCGATTTTTGGTAACTAAACTGAAGACATAACGCTCAATTTGTGGGTCAAAGTATACTAAAACTGAGCCAATATTTGGTGGATATCTAAGTTTGATTGCACTTGGGGCTGCTGGGTACCAGCTTTTGACTTTTCTGGCTAATCCCTTTGCCATTGAAAGGTGTGCTGATATACAGTGTGCAAAAGAGTGTGGAGAGTGTAAGATATCTGTTGGTGAACTAAGATATGTTGCATTGATTTCTTGACTTAAGTGATTTAAGTTTTGGTTTGATGAGCCTGATGAAGAGTTTTTTGTTTGAGATCTCGTTCCTGGTTTGTTTGCTACACTTCTGGACTTTTTCCCTGAATTTTTTGCTATACTAGCTCTAACTTGATCTAATTTTGTCTCTCTACTTGGTGTATTTGACTGTTTTGATGCTTGTGCTGATGCTTTTATTGCTTCGCGTTTTTCTTCTTGCTCCAATCTAGCTCGTGCATTTTTCGGTCTAGGACTGCCTGATCTTCTAACTTGGTTGGTTAGGTAAAAGTTTGTTCTATCTTCATGCAACATTATTTGTCTATCTAATTTGAATCCGCGTACATTTTTCCGCTGTTGTTAGTCTAGTGATATGAATGCACTTTTCTCTGGTTTTCGTTTAGGATTATAAGGTCGGGCTCTTATCTTCCTGTCAGTTAACGCAAATTGTTCTTCATGTGTTTCTCGAGGCAATTCAATGTCTAATGGTACTATTGATGGTTGAGAATGTTGAGCAGGTGGGAACATTTCATCATCTGATGAGGATGATACTAAATGGACACGAACTTCTGGTTCTTGCTGTCTAATTTCATCAGTAATTAACGGATCAACGGGTATTCTTGCTGTTTGTTCAGCATCTAGGTCAAGGTCAGCTGGATTTTCATCTGGACTGCTATTCTCATCAAATAAGTTTGGAATTGCTTCATCTGAGCTTGAAGAATCAAATCCTGGAAGATGGACTGGTGCTGTTCGTGGGCTAACTGCTGGTGCTACTGCCCTTGGTGGGGCCAGTGGTACTGCTGGAGGTGCTGCTGCTGCAGGTCCTGCTGCAGTTCCACCTTGAGGGACGTTTATGCTCATTCTGACTGGGTCTGGTTTCAGTTTCTTAGATTGTTGTAACTCGTTTTCCTGTTCATTTATCAATTCTGGGATATGTTTATCAAACAGATCAGGTTCCATGTGTTGTCTTCTCGATGGATCAGGTTGAAAATTTGTAGGGTTGATGACTTCGAGGTCTTCAGGAGTTTCACTTGGTTTAATTGGTTTCAATCTGATGCGGTGAACACATTGTGTGTAATTCGTGTTTACTTTTCGAATGATGTAATTAGAGTCAGTAAGGACTTTTTCCACTTTATACAGCAGTCGCCATTTCTGAACTTGAGAAGCTATTACTGTTGGTTGTTCTAATAGCTTGGGGTTCAAAAGTAGACAAAATGATTTCTCCTGGATGGGTTTAGCTGAAGCTTTTCTGTCATAATACTTTTTGTACTTCAAATATGCGGTTGTCAGTTTTTCCTTGTTTTCCCCAAACTTTTGCATCATGGCGTCTTGCAGTTCATTGACAAAATCTGAGTTTACTGCTACTTCATCTATTACTTTTATAGGGAATCTAATATCAAGGGGTTTTATTGGTTCTCTACGATGGAATAAAGTTGAAGGGCAACAATTTGTCGCTGAATGATAAGAAGTATTATGAATAAACGTTGCTAGAGGAACATATTTATGTCTATATTTAGGTATATCTTTCCATTGTTCTTCAATATTGAGTTTCAATATTCTTTTTAGTGGTCCATGAGATCGCTCTACTGCTCCAATAGTCTGAGGGTGCTTTAGTGAGGCATGCTTCAACTTTACTTCTAATAAACCTGCTAATTCTGACATTAATTCCGAAATGAAGTTTGTTCCCAGGTCACTAAGTATTGTTTGAGGAATGTAGCTGTGTTGGAAGAACACCTTTACTAGTTCTCGAGCTACTGTATCAGCATATCCATTGGTTAATGTAATTGCAAATAGATATTTTGTGAAGACATCAATTCCACTCAAGACATACTTATATTGCGAGGACTTTAGGGGGCCTACTAAATCAATTCTAGCATATCTCCTGGATATGATTGTAGTGAACTGACTGGTTGCAATTTTGGTTTGATGTGGCTTTTTTGGTACTCTGTTAAGTTGAAGACAAGTGAGGCAGTTTTTAATGAATTTAATGAAATGTTCGGTGAAACCTGGGTAATAGAATCGGTTTCTAAATTCCTGAATTGTTGCTTTGATGCCTAAATGACCTGCTGTTTGTGAATTATGGAGCCTATATACAGTCTCTTTCCACAAATGCTTAGGTACACAGAATTGTTTATGAAGTGCTTTTTCCAGTTTCATCATAAAAATTCCGGTATAAGGCATTCCCTTCAAGAATTACTCTATTTAAATGTTTGTGATACTTTTTTAAATTGGTTGAAGCATAATTTAAGTCTGGTTGTTGAATATTTTGTTGAATCCAGCTTATTACTGTTCTAATTTCTGCATCTTTTTGCTGCTCATCTGCTAAATTGAGGCTAATTAAGTTGTCTGTAAGATCTGGGAACTCATCTAATGGATTTGGGAACTCAATTGAATTTATTTCGTGTTTTCGTTTAAGTTTTAATAGCCCTTGAATTTCTGTAATTGGGACATTATTTTGTCGTTTATTATAATCTTCGTAATATCCAAGTTTTTAAAGAAAACTAACTTCGTCACTATTTATTTCGTCACTAAGACTTTCAGTATCAAATAACACATTCAGTTCAATATCCGGCTTTTGTGCTTCTGTATCAATTTCTATTTCTTTTTTTGGAATTCTATCTGTTAATTTCAAAGACAATGTTGCTGTTTTATCATTCTCTATTCGAGAGAGGAAATCTGCTGCGTAGTTAGTGCGCCCAGGAATGTGAGCAATTACTATGTGAAAGACAAGTATTCTATCTAGACAATTCCAAAGAGATGGCGGTATTACTTTTGATTGAAAGAATTGTGTAAGGCTTTTGTTGTCAGTGAGTATTATTACTTGTTTACTTGATCCCCAAGTGTAGTGCGAAACAGTAATCCAGCGCATAGTACAAGGCTAGGAACTCTTTGTAATAAATTGAAAACTTTAATTGAGTTGCGTTAAACAAGTGCGATCCAAACGATACGGGAGCGTATGTTTTCTTTTCTTTCTTTCCAATTTCGTTTACATAGTCTTCCACAATTAGTATAAAACCTGCACGGTGGTAAATAGCATCACAAAGAACTACATACTGTAAGCCTGGTTTTGGCAGTCGCAATATTACATTTGTTGCTTCCATTAAATCCTTCTTTATTACTTCTAATGCTTTTACATGTTCTTCCGTGGTTTCTATTACTGCATCCTTCTTCTTCAGGAGCTTGTAAAATGACATTAGTTTTTCACCCAGGTTAGGGATGTAATTGCGGAAGAATTTCGTGAAGCCGATTAGTCGTTTTACTTGCTTTGTTGTTTTCGGCATTTTAAATTTATCGAGGAATTTAGATATTTTCGACTTTTCTGGTGATATTCTTTCTGCACTGATTTTATTTCCAAAGAATTTCATTGTATCTGTTGCTATTTTACACTTTTCGGGCGACAATTTCAGTCCTGATTGAAGTATGCAGATAAATATTTCTCACAAAGAGGGTACCAATTGTTCAAAATTTGTTACAGCATTTCCAATATCATCCATAAACTGGGTACAATTTCCTGTGGCTAGGCATGGGTCCAAGTAATGGCTAATGAAAGAGCTAAATCCAGTTACTGACTTATTCAATCTTCGGGCAAGAGATTTATAAGCATAAGTTCTCGAAGCAAAGTTAAATGCTAGCAGTTGCACTGATACATCGTCTGCCATTTGCACACAGTGGTATGCTTGAGAACAATCAAGTTTCGTAAACAACTTTTTCCCGGCAAAATACTTATTGCGTCGCTCATGTTCGAGATTGGGAAATTCGTATTCACATAGTCGTTTTTCAGCAAATGGTTTACTTTTCTCAAGTCAATTAACAGTCTAAGTCTTCCTGAGTTCTTTCGTTGTGCAAAAAGAGGACTACTATATCTTGATTGAGACAAAGTTGTTATTAAACCGTAGTAATGCATTAGCGCGAGTTCTACTGGTAGCTCATTTCTCAGATGAATTGGCATTGGAGGGCCTTGTGCATAAATTGGTATGCTTCTTTCTGGAGTTAACTTTATTTTCAAATCTGTATTATATCCGACGTCAAATCTATGTTTTGCAAAAATGTCACTGAATTCAACTAGTAGTTCACCTACTACTGCTTTTTGCTCATCATTGAGGGCCAATTTTTTCCACGGAAACTTGCTCAAAAAGGTGATTTTGTGATTTTACCTGTTGATTACCCTTTGGATCTAACTTCTCCATTTCTTGCAGTTTCAGCAATTGCTCAAAGAATTCTCTCTGCAAGGGCGACAAATTTGTCGGATCGGGGCACGTTTCAGGCGTTGGAAACCACAATTTTTCATATTCTGGAGCTGGCTTTGCTGGTGGACTTTTCTTTTCAGGGTATCTGTGACTTGAATTAGTTGATTTATTTCTGTTAAATAATTTTCACTCATTTTTGCGATATTTATTAACTGTGGGTCTAATTCTAACAATTTTTCAGCTTGATCAGACGTTAAGAACGAGAATTTCGCTATTTCTTCACTTTTTTTATAGTGACTGGGAGTTCAGTAATGTTCATGACGTAGATGTAAAGAAGATGCTATTTTCAGCAACTTTACTTAAAGAAGACGTTAATATTATTTCGCTATCCTTTTCAAAGATTTCATTTGGAATTATTACCCCACAAAGATCACTGAATGATTCTAGTTTGTCCTGAAGCTTGCATTCTAGTACTGCTTGTTGATTTGGTTGGAGTACTTGCTTTTTCTGTGAATAAACTCCGAATTTTTTACAATTTACTACCCTTCTGGTTTGTTTTTCTGGCTTTATTTCATTTATTTGCAGAGTTTGATCAGGGAATTTAATGTAGCTTTGTTCTGGGCAGATGCTAACTTTATGTTAAACAAAGAATGGGTTGCCTAATATTACAGGAGTTGTGACAATAAAACAAGGAAGTCTTCAGTGAATGTTTGTGTGCCCAATTTAAATGTAACTTTAATTGTTTTGTCAATTTTAACTATATTTCCGTTTGCCATTTTAACTTTATCTAGATCAGGCTTTTCTATTTCTGTTATTGAATTGATATTTTTGTTAATAAGTTCCCTGTAAAACTCGCGGCTTACCGCGTTTGCAAATGCTCCTGTATCAATTAGTGCGCGTCTTTCTAATTCTCCATTAAATTTAACTTTAACATAGGATAATGTTCTGCCTAAAAGTGGGACAATGCTAAATAATTGTTGAACATGTGCTACTGGCTTTAGGGTTTTAGTGTGGGTTGAGGAACTTGTGTTGGGAGTTGCACAGATTTATTCACTTTATTTTTATTACTATTTCTTTTGCGTTTTCTACGCTTTTTGTTACTTTCTCTATAAACTGGTTCCATTACTTTATCTAAACTAGGGCTGGACGGGCTTTCGTTATAATAATTAACTGAGTTTTTATAATTTTTATTTTGTTTTTTAAAGTTGGGTGGCTTCATTAGTTTTTTTGTTGAATAAATGGATAATTCATACCTCTCATAGTTCTTTTTTGAGGAATACTTGCACGATTAAACTGAGTTGCTTGTTGACTACCATATCGGTTTTGTGCTGGCGCTGAGCTGTCATAAACTATTCCCTGTCGAAGAAGATTTGCAGGGGTATTTTTAGTAGGAAACCGATAAATTGGTTTATTAACATAAGCTGGGTGAACAAATGGGGGGCTATCTGAAGGCTCAATCCAATAATTCCGAGTTTGTGGCTGTTCATTATAATAAACTGGTCTAGGGGCATTAAATTGTGGTCTAAACTCTCAATAATTATTGGCACGGGGAGCATACTGTTGCTGGGGCCGATAGTTTTGCTGAAATTGACGATAATTGGGCTGATATTTACGATAATTTGGTCGATAATTTTGATATTGGGGGCGGAAATTTGGCCTATAACTTTGTCTGTAGACTTGTTGCGGGTAATGTGGTGTGAAAATGTTTACTGGGGCTTGTTCTGATGGCTCATTTTTAGGTGCTACTCCCTGTTCAAGTTTTTGTTCAAGTTCTTTCTGATTATTTGAAATTTCTGAGTACTCTTCTGAGTACTTTCTGAGTACTCTTCTCTGTTACACATCTCCCTTATTGCAATTCGTTGGCTAGCTAAGGTGCATAATTGGTCAATTGTATCAGTATCTGGCCTTTCTAACAGCTTAGGCTGAAGCCAGTTCGGCATAGACTTAATGAAGAAGCGCTTTATTTGTTCATTTTTCCTGTTTTCTGACATTTCAAGGGCAGATTCCCTTGCTGCTGTCTCTGTTTCAAATCTACGGGCCTCAGTATCACCTCCTCCTGCTGCCGCTACTAATATTTCGGGTGCTGGATATGCTTTATTTGTTTCAGTTCTTAACTGTACTAAAAAATTTTTCACTGTGTCAGTTTTTGGATTAAACTTTTGGTTCTCCAACTTTATTATTCTGATCTCTCTCAAGTCGTCTTGTGTGAATCTGCTTCTTAGAGCTGTTATACTATCCGCAAAAACTAGTCTGGTAGCCTCTGGTAGGGTTAGGAAGTATCTTAAAGCATCTCATTTTAAATGTAATTGCAAAAAAATTGCTTGTTGCGCGGCTGCGATTGCTGCAAATCCGATTGCACCTGTTATTAACTGTTCAAATTCTTTGAAATTGTCAGTTTCTGATGCAGAGAAGTGTGTGATGTTGATTTTCGCGTGTGCCATTTTGCTTTTTACCCATTTAGATTAATTACTTATCGTTCAATCAGTCTTTTTTTCGTTCTAAAGTATTAAATAGCACACTTAACTTAACTTAATGGGAGAGATTAATTGGTTAATAGAGATAAAAAGTTAAATGAGTAGCACAAGAGATCAAAAAAAGAAACTACTGAAACCATTCGGTCAAAAAATAATAAAGATGGGCTGCTTATGAACCTGTTCCTAAAGCTCCAGTCGAGTTGTCAGACTTATATCGTTGAAGCCGTATGGGCCGCCGACGTCTCACCATTAAAGAGTGCCCCTTAGTCTAGGAAAATTCGTGGGGACCACGACCGCACAGGCCTTGTGGAAGCTGCACTCAGATAGGCAACAGCATAATGACCGAAAACACTGTTTGATTCATTAACCTCCTGGTTGGGGAAACGAGCTGGTTGGGGAAATTGAATATAATTGTTTTATTATTCTGTTTATATTTAGGTTTTGCCCTCTTTTAGTTAATATTTAAGTGATGGTTTCAGTAATTTAGCTTATTCTGATGTTATCTGATAATCGGTAATGATGTTGTCAAGGTTAATATCTTTATCAGATTGAAGTTTGTTCCGAATAAGGCCAAATTTGCGAACTTTTTGATTTAGACTTTTTGCTGTCCAATAAATAGCAACACGTTTATCATCTTTATCTAGCACAAAAATTACAATGGACTTATAAACTGAAGAGGACAAAGCGGTTACTATCTGAGCTTCTGTTTTATTACTGTTTTGCGTGTAGTTAATGTTATTTCGTTCAATATGTTCAACAAAATTGGGGGAAGCGCGACAATTATTAATAGCGGGGAGATTTTGTTCTTTTTAAATTGACATAAATAAAGCACCAAAATTATTTTTACAAATTCATTTACTCACAAATATCCTCGTTTGCAAATACCCTGTGTTGTTTTTGTCCGTTGTGACGGGTGTGGTTGAGTTTGTTCCAGTTGTTGCTCACTCAAACACTTTTGAAATATTGTTGCCTTTTGTCCACAAAGACACAAACACAGTTTCCACCCATTCTTTGTTTGTTACTGCTTTCTGCATTATCGTCTTGCTCGGAAAAGAAGTGATGGAAGCTGATTGAAGATTCTTAAGGTAGTGAAGTGGAAGAAGATAAGGAAAGTGTCAAAAGAAGAAAGAAAATGTCGAATTTATCAAAGAATTATTTATCAAGGTATTTTGGTCCGCTAAACTGGGAAACAGTTAGTAACTCCTGTCACCATGTTACGCACTGATTTTTACGTGTTCCTCATGGTGTTTTCTGAGCTTAATATTGGAGGTAATTAACTTGAACAATCAGCATTTTACGAGGACTTATTTAGAAGTTTCACAGTGCGATTTTTAGCAGATATTTTTTGAATAAATTTAGCTAGTGATAGCCTTTTATTGAGCGGTTGGGATGTGCAATATATCCACTAATTTGCCTTGTATTCCAGAGTTTTAATCGTTTGCAATTATGCTCTTAGGAAACCTGATCTAACTTAGTAATTTATAAAGATTTATCCAGTTCAATCTTTAATTATTTCAGCAAAAATAAGTTAACAGTTAATAACGAGAAGTTTTCTAGTTCTATCAAAGTTTTTCAAGATGTTAATCAACTGATTGTCAGGCTGGTTCTCCGGTGTTCTGGTGATCGTAGGTTCCGCAGGCTGTACCTTGAGTTGTATTGGTCCTTCGCAAATATTTACTGATCTACAAGTTGGACAATTTCCGGCTTTTGTACGTCTCTTGATGTTTGTTAAGTACATATACAACTTCCGTATTAGCACCTATTTTATCAGAATAAATACTTCACCAACTACATAATCTCACATGAAGTTATTTACTAATTATGCGAATTTATCTTCAAGAAACTCAAAAAAGTAAATTTTGAGGCTTTTAGGCACTTGCTAGGTTTATCAGTAAACTGTCAATCTGCGGGGGTTGTTTTTTTATAAACATAAACAAATTAGGGGTTACAGGCCTAGATGGAAATACTAACTATATATGGCCTTGAAACTAAATGAATATTATAGCACTAATTTATGGATATTTTAAGGAATATTATCACGTAACTATGAGGGACGAAATAGGGGCGTGTCATAAACTTTTGTGAAGAAAACTTTAAGAAAAATGTTTTCAAAGACCACACATCGTCAGCGCTACAAATATTAAAACTGACTTCGGGTAATAAACACCTCTTGCTAATGCCACTATTGGATTAAGCAACAGAAATAACAAAAAAGTGAAAAAAAAATGTAATTTTGCTTGTCAAATTATTTGAGTCGAAGTTAGCATAGCGAACAGACATTTATTATAATATTTATTCAGAGATCCTCATGAATCGGTAATAAAAACACTGCAAACATATCAAAAGCTCCACTAAATTTGAGAACATGGAAATTTGTAAAACTGATATATTCACCACTGTTTGTTAGAACAGAGTGCCCTCAATTTTGGTAAAAACGAATTGCTATATCGAAACTTCGGAGTTGGAACGGTACACCTGGCAAATTACATGCAAGTAATTAATAGCTCACTCAAGTGGAATTTCCAAAAGAAAAATAAAAAAACAAATAGACATGGGGCTCACAAAGCTTTAAAATTCGTTTCAATAAATGAAGTCAAGGAGTTAAAGAAAATGCGATATGAAAGAAAATGTTTATCTAAATAGATCTCCTATACTCTCCGTCTCTTGATCAACTTTTCTTTGTTAGCCTGCAGAAAACGCCTTTTTTGCTGTTTAGTGATAACTTTGCAGGACGAAACAACGCAACCTACATAATCTCTGTGTTTTCATTTGTAAAATATAAAGCAAGCAATGAGAACAGAGGGCAGCACTTCAAAAATTCATTAAAGCAGAAAATCTTTAATCTCAATCTCAAAAAATTCGAGAGCTCGCAATTACTCATTTGGACTGCTCTCATTAATGTTTTGGTGGGAATACATTCTACACTCGATTAACTCACTTTTCAGTAGTCCCAGAAGAGCTAAGCTCTCAAATAGAGCTTCTTTAGTGTTTAAAAAAAATGGCTAGTTGTAGCCTAACAGCAGCTAAAATTTACAGTGTTATGCTGCTCTAAGTTAGCCAAAAAAACAGGAAAAAGGTTATGACCTTACATTCACAGATAGAAAGAAAAAAGGAGCAGATTTTCAATCCAGACAGAAGAAACCATCGATGGTGCTTTCAAAAGTCTGCAAAAAGTGCTTTAATAATTATTTTAGCGCGCGTTTGCTTGTGTTTCAGGTTGTTTTAATTTCAGGTAGCTTTGTGCTAAAACATTTAATTTTTCTTAAATCAGTAAACAAAATTAATGCTCATAAAAAATTTTGAATAATTAGTTGAGTGTTTGATCAATTTTTGAATCTGGTGTTCGGAAACAGTTTAAAACGAAACAAATATCCAAAAAAACAAAAAACAACAGAAAGCTGAAAACTACGAAGAATATTTTTTTTGAGACAGGCTCAAAAACTGCCCAGGTTGTCATCCTAGTATGACTACTAAGAAATCATACATTATCCTTGAATGATTAACAAGAAATCATATATGAACCTAGTATAATTACCAAGAATCATACATCTGTTTCCACAAATGTATCCACCATTTATGTTTTTTATAATTTTATTCGGTAAGGCTCCACATATGTGATTCCCCGGCATCACTTGGTGATCCGCCAAAAAGACCCTAACGTTGAATATCATTTTCAAAGTTGGACACTAAAAAAAGAGTAAGCAAATAGATGACTAAAATTTTCATATTCTCAGAAGCCAGTTAATACTAATAAGCGCTCATTTTAAGAAATGTTTAATAAAATTGCATATTCAAATTTCAAATTCGTTTTAAGAATATGTTCAAATTGCAAGTTATATTTTTAGTGCACACAAAAAAATCAAATGTGGATTGAAACTGTGATATCAAAATTCAATGTCCTCTGACTACATTATACGACAATTTGCGGCACCAGTCAATGTTTTTGTGTCATGTATGACCTTGTACTATTTCCACGAAATTTTTTCAGCTTCGATAGAAAATGAAATTAGGCTTGGAAATCTTTTAGTATGATCCCTGTATGATTTCTCGGAAATCATACATGATCCTTGTATGACTACTAAGAATTTTGTACGATGAGCAACCCGGGTGACTAAATCGTTGTTCGCTAGGCTAACTGCTTTAGTTAGTGTTACATTAGTTTGAGTTATCAAGATTTCAATTGCCAATGGCTTATAACGTGCAAAATGACTTGAAGTTTTCAAGGACGACAACAAAGGTTTTCAGAATCGGCAATGAAGTTTCTCACAGTTTAATAATGAATCTGTTAATGCAGGTTCCACAACGAAAGTCAATTCGAATACTTTAACATGGCTGGGAACGTTTTACAGCAAGTATCTTGCTAGGTTTAAGCGACATTGAAATTGGCGAATTATGTGAGGCAGTACTGTCGAAAGAATACTTTTGACAACTTTAACAATTTAACAAAATATTTCGGAGCTGTCTTCGTAAGAATGATTAAAATTAATTCATATTCATTGTGTCTTTCCTAACAGATTGGTACAAATTTCGAGCAAAGAGGTCACGAAATTGCATAACTTTAAAAATCGGTATCATTTCTTAATTTTATTGCGGTAATAATTACATTTATTCTTTAGAGGAAGATTTGAACGTCTAAGAACATATTACATCTATCTTTGCTGGAACAACTTGTTAATCTTTTTAAAATTACAATTTGCAATATGAAACTCGAAAGGAAGAAAAGACTGCACCAAAGGCATGAAACGTTCCAAAACTGGAAAATGTTTACAAAAATTAAACTCTGAGTGTGGGATAGGGGCTTGCGTAACAATTTTGTTGTGAAAGTGTGCTGCTGTGAGTGTTTGCTCGTTTCTACTCCCCTTTTTACCCATAAGCTAACTGTTAACAGCATTGATAAAGTGTGACTAAAGTTAAAACGAAGTTGCAGAATTATAAAGCTGACTGAAGGTCAGATAAATAGTACAAGATGTCCAATTCTAGACCACAAAATTAGCACCAAAAATGAACACCTTCTTCAACATCATTTTGTTTAAATTTGGCTTCAATTTTGATTGAACACGAGAATCACTGACTGAAACTTGTTTCATTCGATTTTGAGCAGTTTTTGCCCTCAAAGTTTGAAAAATTTATTTATCTTTGGAAATTTCAACTTTCGTTTGAAAAAACGATCCAATTAAAATGGAAACTGCGGCAAGCCAGCAGGCGTATAAAGTATTAGTTTTTATGGAATTAACCATTTTATACAAGTATAATTTTCAGTCCAATTTTTATCCAATTATAAACAAATTTTAAGATTTAGAAAACTATTTCTTTATATCTCCCACTGTTTGTGCTGTTTTTGCAGCCCCAATAATTATGAATTTTGTCAAAATGTGCCAAAAGTATCCTGACGTTGATTTGCACACACTGGCCTGACTGATTTCAAACACCACAAAAACGAACTCAATTTGTTTTGGCATATTCTTGAAAGAGTGATTGGTAAATTAGTTGCAGTTAGCGGTCATTGAAGAGGGTCTGTTGGTGAAAATATTATACCTAATAGACCGGTTTTGAGGCACGTCATTATCCAGAATATTTTGTGGGTCTACAATAACAAACGAAAATTTCAGACCAAAACAAAAAATTTCATTAAATTTTGAAAGAAAACTTTGTCGCAGCCGTTAAAACCATAATCTATTCACCAAAAAAGATGAAACCAACTGCTCTTTTTCTGAACTTCATTGTTGAGATATGTCACCTCTGAATAATGGTACTAGGTAACAACTGTTTAAAAGAGAACAAAAAGGCTATAGTTAAAAACTCATTGGTGTTTTTTGAAAACAATTAACCTCAAAGACCTAGAAAAATTAGCATGAAAAATGAACACCTTCTTCAACATCATTTTGTTTAAATTTGGCTTCAATTTTGATTGAACAAGAGAATCACTGACTGAAACTTATTTCATTCGATTTTGAGCAGTTTTTCTCCTCAAAGTTTGAAAAATTTATTTATCTTTGGAAATTTCAACTTTCGTTTGAAAAAACGACCCAATTAAAATGGCAACTGCGGCAAGCCAGCAGGCGTATAAAGTATAAGTTTTTATGAAATTAACCATTTTATACAAGTATAATTTTCAATCCAATTTTTATCCAATTTTAAAAAAATTTTAAGATTTAGAAAACTATTTCTTTATATCTCCCACTGTTTGTGCTGTTTTTGCAGCCCCAATAATTATGAATTTTGTCAAAATGTACCAAAAGTATCCTGACGTTGATTTGCACACACTGGCCTGACTGATTTCAAACACCACAAAAACGCACTCAATCTGTTTTGGCATATTCTTGAATGAGTGATTGGTAAATTAGTTGCAGTTAGCGGTCATTGAAGAGCGTCTGTTGGT
This sequence comes from Convolutriloba macropyga, assembly GCF_964194025.1. NCBI lineage: Eukaryota > Metazoa > Xenacoelomorpha > Acoela > Convolutidae > Convolutriloba > Convolutriloba macropyga. Next base: position 45,870,482 of record NC_134470.1, on the reverse strand, counting down.
GAAAGTATTATACCTAACAGTCCAGTATTAAGGCACGTCATTACCCAGAATATTTTGTGGGTCTACAATAACAAACGAAAATTTCAGACCAAAACAAAAAATTTCATTAAATTTTGAAAGAAAACTTTGTCGCAGCCGTTAAAACCATAATCTATTCACCAAAAAAGATGAAACCAACTGCTCTTTTTCTGAACTTCATTGTTGAGATATGTCACCTCTGAATAATGGTACTAGGTAACAGCTGTTAAAAAGAGAACAAAAAAAATTCATTGTTGTTTTTTGGAAACAATTAACCTCAAAGACCTAGAAAAAACAGCTAGCAAAAAACATTAAAAGTGATCTTTTGCTTTTTTAAAATGAACCATGGAGATCTGACAATATTCATAACGTGCCATACGTCAATAGAAGAACGTTAAATATACGGATATCAAACGATAAACCAATATTTTGCGAAAAACCGGTATCGAAGCCCTTAAAATAATAAGCAATGGAAAGAAAACCTTAAATATGTCAATTGTGCTTCTCTTAAACAGCATTAATTTGGCATTTGACCAGTAGTTATTGCAACTAGGTAAAAAATGGACAACAAAGAACAGCAAAACACCAAATCGAAAAATAAACATCTTTATAATTCTTTTTAAAACATTTGTTTTCAAAGTCCTGAAAAACTTTAGCTATCACCTGAAATCAGTAAATACGTTTTTTTATTCCTCCATAGGAAGCCGCAAAGACTTGAAGTTATCCAGAATTTAAAATACAATTTCAAAAAACGGCAAATAAAGACAAAATTCAAAAATAAAAATAGTCATTGGCATAAAAAACCGTCATCGAAGCTGTTAAAACAATCAGCAATACAATAGGAACTTGAGATATGCAAGTTTGGCTTTTGGTTAAAAGGAGACAAAAAGAACAGCAAACTGCAAATTTAAAAATACGTCTTGTACTTTTTAAATCATTTGATTTCAAAGGCATAAAACTTTAGCTTTCAACTGAAATCAGTAAATAGTTTCTTTTCTTTATCCATAGAAAGCCGCTAAGGGCTTTGTCAAATCTTTGCTCCAGAATTTGTCAAACCACCATAAAATTATAGACAAAAAGAATATTCTGATGGTTTCTAGTTCAAAAATTCTCCTTGTGAAACAAATAGCTAATGGTATTATTGGCTTCAAACTTTATAACTTGAATGTAAATTTGCAAGTATTTCTGTATCTGTTGTTACTTTGCAGTAGTGTCCTACTACTTGGCTTTACCAAAATTGGCGTTATTTGTTTAAAAAGAGGCTATATGTAAGTCTCTCTGTTCATTTATTGACAAAAGCTGATGGTTTTTTGATTTTTTAATTTATTTGCTTCCAAAAAAATCATTGGTTTTCTGAGCCTTTTTTCTCCTTTTTTGTCTACTATTTACGTTGTTTCCTTAAAAACAGATATCATCTGGTTTCTACTTAAGAACCAGAGAGTTTCTGTGGTTTCGGTTTTATCTGGTTTTGTTAATAAGTGCTTTTCAAAGTAAATATTGAGGTTATGCCGTAGTTAATGTACTTTTTTTGTTTATTTTGTTGTTTGCATTGTCGTGTAGTCTTATTAATGGCAGGCCTCATGGGCACCGTAATGCCACACGATATTATTCAATTCCTTTAGTTTGGCTTTGTACAATTATTTTTACTCAAACATCTATTTTGAAACAGCTCATTTGGTAGACAACTAAGTAGAGAATGTAAAACGTGTAGAGAATGGGAACGAATGCAAAGAATGTAAGCGAGTTCAGACGGACAACGAATGCAAAGAATGTTAGCGAGCATTATGTGCAGACGGACATCACCGAGCCTGCTTGTTACATTTTCAACAAGTTTTCAAAAAAATATGAATTTAATTATCCAAAAAAAAAAACGTTTCGCAGAGCTTTGAATTGATTAGCGAAGAAATTGAGAACAAAGCAAATCATATTTTCAGCGACGATATCCAAACATTCTTGAGAAGAAATGAAAGCAATGCTTACTCTTGTAAAAATGTTGGCTATTGCTCTTGACCTAGAGAGTTTTTACAGCTTCACTTCTCAAGTTCCAGACAGTTACATGTAGTTAGTATGGTTCCTTTTATCATGTATTCCCATATCGCTAATTGCACTGAATTTAATTCAGAAAACTAACCTTAAACAACGTCCTCTTGGTATACTAAAACAAAAACAAAAACAATATTTGAATGAAGTTCTGCAAAAAAGTGAAAATATAACTTGATTAACTAAGAAAAAGTAGTAAATATGTGTATTTTTCAGTCTTCTGTAAGTTTACATGAGAAACACCGTATGCAGAAAAAACGTTCAAAACTAACAAGTTAAACGTGTTTCTAAAAGAAGAAAAGTCCGGTGCTAATTAGACTTATTTGAAAATGCTGTAAGAGTTAATATTCCAAATAATGAGTTCTATCTTTGAGCAAAAAAAAACTTTAGACCAAATAAACCGATAGACCAAAGTTCTCTTTGATCCTTTAACTTTAACAAAAAATAGCTACGGGAAAAAGTAACGTTGCACAGTTCAAGGATTGTGAAAAATGCAGTGAAACTTAAAATTCTATAATTGCAAAAAGCGAACCATACTATTGATTGATAATGAGTTAGTTATTGAGTTTGATATTGAGGTCGTTATAATGGTCTTACATGAGTCATAAATTGGTGCAGCAATATTTTACTATTCTACCAATATCAGTTAACCAACAATGCGTTATTTTACTGTTTAATACAAAACAATCTACATTCATTATTATAAAACAAAGTTGGTTAATTCAATATAAAACTATTCTAATTAATTGTTCCGACCCCACTTGTGGGGGGAGGAACTATATAATCAAATGGTTTTTTCGTTCAGACAATTTTGGCCGATCGATATATTCACCATAGAGAAATTTAAGTAGTATCATTACAAAGCTCGTCCCGCGTAGAATTTGAAACTAAGAAGATTTTTTGAATTTCGTTTTTTTTTCGAGGAGTTATGGAGCATTGAAGTTTTGTGTTAACACGGGATATTTGGCATGATTTTGTTCTCTTTTAGTATAATTTTTCTTCAAATTAAGATTTTTTTTAATAAAAATGTTGATTCGAAATTACATTTTACGCCACAAAATGAATCAATTTTGAGTTCCTAATAGACGAAAGGTGACAAAAAGGCTCGTTCTGGTCTCATAGGGAAGTTCACTAAAAAATTGAATTCTATTTGAGAGCTCTTTTTTTTAGAAAACATTTCATTTTTTTTTGTTTCCTAAGGTCACCAAGAGACTAGTCACTTTTCATATCAAGGTTCCGTTAATTACAAACCTGATTTACAGTCTAAGAAAGCCCATTGAACACGAAATTCGTTTTCAAGGAATCAATTGTGCTTTTTTTTACTTCAACTGTGAGTTTTCGTAATTTTAAACGAAATTATGATTTGATTTTTGAGGCTTTAGTAACGTTTGGAGTCATATGGCATAAACTCTTTGACTAAAAGTACAATAGGCTTTGTAATAAGCATTATGTGAACCCTTCTAGAGCTTTGCGTAGACAGCTAGCTAATGTCTGTTGAGACTTTGATGTAATCATAAACAAATTTGAAGGGTGAATTGTAAGTGAGTCTCAGAAAAACAAGATCCTCTTCCTTTTTCTATTACATCAAAAATATTCTGGTTAGTGGCTTGATCTTCTAACTATTGGTGTTATGACTTCGATGCACGAGTTTTAAATATAGCTTCCGATGAAAGCTATTGCATTTAATAGCGTTGATATTAATGTTTTTCTCAAAAATTTCGGGGATTTAATGTATTTGTTCGTGTTTGTTTATTTATTGATACCAAACTGTTAAAAAGAAGAAGGCCATTCCTGTTTTGAAAAAATTGAAAGGTGAAACGTGTTTTTCGAAAAGTTCATCTTTTAATGGCTTCGACAATTTTCTCGCTCATTTTGTTTTGAATTTCCTGCTTTTGCCTTTTTTTATTCTTTAGGTAGACGTAAAATGCTGACCAGTCTTGTAAGTTTGTAATTGACATTTATTTGAATGATATTAACGGAAGCAGTCAGTTCATGGCGAATAGTCTTAAAGTTTTTTATGAAAACGGGATATTTGGCATGACTTTGTTCTCTTTTAGTGAAATATTTCCTCAAATTAAGATTTTTCGATTAACAAATGTTGACCCAAAATTACATTTCAAGCCACAAAATGGATGAAATTTGAGTTGCTAATAGACAAAAGGTAATAAAGAGACTCGTTCTGAACTCGTAGGGAAGTTCACTAAAAATCGCATTCTATTTGACAGTTCTTTTTTAGAAAACCTTTCATTTTTTTTGTTTTCTTAAGTCACCAAGAGACTAGTCATTTTTCATATCGAAGTTTTGTTAATGAAAAACGTGATTTACAGTCTAATAAAGCCCATCGAACAAAAAAATTGTTTTCAAGGAATCGCTTGTGTTTTTTTGGCTTCAACTGTGAGTTTTCGTAGTTTTAAATGAAATTTTTATTTGTTTTTTGAAGCTTTAGTATCAATTTGGAGTCATATGGCATGAAATCTTTGACTAAAAGTTCAATAGGTTTTGTAATGAGCAATATGTGGAATTTTCTAGAGCTTTGCGTAGAAAGCTAATGGCTGTTGAGACTTTGAAAAAGATTTTTTGAGAAATTTTTTTGACATTAACCAATAATAAACTAATTTTCGTGAATTGTAAGTTAGTCTCAGTAAAGACAAGACCCTCTTCCTTTCAATTACATCCAAAATAATCTGGACAATGGTTTAATCCTCTAACTATTGGTGTTGTGACTTCGATGCACGAGTTTTAAGTAATTTTTTTTTAATTTTTGGATATTTTTTTCGTAATTTTGTTTCCTTTTAGAATTTTAACATAATATCTTAATATTGATAGCTGCATTAGCTCAGAGACGACGTTCAATGGGTCATACATGAATTTACTGAAATTATCTGGGCAAGATTTATGTTTTAAATTGCTTCAAAGCTTTCCTCCCGCACTTTTCTACTTAATTTGGCTTTTGCCTGTAATTGTTGGCTTTCATAGTCAATGACTTATTGTGATGTCTTATTGATGCTTACGGATGACAAACATCCTGGTCGTCTCATCGAGGCATAACTTAGCCTATTTATTACATTCAGTTGAAAGCTATTGAATTTAATAGCGTTGGTATTAGGGTTTTTCACAAAAATTTCGGGGATTTAATGTATTTGTTCATGTTTGTTGATTTATTGGAGCCAAATTGTTAAGCAGAAGAATCCCATTCCTGTGTTAAAAAAATTTTAAGTTGATACTTGCTTTTTGAAAAGTTCATCTTTTAATGGCTTCGACACTTTTCTCGCTCATTTTTTTTTTGGTGTTTTTGCATTTTTTTTATTCTTTAGGTAGCCGTAAAAAGCTGACCAGTCTTGCAAGTTTGCATTTGACATTTAATTGAATGATATTAACGGAAGCAGTCAGTTCATGGCGAATAGTTTTAAAGGTTTTTTTGAAAACGGGAAATTTGGCATGACTTTGTTCTCTTTTAGTGTAATCTTTCCTCAAATTAAGATTTTTTCAATAAAAAAAATGTCGACCCAAAATTACATTTCAAGCCACAAAATGGATGAAACCTGAGTTGCTAATAAAAAGATTCCATTTTTTTGTTTTCTCAATTCACCAAGAGACGCTCAGCTTTCAAGGACGCTCGTCTTTTAAAGGACGGTCGTTTTTTTGGTGTCGACTTCGAGGCATCACTTAGCCTATTTATTAGCTTCCGTTGAAATCTATTGAATTTCATACCGTTGATATTACAGTTTTTCTCAAATATTTCGGGGATTTAATGTGTTTGTTCATGTTTGCTGATTTATTGGAGCCAAATTGTTAAAAAGAAGATTCCCATTCCTGTTTTAAAGAATTGAAAGTTGAAGCGTGTTCTTTGAAAAGTTCATCTTTTCATGGCTTCGACGCTTTTCTCGCTCATTTTTTTTTAAATTTGCTGTTTTTGCCTGTTTTTTTATTCTTTAGGTAGCCGTAAAATGCTGACTGGTCTTGTAAGCCTGTATATGACAATTGATTGAATGGTGTTACCGGAAGCAGTCAGTTTATGGTCAATAGTTTTAAAATTGATGAGATTATTTATTTTTTAGATTTTTAAGGATGTTTCATTTTTTTCATTTTTTGTTTTTCTTTTTGTCAACTTGAAACTTATTCTCATTGTTGACAGGTCCATACGATTCCTTGTATTGTGGTTATTCATTGCAGTTCAAAAATTAACATCTTTACTAATTTTATGATGTAGCTGATATTATGTTTGTAGGACAATATCCGTTTTCATGTGAGTTGTGTTTGTGTGTTTTTTTTCGCTCGCTTTAGCACAATCGCTTTATAACAGTTCCCCATGATTTTCAAATGTGGCGCAGTAGAAACTACATACTCATTCAGTGTAATTTTAACTGAATTCATTTAAATTGAAATTTGAAAAAAATATTCAGATATTAGCTAATCATTTTATTGGATTCGCAAATTTGTGTTTCCGCAATATTTGTAACTTCTTGTTCGTAATTTTTATAGTTGTTCTGCGTCTGCAATCCGTTCTTATGGCTAATCTCACCAAAGACAGGTCCTATTCTTTTTATTATAGGTTTTTAGTAAATTTATCAGGAATTATTTTGTTAAAAGCTAATGATTTTTAGGACTATTGAAACTACTTGGTTTTAAAATTGTTGATTGACTATTGAAATTCTTCTCATTTCTTCTGTTTTCGGCGGTATTTTACTACTCTCACTGAGGAAAAAATCCACCTGCTGTGTAGTTAGGAAAAAAGTAAATTTGTGTAGTTAGTATGTTGTCTCATTGTAATTTGACGTTGTTACCCGGTGCTTTTTTTCTTAGATATTGAGCTTTTGCCGTAAAATTTTTGTTTTTGCTTTTTGTTCTTGTACTTTTTAAATGTTCTTGTGAGTCTTAAATAATTTTTTTTTAATTTTTGGATATTTTTTTCGTAATTTTGTTTCCTTTTAGAATTTTAACATAATATCTTAATATTGATAGCTGCATTAGCTTAGAGACGACGTTCAATGGGTCAAACATGAAGTTATCTGAGAAAGACTTGTGTTTTAAATTGCTTCAAAGCTTTCTTGCCGCACTTTTCTACTTAATTTGGCTTTTGTGTAATTTTAACTGAATTGATTTAAATAGAAATTTGAAAAAAATATACAGATATTAGCTAATCATTTTTATGGATTCGCAAATTTGTGTTTCCGCAATATTTGTAATTTCTTGTTCGTAATTTTTAGAGTTGCTCTGCGTCTTCAATCTGTTCTTATGGCTAATCTAACCAAAGACAGGTCCTATTCTTTTTATTACAAGTTTTTTGTAAATTTATCAAGAATTATTTTGTTAAAAGCTAATGATTTTTAGGACTATTGAAACTACTTGGTTTTAAAATTGTTGATTGACTATTGAAATTCTTCTCATTTCTTCTTCTTTTTGGCGGTATTTTACTAGTCTCACTGAGAAAAAAGTCCACCTGCTGTGTAGTTAGGAAAAAAGTGAATTTGTGTAGTTAGTATGTTGTCTCATTGTAATTTGACGTTGTTACCCGGTGCTTTTTTCTTAGATATTGAGCTTTTGCCGTGAAATTTTTGTTTTTGCATTTTTGTTCTTGTACTTTTTTTTATCTCGTTGTCTTTTCAACGGCAGATTTTGTTGATTTATTAACTATTTCAGTACTATTTCAATTATTAGTTTGGTTGTGTAACGATTTTTTAAACAATTATTTCTGATTAACTCTTTGTCAAAAATGTAAGTCAAAAGACAGTTAACTCAAAAATGTAGATGAGCTTGGGTCGGAACATCATGAGCGAACGCACATTAATGAGCCTCTTTGTTCTAATTAAATAATCAACTCTTTGGAAAGTTTACTTAATAATGATACATCACATTTCGGCTATTCCTTTACATATTAGTAGAACTAAAGGTTAATTACAATTTTGTGCAGCACAAGTTCATACGCATGTCTTTTAACGCAACCCAATGCAACCCAGGGCGAGGTGCGAACGCTAAAAATTGCTAAAAAGTGTAAAATTTGCGGTGAATGTGGCGGAAAAAAAGTATGAATTGCAATGTTTAGTGTTGAATGCGGTGGAAAAAAACATATTCAACAAACTAAGAGTCGCAAATGTTACAAAGTGTTACTGCTAAAAATTACTGTAAGTTTCTTGCGGAGCATTTCTGTAAGATTCAAGATTTTTAGCTGTGAATTTTTTTCACCGCTTCCCAGTGGTTGCGGCGAATTGTTTTTCTTCACCGCTTAAGCGCTGAAAATAAAAAATTCGCCGCTGAGAAACAAAAATCTCACAAAAAATCACTGCTGCAAAAAACAAATCTTTCAAAAATTCACCGCTGAAAAACGCAAATTTTACAAAAATTCACCGCTTTCACCGCATCGTCGAAAAGAATGCGGGCGGTTTGCGTTGAAAATTATTCACCGCATTTCTTTCATCAAATTTTTGATAAAAATTTGACCCCGGAATATATATATATATATATATATATATATATATATATATATATATATATCAAGATGAATAAAAGAGCAGTTCCAAAACTTTCGCAATCCAACTATTTTCGTTCACGATTCAGGCAAAAAGCGGTGAATAAGTTCACGGCTTAGAGAGATAAAGGCGAGACCAGACAATACCTGTCATCGCTGTGTACAGATGTTAGAATTTACATAGGTGTTAGGAAAAGTGATAGAAAGTTTACTGCGTACAACGGAATTGAGTCATCAAGTGATTGAGACTGAATGAAATGAACTAAAGTTTGAACAGATTCCCGAATGGGTTGATAGTATAATAATATATGGGTGTTAGTCGTGTTTATAATAGTAGATGAGTTTTTGTTTCAGTTCCTGACGGGTACTTCCGTACCACACTCCCCCTTTTTCAATTTTTCGGCATTTATATGTCGAAAATATGATTGAGGTGGTCAGCGTCGTCTGGGTCCAATGATGAAATGGGGCTCTGATCTAGGGTTGTGCGGTGCGGGATTTCCGAAAGGGCCCTGCTGTAGCTCGACTGCGGGCTATCACTATGATCCCGGTTCCTGCATCTCTCGTCGTCAGACAGTGAGTGCCCTATGGAGATGTTGGTATCCTTGTTTGCTATCCTTGTGGGTTCCGTGGGTGGGGGTTCTTGTGCTGCAGTCATTGGCGCTGTTAGTGGTTCCTCTGGCATGATGTTGTGGTCGCTGTCCGACTCTATTAGGATGGTGACCGGTACCTCGTCATCTATGGTTGGTTGCTGTTGTTGTTGAATGGCCCGGGTGGGTTCCGTGCTTATGTTTTGTGTTTGTTGTATATGCTGCTCTATGTTCCGAACGGGTGCGGATGGAGTTTTTTTCATGTTGTCTTTGTTTATGGGTAGTTTTTGCACAATTCGCTCAACGGATCCTCGGCCTTTGTTAGGTGTGTGCATAATGTCTTTCGGCGAACTTGAAGTGACGATTGTTATCGGGCTTTGTAATGGCGAGTCGGATACTAGATTGATGACTTCTACAGTATCCGAGTTGTTCCACCTGTCCAGATCAGTGCTTACAATGGAGGAGTATCGTTGTTGCCTTCGTTTCGCTTGTTCGAGTTTCGACTGGGCTAGTGCTGCCTGTTTTGGTTTGGCTTCGAATTGTGGAACGTTTGTTCTTTTTGTGGGCTGCTGTGCTTTTCTTCTGGGGCTTCCTGCTTTGCCCTTCCTTTGTTTTTGTTTTCGTTTCGTTGTGGTGTCTTTCTTGGTTGGCTTGGTGGCGGCTTGTTGTGTTTGTCTGCTTGTGCCCGGTTGGGGTTCAGCCTGTTGTTGTGTTGACTGTTCCGCTGCCCATTTCTCTTTTTTTTTCTTCACATGTTTTTGCGCCGTAGGTGCGCGTTTTGTGGCCAGGGGTTCTTCGTCTGAGTCTGATTCAGCGCCGGGGGACTGGTATTGTATGTCCAGATGGGGCTCAGAGTCAGAGTCTTGATTCCAGATGCCTGCCTCGCTCAGCATGGCCTGCTTCAGTTTCTTCTTGTCTTGTTTTGTTTGTGTCAGGTGGATCCCCAGTTTTTGTAGTATGTCCCTGCCCAGTAGGTTCACGGTGTTGTTTGGCACTACCAGTATTTCACAGTCTTTTGCTACTGAGTTTCCTGACGAGAGGTGTATCTTGAGTGTGCTGATTACTTTAATTTTATTGTTGTTGAAGCATCGAAATTCTCCTAGTTTGGGTGTGTTGTTTTGTATTTCCTTCCCAAGTTTGTTTATCAAATTGTTTGCTGTTTGTTGTGATATGAAGCTTCTTGGACTTCCTGTGTCGACTAGCCAATGTATCTTACATTTTCCCGATTGGGTCTCTAACCAATATTCTCCTATTTGGGTTTTTTTTGTTTATCTTATTAACCTTTGTTTGTTTCCAGTCCCATTTAACTAGATTGATTGTGTTCCAGTCGTCCATCATTTCCCTTA
>NC_134470.1:45847525-45855025 GCF_964194025.1 Convolutriloba macropyga | reverse complement strand
TATTAAGAGATTCTAAGATAACTATACTGAAAGATTATTAGAAACAGAAGAACAGTTCAAATCAAAATCAATTGAGAACGTTATGATTAAAAGTAAAACCTTTTGAATAGTTAAATAAGACAAGTTATATTTTAGGGCCTAACAGTATAAATGAACAAGTCAATCTGAAATACTCTCAGATAGAACAAGTTAATCTTAAGGCCTCTTTGATAATTTAAATGAACAAGTTAAACTGAAGTAGGCTCCTGGGACACCATTTACACTGCTGGTCCGTATATTTGATACTTAAACGACGGGGTTGATCGCGCGACCAGATGTATAAACTGAGAGTTCAACCCGCTAGTTCAACTCTTGGTATATTGTTAAGTATTAAAGAAAGTTAAAAGCAAATATGAATTAATAAGTTATGTTAAACAGCATCAAATATGAACCGAGCATGAGGCGATAGAATAGTTAATTTAATATGACTGAGATGGCACTAGTTAGCATAAGTTGACTCATTTTAAGTTGAAGTTGTAAGTACGTTAGAATTAGGAGATGTTAACTTGTAACTTAGAGAAGTTAAGTTGAACTTACCCTAATTCCAAAATTGTGCTAAGTTAATATTAGCACAATTTTGAGAGAGTTCTTAGTTAAGAACTAGACACAAAATAATCTAAGTTAAGAACTATCTCAGGTAAGTTCAGATTTAGGCAAGGGAGCAATACGGGAGTATGATTTGATTCTGAAGTTAACGGGACCAAGATTGAGCTGGTGGTTGAGCGTGGAAGCTCCTTTTATACTTGCGAACACGTGTTTCTATAGTATCTTATTGGATAGAGATAGAAGTGCTGACAGGACAGAATTATCAAGGTTAAGTTGGTGCTCTCAAAGTTGCGTGATAAATCACGGCATGATATTCTCAGTTTGAGTTAGTGATCTTAAAATAGTAGTTTATTCAAATTACTTAGCAATTTGCACTTATTAAACCGGACTTTGTCCAAATCAGGTTTGTGCTTCACGCAATATAACGTAAATTCTCAAAATAGCACTAATTTTACTGACTGTAGCACACTTCAGTACGCATGTGGTATAGTATTATGTTCTCCACAGCTATCAAACATCAATTATCAGTATTCGTATGATTTTTTTGATGAAGACACTGCCCTTTGTGAGATGATACCACCCAATGAGAAAAGGTAAGATGAATATTTTATTAATGTTAGAGTGAAGAAAAAAATGACAATTGTTACTCGCGGAAGTAAAACAACGAAATCAAAACAGCAGTGAAGACGATTAACGAATATATTGAAATTTGATTGATCGTTTTTCAAATTATTATAAAACCCGCCAGCTGTCCTTCAGCATCTCAATATAGGGTTCAATACATGCTTTTTGAGGTAAGCAATTTTTAGCACGTTTAACTGGTTTATTATTCCTACTGACTATATTGCTTGGTTTCCACTCAACAAATTTCAGGATGATGTCACAGTTCATAATTGATCACCAGCAATACGTAGCCATACAAATCAAAATACAGGTTCCTGGGTGGCTGGTATATAAGTCTTTAATGAGAACCTCTAGCAACAATCAGGGAACGGCTACTTTCTCAGAGGCGATTTAAACAGGTTCAAATCTTTCAAAATGGCCTTATTACTGGTTACTACACAATCCATTATTACATCTTTACATGTTAATGTCGCAAATTGAGTTTTTTAAATATTTTGTTTATTAGTTTGACAAAATGAGGAATTATTAGGCTGTCACTATGGATCGTACTTTGTGTTAATGAGGAAACAGGCGAAGCAAAAACCGGGGTAGTTGGTTGTTAAATGTGACTATGGTTTTCTGTTGTTTAGGAGCTTTTGTTTTCAAGTTAATTGAAGTTTAATGTTTAATTCAATGTGCATCTCTTTATAGTATTTGGGTGATAGTGACGGATCTCAAGACTCCGTTTGGGTGACATTGTGTACTGACATTCTTTAGAGATATATGTAGTGATTTTTTCAGAGTTACAAAAATTTAACAACAACTGCGCAAATTTAAAATCTTCTTTTTGAAGTAATGTTGAGGAGCAAAATTAGCAAAATTACACGTTCTAAAAATATCAGATCAAATATCTAATTGGAATGTGTTTTGATCTTGTTATACTCCTTAGCTGAGTATTAAGTCAATTGAGTCACAATTGATCACTGCTTGTTTGAATTGGGCAGTTGCGGTGCGAATGACTGATTTTCGAGATTACGTTAGAGTTTCACTTTTGAATATTTTGCTTGTTAAGCTTAGATTTGAAAACAGTTGATTAATTTAAATTACAACTGATTTGTTTGAGCGCAAATGAGAGAATGAGAATGAAAATTAAACAAAATTAAGATTAAAGGAAACTAAGCTATTCATGCACGAGAAAGGAGGTTAGATTTGTTTATACAATTGAATAGACAGTTTTTTGTCTGGATCCTGAACAAGGGATGATTGCAACTCAAATGACTAATGAAATGGATTTATTGAAATGAACTATAAAAGCTGCACTTGAGATTGCTAAAATTAACTTATGAACTAAATACGGTAATGGATATTTTTATGACAAATATACGGTTCGTATGACATTTCCCCCTGTTGAGTAAATGGTAAAGATTAGTAAAATAAAATTAGAAATATCTTACTTATTCACCTGTTAAATGGAAATAAATTATTAACAAATTAAGTGGTTATCTGAATTTTATTGGGTTTTAATATAGCTTTATTCTGAATTGTCAGATTGTTCCTCAGCCTCAATAGCAGTCATCTCTCTCATTTGGAAGATTTGGATTTCGGTCAGTTGTCCAACGCTTGTTAGAGTTTCTTGGAGAGACCGTGCCTATTAATGTTGTATCGGACACAGGAAGTTCGGTTGAAATGTCATGCGTATCTTTTATTGCCTGGATTAGAGTCTGTGTCTGCTGGCTAGAGTCTTTCTTTTGTTTCTTGAGCTGGCATTTGCTTCGCGTAACTGAGCATGTGTCCGAATCATACATATCGGTTACATGAATAGAGCGTTCTTTTTTCTAAGTATTGGTGTTATTCGAGGTGCTGATAGGCCTGACGTAGATTGTTGTGAAGATTGAGCTGTGTTGGGTGGGCTGGACTGAAATGCAATCTTTGAGAAAATTAGGATTAATGTTATTACGCTGACATAATTAGGCTGTTTCCTCGGTTGCTTGATTTTTTTGCTACCAAGATTTTTTCTTAAAAGGTCCTGCTTGTGCTTCTGGACCTTTTCTAAAGTGTTCTCGCTAATCTTCGGTGGTCCCCTGTCAGCGTAGTGGGCTAATTGTGCCTCTCGCTCATTTTGCTTCCGAGTTTAGCGATATCCGAGTTACGTACTCGTACTTCGGGCTTAATTGGCCCCTGTGTTATGCCGGTTGCAGAGCTGACTTTTCCAATTGTTCTCCCCCGGGCCAAAACTTTATGGAGCCCGTCTAAGATCCACTTTTGTCAATTTGCGCATTAACTTTTCAAGGAAACTTTACTTGAACACTGCCTTGGCTGCGTGGTATAGGTAGAGAAATACCTTCGGACCTCATTAGTCTGTTCTCTTCGTCCTACGTTTTCTGTTGTTTCTCACAAGCAGAAGCGTTTGCGGCGCAACTGACTCGTTCTTTTTCTACATCCGAGAACCTTCCAGTATCAGCCCACTGATCATCTGTGAGGTGCGATTGGGCTGGTATCGTATCTTCGTCTAAATAAATTTTAATTACTCTATTAAAAGTTAAATTTTTATTTTTTGATTTTTTAGTGATATTTGAGACTGCAGTATTGCATTTTCCAACAAAATGTGCTTCAAATGGTTTTTTTTTGGTTTGTAGATTGGATTTTTTATTCATATGGGCTTTCATACATAATAATTGTCTTTTACAATTTTGAATGAGACGTTCATTAAAGCCTATTGCTCTATGATCAAACGCTTTGGCATATATTGGTTCTATATTATTTTCTCAACAAAAATCTTCAAATATTTTGCCTGTTAAACATCTAGCTTGATCATATTTAATTGCTCTAGTTACTCCGTGATTACATATGTATGTATTTGGAAACTTAATTACAATTGGACTGGAAGCATTTTTTGATATTTCCATTGCAGGGTATTTTGTGTAGCGATCAATGCCTGTTAAGAATTTTTGATATATTCCTTTTTCATTTATATTAGGTCTGCCAAAATTGATTTGGAGTTCGTCTTTCGGTTCAAAGTATTTAGGTAATGGTGACCATTTGCTTGCTATGCGGAGTCTCTGGCCTTAAGTTCTTACCAATTTCCGTGCAAGCTTTGCATTCACTAGCCTTAGCTTGCATGTCGCGGTGAATATATGGCCACTACATATTCTGAGCCACAAAAAGCATGGCAAAACTCCCTGGGTGGGTGGAGTGGATGTCATCTAGCACGGCATCCTTGAAAGCTTTCAGAATGGCTAGGCGCCCATCAATGCATAAACACCCGTATTTGACACTCAATGAGTATATGTAGCAACTGATATCCTTGAGCCTCTCGTTGTCATTTCTAATCACCCAGTCCTTTACTTTTTTTAGGATGGCGGTCCTTCCTGTTGGGATGGCCAACAACTTCTTGCTGAAGATACGATTGATTGTTTCCGAGAGCCTTAAATCGTCCGCCGTGTCCTGTGCGCTCGCTGAAGTTGTTATATCCGCATTGGAGGAGTTTGTACCTGGCTTTGTATTAGTGGGTGAATTGTCCGAGCAGTTTACTTGGGCTTTAGTGGGTGTAGATTTCGCAGACTTATTTCGTGGCATTTTTGAGGTAGATTTTATAGAGTGATTATCGGAATACTTGATTGCAGAAGAATTTTAGGCAAAAACCGAGTATTTTTGGGGTGTTCGGTATTCATAGAGGAAATTTTGGGTTTGGCGCCTAATTTAGAGAATCTGTGATGATTATTTGATTTGGTATCAAATATGGTGCTAATTGGGCTTAATTGTTCAGACTGTTCACATTCTTTACTGTCTGACTTTTGCAATGTATTTGCAGCAAATGTGTGATTGGAATTCGATTTATGCAATGGTAGATTATTTAGTGCAAATTTTAATGTCGAATGCGAGGAAGGCATTTGCGACGCGATTGGCGTTTTTAAGTGACGATTATTTGGTTTACATAGTAGTGTAAATTGCGATGTCTTTGGTAATGAAGTAATATAATGTGGTAAATGCGGTGCAATTGACTCGGTTTTGAGATTGGTGAATTTGTCTTTAGGTTGCTACTTAATTTATGTAATGTGAGTGGTTTATATTAAGTGAGGTGTTCAACAAAACTGGATATTGTTGCCAACACAATATGTTCATCTCATGGTGATTTTTTTTCGCTTCAGCATAGGGATATCGGGAGATGTAATTCACAAGTCCCATTTTTGCTCCTGGCGTTTGTTCTATGGCAAAATATAAAGGAGTAGACCATCAATCCATCTAGAAGGTCGACTATTGTATAATTTATTGCATTGATGTTCCTTATTTTTTTTACTTTAGTGCTCTGTGTTTTGTATTGACTGTGAAATCTTTACCGTAGAGGTAGTATTTAAAATAAATAATTGACCAGACAACTCCCAATAGCTCTAATTCGTTTACACTGTATCTTTTTTCTGTTGGATTGAGAAAACGCGATGCAAATGCTATAGGTTTCCACCAATCAGGAGTATTGTGCCCAAATGCTGCACCCAATTCAGAACATCAAGCGTCACACTTTACTATGACTTCCAAAATTGGATTATAATGGCAGTTTTCAGTGCTTTTCGATATTTTATTTTCAATAATGTTAAAATGTTTGGTGCGTGTCTCAATCAAGAGAAATATGGAAGATTTTCTAAAAGTGGTCTAAGGAGACAACAGAGTTGAGCTAAGATTGGTATAAAATTGCTTATATAATGTACTGATCCAACGAATGATCTTAAGCGTTTGAGTGCCGTTGGTGGTGGTATAGCTAAAACAGCTGCAGTTTGTTTCTAGTGATCATATATCGGTTTGAAGGAATTTGTATCTTAACCAATAGATTTCTGTCATAGCAAAATGACATTTCTAAAGATTGATGCGCAGATTATCCGTATCTTATTTTTTGAGACTTTTCATGATAAATCGATATGATCAGATTCCTATCCAGAACTAACTATTATGCTATCGTCTAGAAAATAGTAATTCGAAATTCAGCTGAAATTTTGAAATTCAGCTGCTTTTTGAAATTCAGCTGGCATGTCCGTGAGGCAAAAAATGCAGTTTTAAATCTGCTTGAACGTTTAAATCCTCCACAAATTACATTGAGCATACAAAGTTTTGCAGTGTTTTTGTGTAATTGTAGCTGGCTATATGCTTGTCTAAGGTCTATGGATGCTTGTTGACTGTTTTGTGTGTTGGTTAGGTGTTGTGAAACTGAGTCTACTAACATTTTAATGTTGGGCATATAATATTTATTTGACTTTAGAATCTAATGCTAATTTTATTGATTAATCTATCTTTACTGTAATTACTATGGATGAAATGAAATTTTTGTCAGAGCAACTTGAGAACTTTTCAATATGTCTTTCTTTATGTAATCGGTCTAATTCAACACAAACTCTAGAATTCAGGTTAATTGGGACAAGACGACGTTTTTGATGCTTTGCTGTAAACTTTTTTAGAAAACTTTAACTTAACGACTTGTGTCTTTGATAAGCTGATTCTTGAAACGAGATCAAGAAATTGCGATGCGATAGCCTTTTTTTTACTTTGCATGTAGAACTATCAGCATTGTTAGCACATTTACACTTTTTTGCTTGTTGTTGCACGATAGCCAAAGCAAGACCACTGAACACGTCCCTTCCAATGATGAGTAGCCATCCTCTTGAAGTGCAATACAAGCGTCCCTTACACGTCCAATCGTTTAGTCAACTGTGGTGGCGATTTTTGCCGAAAGCATTATCGGTTTCATTGGAAAATGTTTTAAGGTCTTTTTCACATTTTGAAGTGATCCATCGTGCTGATGGGGTACTCTGTAGGATTTTGTTGGCCAAAATTTTTGTGATTATGCTGCAAACATTACCAGAGTTGATCACCGATTTTGCCGTTATTTTTTCACGTTCGATTTTGGCATTGAGTGGTTCACATTGATTTGTTGCATCATAGGAGATCGCGGCAACATAGCCTTCGGAATTACGGTCGTAGTTTGAGTCATACACTTGATCATATAGTTGTTGGTATACACTTGATCATATAGTTGTTGGTAACAGGTTATGTACCTGACAAATTCCTCATCATCACTTTTGGTAGTTTTTGCGTCGATCTGGTTGACATTCGTTTGTTGAGCTTATGGCACTTGAGATTGTGATTTCTTTGGTTTTCGCCACTTTTTAGCAAAATTACCGGAATTTCCGCAATTATTGCTGTTCTTGCCTTTCGCGGGGCATATTTGACGGTGATTATGTCTTCAACATTGATCACAATTTGCACAAATGATAGTGCATAGGTACTTCTGGGGGACAGTTGGGTAGCGAGTTAAGTCTTTCCGTT
>NC_134470.1:45825380-45847325 GCF_964194025.1 Convolutriloba macropyga | reverse complement strand
ATATATATATATATATATATATATATATATATATATATATATATATATATAATATATATATATATATATATATATATATTATATTTATATATATATATATATATATATATATATATATATATATATATATATATATATATATATATATAAATATATATATATATATATATATTTATATATATATATATATATATATATATATATATATATATATATATATATATATAAATATATATATATATATATATATATATATATATATATGTAGATATATATTAATTTTCTGTGTACGTAGTTTTCATTTAGTCCATATTCTTAACCAAAAACTATTTATTGCGATCACTATTTTTTTGGGATGGGCGACTGGGGTGGGGCGCTTCACATTGCCCATTATCATAAAATAATTTATTTTTATAACACGAACATAGATGACAATTGGGGAAAGTATCTGTAATAGCTTCCAAGATATGTGGTCTTAGAATCACATTTTCAAAAATGCATACATTTATAAAACCCCCGCTTGCTCGTTTTGAAAACTATTTAAGTGAAAATTCAAGTGAAAATTCAAAAAATTGATATTTTCTTCTGAAAAAAATGTGAAAATTCAAAAATAAGTGAAAATTCAAAAAATTGATATTTTCTTCTGAAAAAAATGGCGTCAACGTGTTTTAGAACGTTAAAAATGAATTCAAACGCGTATAATCATTCTATCACCCCATTGAAAAAAAAACAACAAGAAGCCTACCCGTTAAGGAATTCAAAGACACAAAAAGAAGACCTTTTTATAAAACTAAAAGAAGATCCCTTCATTAATTCGGGCAGTGGTGAAAAGTGGTTAAAACATTAGATGTAAACTGCAACAGTTAAACTGGTTCAATTTCTCCGAAAGAGACCCAATCAATCCTGACGTGATAGGAATTTGTTAAAAACGCTAAAAACGAATTTAAATTTTAAGCATTAGGTAACTTAAGTTATGTCAAAGTTATTACAGACGTCAGAATCAACTGAACAATTACATCAGAATTTTTGTGAATTAATCAGACCAGTCGCTACTGACAGTCAAAACTTCAAACTCTTACGATAAGTTTCATATAAAAAAAAATGGTTAATAGTAACTAAGCGAAAAAACCAAGAGAAAGCCGATAATAGTTCCAATCAGCAATTTATTTTTTTTGTCTTTTCAAACATGTAAATTAATAATATAACCGATAGGTTAAAGTTTACATGCCTTCAGAATAATAAGGAATATTTATTGAAATAATCAAAAATTATACATTAATCGTCTGGTTATTAATTGATGTTATCCATTAAGCTGTTCGTTCCACTATATATAAATGTAAGACATGAATGATCCTAACTGTCTATCTAATGGAAAATTTTCATGCTGACGTTGCAAAAACTCTGTTAAAGTTGTTTTGAAAAGAGTTTTGTTCTCCGTCGCTCTTACGTTAAAGGGTAACGTATTCCATTTGAGTATGCTCTTCAAAATCAAAGATCTTTTACTCTGCTTAGTATACATTTGCGTTCCTATTATCGGTGTTTTGTCCGTTTGTTCTGTTTTAACTGTAGGCGGTTTGCACATTTTTCAAATGTTTCTAATACTATCCTCTGATTCAAGTTTGAGGAGTTTCAATATATTAAACTTTTTTGAAATAATTAATTCAGCTGGTAGGACATGCGATTGCAGAAGGATATCACGACAATGATCGAATTTACGACGAATATAACACACTTTTACGTCCCAATTAATATGTTGCATTATACGCTGTATGTTTTTGAATGACAATGTTTGGTATATGATTTCTTACCAGATATAGTGAGCGAATGGCGGCCGCCATTTTTTAAAAAAACTACATTTAAATGTGCTTCAAATGTCAATATTGAGTCAAGGTGTATTCCTAGATAACGACAACTCTCAGCAGATTTTATTTAATTTCCGTTAAAGGTAACCATTGGTTCTAATTTGTCCGTGGTAGAAAACAAAAGTAGTTCTGTTTTATCAGCAATCAAGGTGAGTTGATTTTACTTCAAGTAACTGTCCGTCTTCAATAAAAATGTTTTCAATTTTTGAGGCAATTGTTTTTCCTGGTTCATATCGACAAAAAATACTAGTTTTGTCTGCAAATTGAACAAGCTCAAAGTCACCTTTGATTTTTTTCTGAAAAATCGCTAAAGTATAAAAGAAAAATTAAAGGTCCTAATAATATGCTTTGCGGTATTTCATGATTAACGAAAAATTGTTCTGGGACCTCGGTGCCTATTTTGACGCATTGTGATCTTTCTTCGAGAAAAGATTTCAATAAATTAACTGCAGGCTCAGAGAAATTGAAGAACTCTGCTTTTTTTTAAAAAAATTTTTGAGCAAAATTGAATTGAATGCTTTTGCAATGTCTATGAAAATTGTAGTGTTTTTCCCATTTTCATGGTTTTCTATTATGTCTCAGTGAAATACAGTAATGCATCTGTAGAAAATTTTTAGTTAAGGAATTCAAATTGCTCTTTGTTCAACAGACTGTTTACAATAATGTTTGCCATCATTTAGAAAATTAGAAGCTTCTCAAAAAGCTTAGCAAAAGTTGTTTGGACCAAAATTGGTCGATAGTTGCACAATTGTGTTTTTGATCTTTTTATGCGAATCGGTGTGACATATGCGTGTTTTAGAATAGTTGGAAAGAGACTGTTTTGAATTCATTCAGTAAAAATAAATTGCAGATGAGTACCAATTGCGTAATTCGCCGCATTTAAAGCCCACGCATGGACCAATACTGAATCAGGTGAATTACTGTTTTCTAAACTGTCAAGGGTTTTGTAGATTTTTTTTCAAGTCAATACTCTAAAATTGAATTTTTCAGAACAGTGGTCCAATTCATGGATATTGAGAGGAACGAAATCACCAGAATATTTGCCCATTTCCGTAAAAGATTTATTAAATGCACTGCAGATTTCTTTTTTGTCAACGGTCTTGGCTCCGTCTGTTTCAATTTTAGACACATTAAAGCCTTGTTTGTGGTTTCCTAATTTTTTATTGATGAAATTCCTTTCTGATTCGATGTTTAAAATTGCTTAAAAATATCGCAGCCATTGATTTATCCGTGGAAAAATGTTCATTAATATCCTTTTATGTGCAGCAAGGAGTGCAAAAAGGTCCAAAAATTGAAAGTTTCAAAAAGAAATTGAAGAACTCTTTTTCTTACGAAATCTTAGAAAAAAGGCTTTTCAATGTCTTGAAACAGTAGATTCAAATCTTCAGAGCTTTTAGATGATATTATTTTTGTATCTCTCTACAAAAATATCATTCGGCGAATTTTGGCCGAACAAAAAAGCGGGACTGGTATTAAGTTCCTAACCCCATTTCAATGTGAGTTAGAACACATAATATATATTTATAACATAGCTAATAAAGCGAAAAATGTTTATTTGTATTTACCGAAAACAATTGGTCTTTCTTCATTTTGTGAGTTTCGCAAAGATCTCTGTCTTGTCATAGATTTTTGAATGTCCGATAATCAAAGAACCTGCAGCCTTAACAAGCTTCAGAGCAGTCACAGGGATTTGTAACTCGTTTCGGAAAACAGGCACAGAATCACAGAACTTTCAAAAATTTCAAATTTTACATGTGGGAGTTCGGGGATTTTGTTATGTCAGTAGTATATAGGTGAGCGAACCTCCCCCCCCGGGGGGGGGGGGTGACAACCCCCATGTATTAAGACTGGTTATAGCGGTTTTTGGCCGATTAGGGTCGTCACTAATGTATTAAGTTAGGGAATAGAATCTAGGGGCGCCTACATGTATTAAGATAGGGTATAGGCTCCAAGTAATAAGATTAGTTATAGCCGCCGACATGTATTACGATTAGTTATAGCCGCGGACATGTATTAAGATCAGTTATAGCCGCCGACATGTATTAGGATTAGTTATAGCCGTCGACATGTATTAAGATTAGTTATAGCCGCCGACATGTATTAAGATTAGTTATAGCCGCGCACATGAATTGAGATTAGTTATAGCCGCCGACATGTTTTAGGATTAGTCATAGCCGATGACATGTAGAAAGAATAGGAATAGGATCTAGGGTATTTTTTGCAGATTTTTTGCAGTTTTTGCAGAACTTTTTGCAAAATTTTTCTGTTTTTGGGTTTAAATTACGTCATAGTAGCTGCTCGGGGTCAATAATTTGGCTAGTAATGATCCGCGCGTACTGGATTAGATAATTAGGATCCGCTCCATTAATAATAGAAGTATGTTATATTTTAGCAGTTTAAAGTTTTTTTTCAATAATTTCTAAATACTCTCTTCTGATTGGTTAGAAATGACAGTTTTTTTAAGAAAATTGAATTGGAAAAGTTATAAAAAACAGACACAGTATAAATTATGCACATCAAACTACAAAATCACTCGAACATTTACATTAAATAGGTATAAATTTTTATCAAAATAAGTGAAAACTGAGGTACTTTTAGACGAGTGCGTTAATAAAGTCGACAAAAATGAAAAACTTGCGTAGCTAACTGAGTAAAATGCACAATTGTTGAAAAAAATAATGTCGAATTTATTGACCACTAGCTTAGTGTATACCCCAGTAATCAAATTTACATATAATTACTAATAAAATTTAGTACATGCACATCATGAACATTGTTCAAGTTTGTTTGTAAAAATTTAAATAGATGAAATGCAGCATAAATAGTGTAGAACCCACACAAGTTTTGCATTTTCTGGAGTGGTCTGTGTATCATTTTCTGATACTTTTTATTCAAAAACTTGTAATGTGTGACTGATCGTGCTAGAGAATCCGCATAGTAACAGTTCCAATTGAGGCGACCAATCATTATCCAATGTTCACCAACCTCACTGCTTGGGGAAGTGTTGATGATCGCAAAAGTGAATTTAGGTAAATTTGGGACAAAATCTGCTGGAAAAGATCCAATATACCGGAATTTGAGCTCGGAAATACGTTCAATAAAGTCACGAAGTGAGGTGTTATCCATGACAAATAAGTTTTCTTTTCTTTATCTCACAAGAACCGTTTGTACAAGGATTCCTGACAGAGCAATCAAGTTGAAAACTTTCGTTCTGTTGTGAGAAATAACAGTTTTTGGATTTTGCGATTTGTCGACCGTTTCTTCCTGGGTGCTGGGATAAAACAAAACAATAATTATAAAAAGAAACCAAGGAAAATTAGCAAAAGAGGATAAATATATATATTCGAAATTAGTCTACCCCAGTTGATATCCATTAGTTAGTTATTTTGATGTAGAGAACAACAGCTAGATAAAGAGGTTAAACCTACAAATGTTCCAACAAAGTATATAAAATTGTAAAAATGGTGAAAAATCTCAGAAATTTTTAGCAACAGTCCCAAATTGATCAATTTTAACAGTAGACATCATTTCTCCCAGAACAAGTATTTGTGTCACGTTTCTTAGATAACGGTCGAAAAACATTTCTGACCGAATACTTTCACCGCTGAGTTCAGGATAATGAATATTTTCTCCAGCATCTTGAAGTGAAGTGAGATCGAATACCAGTAAGTAGTGGTTCTCAAATTGATGATTCAGTAACGCAGGAATTTCCTCGTTAAAATGCATTGCTTTCATTGTTGTTACGTATGCTTTACAGCCATTAGTTGTATCAAGTGATACTATGGCTCTGCCTCCGCGAAAAATTCTAAGTTCTCGCAAACCAAATTTCTGATAATGGAAAGTATTTTCTTGAAAATGTCCTGTGAATGCTGAATTGGTGTTCATCGCAATAGCTACTCTTCTGATTGGAGCATTGTTAAAATCGTTTTCCTGAATAAACTGGTTCTGCCCTGAGGGAATAATAAATGTACGTGCAATTGTTTCCATAAAGTTGTAACAGGCAGGTTGATGAGTTAATTGATATTTTATAGTCTGGCGATACACTTCTTTGACAACCACGCGTCGTGTAAATAAGGAACAGTCGAGAACCTTAAGGGAAACGTGAGGATTGTAGGAAATCATGTAAAAATTAGGTCTGGTACGAATCAATTTCAGTCTAACTTTTGTATTTGGAAGCAGTAAGTAACTTTTCACATTGGAATAAATCAATAGCTAATTTACCGTAGTAAGTGCTTCCATTTTTCAGCAGAAGTTCAACCTCTCGGTCTATAAACGGGCTCTTCTCATAATCACTAGGTTCTTTTCCAAATTCGTATGCATGACAAGCCAAAATACCTTCATTATTTCTCGTTGAAGCATTAAATTCATTGGATATTAGAGACTTGTGTCCATAGAGACCATTCGAGTTGTACACTTGTTGATTGTTCAGATACACTTCACAGTTGGAGAAGAGTGAGTGTAAATATTGTTGACGTGAGTTGGATAATGTAAATCATCATCTGTGAAAAACATTCCCATATCTGGTTTTCCATGCTCTTTTTTTCATAAGTCATCAATCAATCTTCCCTTTTGTAGTCCAACTTTGATTTGAAGGTGGACATCTCTCATATCAAGATAGATGCTTCTATCTGTTTCAAATTCAAAATCAATGTTGCTTTCATCCAGTGAAGTACTAGGATAAACTTCTTGAACATGAGAAGACTTAATTGGTTCCAAAACAGGAATTTTGTCAAAAATCTCCGAGCAAGAGTTTGTAAAGTGTCCATATCGAAAATTATAATCGTTTGTTGATCTAGAATTCATTTTAGATTCACAATTATATCTTTTCTTGTTCGTCGACGTCGACTGATTTTTGGAGGTGATCTACGAATAATGCGACGCTTTCTTGTTCTTCCTGCACCTAGCTGTTTACGTAATGTTTTCTTTCCAACATCAGCAGCAACAGATTTGAATTTTTTCCTCGCAGTCAAAACATTTCCAACATATCGTCTCAAAAACGGAATTGCTGTCTTCCCAATTGTTTGCACTAGAGCTCCAAATCCCTTACCTCTTTTTCTGGCATATCCGCGAAAATACGGTAAATCACTACCAGCAACCATTTTTTACAGCTTTTAATCTAGAAATGATTTTCAGAAGTTTTTCTAAACATTAGTGCTGCTCTAGTTACTCCAACAGAGTTGAAAGGTACTTTTTCACCATAAGAGTCTCGTAGCTCTAGTTTTATGCTGTGGAATGAATTTTTCAGAATTTTTTTAAACTGTAGCTTTGGAAAATTTTGATAATTCATGTATTGCCCAGTTGAGATAATGTCTCCATTCTTGACCTTTGATATAAAAAGAATGCATCGTAAAAGAGCAGCTTTTGTATCACCCACAATGTTGTATTCAACAATATCACTATAGGTGATATGGTTTTAAAGTCGCAATTTTAACAATCTGAAAAATTTCACTTGTGAATTGAGACATGTAACCTTTTCTGAATGGGATATCGTACTTGGAGATTCGAGATTTGTCTCCAATTTTAAAGCGTGTTTTTTTGTATTCAATAATACGGTTTTTGAAAAAAAAATTGACAAAAAATCCGAACTTTTAACGTTTTTGGGGGGTTTAACTATAGATCTGTTAACTCTTATGTTCATAGTGTTAACAAAACTATCCATTTTGTGAAAATATTTATCGCCGTTTTCCTCCATGTAGCGATAAATAATGTTTTTAAAAGTTCTAATTGCTCTTTCTGCTACAGCAACTTTTGTTTCACTTCTCGTAGAGTAGATTTTTATGTCTTTACTCTTGCAAAATTTTTGAATTCTCCCCCGAACTCAGTACCTTGATCAACTCACACTCTATCAGTCTTAGTGTTCTTCCTTAACATTTTTTAAAAGCAGCTACAGCATCAGAGGCATATTTTGACTTCATTGATTGAACAAGGACCAACCGAGAAAATACGTCAAAAAATATCAATAAATATTTCACACCGTTATTAATTTCAGACAATTTATCCATAAAAGCCAAATCAAGACACCAAATCTCATTGATACGTTTTGCAAAAGCAGGTAATCTTTTGAAATGTCGAATCCTTTGTCGAAATTTAGTGTAAGAATTCTTTCTGTATAAAAAATCAGTAACCTTCTTCTTTGAGAACCCGCTAGCTTTCTGAAGGTTTTGAACTGAACCATATGCGGCTTTTCCCTCCCTGTACAACCTCTGTAGCTTGGCTCTTTCAGATTTGGAAAGGGATCCAGCTTCCCCGTTCTTTGCTTTTGGCATCTTTGTTAATAATTTTATGTGGATTTATGCCAATAGCGTCAAGAATTGTGTAATAAATAAATTCAACGTTTTTATTCTTCAAAGCGTATACAAAATCGACAAATGCGACGTTTGTATCTCTTCCGTCTAATAAATTGGAGTCAAAAAGGGATAGCTTAATGCGAGAAGAACTCAAAATTTCATTGATAAATGATTCGTTGCTGGAAGACTTTGTTTTAGCGTTAACTGTCTTATAAACAGTTTCTAAGTTTTTTTGAATTCGAATCCTGTTTTTCGTTATATTTGTCCAATATATAATCTCATAACCTGAGGTGATAACCTGATTTTTTGATCATAATGTTGTTGAGGAACTAAAACAAACTGATCCATTTCAAGAGAGACGATTAATGATTGAAGGAGTTAAAATTGATATAATACTGATAATACGGAGCTCAGGATCTGTCTTCTTTTACTGAGACTAGTTCTTTTTAAAATAAGTTGAATTTCTTCTCTGAACCTTAAAACTTCTTGTTTTTGAATTTCTCTTTGCTCTCCTCTTAGAAGGTTTACTATGCAATCGTTTAGAAACTGGATGAAGTCTTTGGGGCAATATTTGAGGAAAGTTGTTTTGAAGCTCTGGGAATATATCTGGAACGCGATCAGAGTAGAGAGATGTTGTGTGCTCATCGTTCTAAAATGTAATCTGTTGCCTGCTTTGAGGTAGAAAAAATAAAGATGGCGTTGAACCACTGTTAGTACAGTATCTTAGAGAGTCGACTGTTTTTGGAGTCAAGACAATAAGTAAATGACCATAGGGAACTGAAGTTGCTGTGGTATACCAGTCTTTTAGTTGAGATCCCAATCCCAACTGTTGGCTGAGCGTGTTTATTTGTAAGACGTCTCTTGGTGATTTGAATAAAACAATGTGGATGTTCTGTAGCTCAATATCACTTCCTAGTTGGCTTTGATGAAAAAGATTGTGCTTTATGTACACTGTACTTAAACCTTTATGTCTACCAGCAGTAGCTATTTTTACAAATTCTTTAGAACTAGAAATTTCTTCAAAAGAGTCATCAAAAATAAGTAAATACTTTGTTCCATTATTAGGTAAATTCTGTATCACCTCAAAATCAACACCTTGAACGAACTCAGTGTTTATTATATTTTTTGACATTAGTCCGTAAAGAGATTGATAAGGTTGATAAAAATAGTAAGTTTTGTCAAATTCTGGTTGAAAAGTTCCAAAAACTAACCAATCATGGATGAGATGAGATTTCCCAGATCCACTTGGTCCAATCAATGAAACAAAAACTCGTTCTTTCGTGGAAATTATTTTGTTCATACTTTGGAGAAGGTAAAATATATCCAACTGTACTCGACAAAATGGCGATCCAAACTGTTGTCTCCTCACAAGTCTCAGCTAATGTAAGCTTACGATACAGCAAGCTAAAGTCAATAGTATGACAAAAAACTGGGACAGAAAAACTACTAAAGACCGGTTACATGTCTGTCCAAAACATTTCCAAGATTGACGTTCTTGATTATTGTCATCAAAGACAAAATTACCTAATTGAAGTCCCTTATCAGTGTGATTAGTCATTTATACTCTATCTTTTTCCCTATGAATTAAGGAACTGTGCAACTGAATTGAATTGTAAACAACAAAAAATGCCAAAAATTAACAAAAAGATAAGCGAACTAAACATAACACACAACCAAAAAATTGTTCCGTCAGAGGAATCAGTTTTCGTAGATATTTTTTAACCAACTCATTCTCTAATACTAATTTCAGACAAAAAAAATTACGAATGAAAATGATAAATTACAATCACGAATACAAACATTAAATATTATCAAAAAAATTCAAAATCCATTTCCTAAAAGCGTATGCTTTCTTTTCTGCACAATGAAGAGTCTTCTTGTGTCGATACGGGTAGTTGCTGCAATTCCATTCAGCATAATCGCTTTCTAATAGTTTGGAAGCCTTCGGACAACCTAGATCATCAAGATTTTCCGCATCCTTACACAAGTAGGGTGATAGAATTTTGCATTTTTTCAAGTTCTTTAGCAAAGTAATCTGTTGTTGGTGAGCAATGTTGATGTATAATAAAATTCAGCTCAGAATAATCCAGCTTTCCATGGTTCCAATTTATACCGTGCATATTTTTTGTACTCCATTTTGCTTGAAAAGTTGGTTTGTAGTCTTTAGGTGGGAGAAAACTGTATCCAAGTACAATTCCGTCCTTAAAGATTCCCAACTCTTTGACAATTTTTCCTTCTAAGCATTCAATATCTAGTACACCGAGAGGCATTCTTTCTTCTGGGATGATTTTTCAAAAAATGATCAACAGTCTAGCATTTTGAAAATACGTGGATGACAAATTTTTTTAAAGATACAAAAGAACAGACCAGTAATACAAAAGAACAGACCAAGAGACATGAGCTTGGAATTTGAGGTAACATGCAACAATAACCGGGTCCTTGGTTTGTGGTTGCTTTAACCGCTCCAGCAGAATCGTGTAAAAATGCATGTAAACGAAACACTTTCGATCTTGCTAGGAAACAGTCCATAATTGAATTACCGTAACCAATAAGTCCTCCGTGGGGGAAATTTCGGTCAATTTCCTCCAAATTAATGTTCTGATCCCAAATTTTACATGCTGTTAGGAAACAATTTTTTCGTTTTTCGTTGTTGGGAAACATTGGAAAAATACTACTGTAACAATTAAAAATGTTTAAAAGTGTGACAATATCCATCAATTTTTTTCTTTATTTATCTTAAGTGATACTGGTCTTTTTGAAAGTTTCTAAATATGAAAGAAGGTCAGGAAGATGTTCCAATAATTTTTTGTACTCCTCTTTTTTTAGTTCAATTTTTGTCAAAAAACTCCATTGAACTCCGTTCCAACGATGTTGTGAAATGGAAATTTTTTGTTTTTCAGATTGATATATTAAAGTAGTGCGTCGTAGTCCGTTATGAATAACTCACTTTAGTTCTGAAAAATTGGACCAACTGTCAAGTTTATCAATTTTGGGAAAATTTAGAGCTTCAAAAACTGTATATGAAGACTTTTTTAGTTCGTAGTGAAGTCTAACGTGGAATACTTTTAATTTATTTCTTAGACTCAGAAAAATATTTCTGGAGGAACCAAAATTCCAACTCATTTTCAGGTTGAAAAAAGGAAAAATGAACAGAAGATATCAATTAAAACGACAAATACATTACAAAATTACACATTTATTGAAATGTACATTGTTGAATATTAGAAAAGTTCTTCAAATTTTGTATCAAGTCCTTGAATTCATCCAGAGTGTAGCTGACATAAGTCACTTGTTTGAACTCGTTGTTCTCCTTTCGACAAAAAAGTCAAATTTGTACATGTCAAATTTGAAACTGGGTTGTCCTTGATGTATTGGAGGAAAGTAACATAAATTCTCCGGTCTCGTCCAATGCTAATCTCTCTCACTTTGTGACACTGTTCCAGCACGTGTTCCATGCCTATGTTTTTGTCGAATTGAGGCTGGTTTTCTCTCATCTCTAGTTCTCCATTGAGAAGATCCTCCTTGAGGAAGCAGAATTTTTGAAACTCATAGTCTCCAATTCGCAGTCGCTGGTACTTTTCAAAAGTCCCAGAGTTGTCTTTTCTAATGATTTGGAAGGTTGGTTCAGTATGAATTTGTCCGTTTCTTGAAATCTGGGACACAGTAAATCTCCAAATCTTTTTGAATTGGAACCAAAGTCCATATAAAAAGGAACCGAATCAGTCCCTGGTTTTGGAGACAGACGATTGAGTTTACATTGAAGGAGCACTCGAAAGAAAAGGTGACACTTTAGAGAGAGACATTTCAACAACTTGAGCAGAGTGAAACACAAAATAAATGATTTGTATTTGTATGCAATTCCTCTCAATAACTAAGAATTTCCTTTTATGATAATGACGTCATTTATACCCATAAAAGGTATGCTAAATGACGTTATTTCCTTATAGGGTAATGTATTCGGAAATCTTGAGTTTAGCGAATTTTTTAACCAGAATTTCAAAAGGATCCTGGTGTTTAGCTCGTCTGTGTTGCATTAAAGAAAAATAGTGCTTGAAATATAACAAGTATAACAACGAATTCATTTAGTCTTCTGTTTCGTGAATTGTATCATTATGAAAATGATATTTTAGGTTTTTATGGAAACAGAAATCGTTACCGCTTAAAATAGAAAATTACGTTACCGTACTTTTGTTTCCATATATAGGTTCTATTCTGTTATCCCGATAGAGAAATGGCAGCAATAATGTGTCAGGTTTTACCTCAATTTTACAGAGATTATAATGACAAGAAATTATTCCTTTCTGTATCAGTTAAGGAGTATAAACCTTATCTACTCACTAAAAAATACTCCGTTGCTACTCATAATGACAATTTTTGTCCATTACAGACTTGTCGCTACCACATTATTCTCATTTCATCCTCAGTGAAAGAGATATTAGAGACAATAGAAAACTTGTCTTATGTTTATGAAACAGTCGATTGCTAGTACACACTGTATAAACATCAGTTCTTTGGTTCCATTTTAGAAGAGTCAGGAGTGGTCCTTGCTCAGTTAACCAGAGCGGTGGAGCACAACTTGGAGAATAAGTAGTAGAGAATAAGTGGAAAAAGTACCCAGTATCTCCAAAAAAA
Organism: Convolutriloba macropyga; assembly: GCF_964194025.1. NCBI lineage: Eukaryota > Metazoa > Xenacoelomorpha > Acoela > Convolutidae > Convolutriloba > Convolutriloba macropyga. The sequence continues at coordinate 45,834,544 of NC_134470.1, read as the reverse complement.
CGATTGAGCAGAAAGAACTTCAAGCGTCACTTACTACGCGCTGAGCAAAGAAATGCGAGTACTCAAGCCCTTGGATCATCTTTTCTAGATAGAATTAATTCCCTTAGAAACTCAAAGTATGAGAGTGAACTTATAAAGATTGTCGATTGTTTGTTAGATGACCATGGCATAATTGATAATCCTCTTCTGTATCTTGAAATTAGAAAATAACGTTATTAAATTTTTGTTTGTGTTTTGTGATTTGTATTTGTCTTTACAATTTGAATTAACTTGTTGTTAAAAATCAATTTTATAAAAAAACTTTTCTCAAAAATCGAAAAAAAATCAAACAAATTTTTTGTTAAAAATCGAAAAAATTTTCAACGTTCTCTGAAAAATCGAAAATTTTTTCAACATTTTCTCTTAAATATCAAATTTTGAGTAAAAAAAATTTCTTAAATGTCGAAAAAATTTTCAAAATGTGTCATTTAAAAATGCAAAAAAAAATCGTTTTTCTTCATTTTACGGTATGATATTGCGCAAAAGAAAAAAATTCATCACATTTCAAAAGGACAACTTTCGAACTTGTTTTGTTTTATCAAATATCAATTTTCAAAACAAAGATTTCTATAAAAAATCAAAACACAAATTCAGTTATTTTCTTAAAAATCAATTTTTAAATCGACTTTTTGTTAAGAAGCAAAATTTTAATCAAATTAATTATAAAATTTTGACAAAAGTTGCTGTGTTTTTGCTTCAACATAGCCTGCAGAGTGTTTGGAGTAAAGAAATAGTTCAACTTCAAAAGAAATGATTTAAAATAAAAGTATAAATACATCACAATGTACTTTAAAAGAACTCAAGTATAAAATTTACAATATCAAATTTATTCAAAAAGAGTTCTCACAACGTATTCTGACAAGTTTTAAATTTCATTGCCAAATGGACGGACTCTTTCAACGATTGCTGGCAGTTCTGTAGGTCGAACACTGATGGGAGTTATCGGAGCCTCATAAGTCAGCAAAATGGGGTTGTGATCTGTTCCGTCCTCTATGGAGGGGGTTGTCATTGACGGTGTAGTCGACATATCAGTCGAACCATAATATTGAGCTGGATCGAAGTTTTCCAGATCGTTAAATGACCACGTGGTGCTAGTATCGACACTCAATTCGCTTTGTTGACTGCTGCCAGCATTGCTCACTATCTGGAGAAGGCTGTTTTGCGGCTCTGGACTGGATACTTGACTTGTCTCTGGTGTATTGAACCAGTTGTTGGTAATCTGTCCTTCTTCCCACGGATATGTGTACTGAATGCTTCCAGCAACGTAGTTGTCGGGAAAATCTGTTCCATTTACGTGAAGATAGTGATGTCCACTGATCACAGCAACTTCGTGACCCATTGCGTGAGTTCCAAGCTGATTCTCCGTGATTGGAACCTGTCCCTGATGATATGTGTCAAACTGTTGTCGCTGGTGCTCAATAATGTGCCACACTGTAATAGGCAGGGTTAGAATTGACTCGTAGAGCGCATTCGATAGGTCTCTGATGCTTATCCGAGCAGTCTCCTCTGTGAAGGAAACTGAGTAGAGAAGGCTGTTGTTCTGCGCTGTAAATTCCATTTCTCAATGTGTTGAGATGAGAAGAAGGATTAGAGTCAAAGGTAGTTGAGACACAGGTAATGTTGTTTTAAGAGAAGAGAAAGCAAGTGATGTTGGATGAATTTTTTCAGCTCTATTTATACTAAACTCCAACCAATAAGAACAGAGTTTCCAAATAGGGTAATATTTAGCAGAAAAAGTCACGTTATTATCCAGAAAAGGAAGTTTATCAGTTGTAAAGTTACCAAAGAAGGAATAAACTCACAGAAAATCTAACAATACTATATACGAAACAGGTAAGCTCAATACTGAATAGTGACCAAAAAAGGTAACTTTTACACGTGATATCCTAATTAACAGCCAAAGATGGATATGTTAGAGGAAATGAGTTGACGTAATTGACCAAAAAAGTAAAGCTTTGATAAATTCTTTCCATCTCGTTAAATCTCAAATCGATCTCGAAAAATTCTCCAAAATTGGAACTAAATTTTTGTACATAAATGTTGGGAAGTCGTATTCCAAATCGTACTCTTACCCCCTCTGCATTGTGGTCCTTGTAATAATGAAAAAAAAGCACACTCTGCAGAGATGAAGTAATTGTTACTGGTTCAGGAATTGGGATTTATTTAGATTGAGTCAGATTTCTGTACTGTTCCATAATTTCTGGAACAGAATTCAATATGAAAAGCATTTCATACTTGTTGATGTGTAGTTCTGACGATAAATCGAAAGATGTATCGTCAGAAAGATGTTTTGTTATGTAGTCATCATACTCAATTTTTTTATAGAGAAGGTTGGATGATTCTGTTGTTTTGAGTAGAAACGTCCAAGAAATTGTAAAAGAAATAAAAATCAACATCAATTTCATCTAGTCTGTAAGCATCAGCGATTCTTTCTTCTCTTTCGTAAATTTTATCCAAAAGTTGTAAGTGATTCTTGATCAACATTTTTCACAAATGAATACAGTATCAAGTAAAACCCTGTTAATATAAAAGAAAATTAAAATAGAAAAAGCAGTGCATAAAATGATATCGTTTATTTTGAGAATTAGATTTCTAAAGCTGAAGTCTGATTCGATGAGAGGTTCTATTACAACAACATTAAGTTGTACAACATAAACTTGTTCTTCAATAAAAGATGGAAACTTCTTCTGGATCTCTCTCTGGTTGTGTTGAACGCACATTTATGCGCTAGTTTCTATTTTCAATAAAACAAAATTTGATCTCAGACAGTAAAATTTATCAACATTTGAGATACACAATTTTGGAGTACATCTATTCAAAATACTGTAGCAATCGGAAACTTTTGAAGGGTAATTTTTTTGTTGTATTTTCTTTGGTGAGAAGATAATCTGTATGGGAAAAGAAAAATTCAAGTAAAGGCTAACAAATAAGAGTGAGAGAAAAATAAGAAAATAATGTAAAGTTCGAATTTTTCGCCACGGAAAGAATTTGTACATTGAAACTGAAAGTTAGTTAATTTTATGCAGAACTGTCGCACTTTGATCATATCAATCTTCTTGAATATTCTGACATGACGCTGGATTCTAAAAAAAGAAATGACGTCATTTCCATATGTGGAAGTGATGAGTCATCGTTGAGTAGCTCAAAGTTACATAGCAGCTCTTAAACATTATACTTTCTGTTTTTTCAGATCCAGTTGCTCCGCAAATTACCAGAATTTTTTTCAATTTATTTTGGATGAAAACAGTACAATGCCTGCTCTTGATAGAAATCTCCCAGTGAAATGCCCAAAGTGCGAAAAAATGGTTGCTAAATATAACATGGCCAGGCACAAAAAATCTTGTGAAAGTGGGACTTTATCATGTCCCAAATGTTCCAATTTTTATTAAAAGAAGAAGGAAGACTTGAATTATTACCTTGCCAAGCATCATGCCCCGAAAGGTTTTAAGCTTAGTACTGTGTGTACTGTGTGCTTGAAAGAATTTCCAAGCTTTTATTCACTTCAACAACACAAGAGGAGAAAGCATGGAGCTTCTACAAAAGTTGGGACCGAATCGAGTGAAAAGTTCAGAGAACTCCTAGAATCAGAGGAGCTAGACCAGAACAACGAGCAATTGCAGCAGGAACTAAGTGCTTGCCAGCACTTTTTTTGACTATACGGAAATGGAGAATGGAAGACATCGAGTGTTCAACTTCAAATTGTCCAAGCTCGATCCCAATGAGATCAACGAAAAATTAAAAGAAGTTTTTGAAAAATTAAATTGTGCTGCCAAAGAGAATCTGGCTCTTGGATTTATCCTGCACAATGTGGGCACAGATGAGTATCGGTACTTTTATGCACATGACAACAACACTTGGCGATTTGGCGATTTGCTTTAACTACTAACGTAACAATATTTTGCACTCTCCTAAAAAACATTCCAATGGGATGTATCGACGCTGTTCTTCCTGAACAGTTACTTAGACGATCAGATGTGAATTGTTTTGTATCGAATGGTTACGGCGAGACTTACAAAGATTATCTTTGCCTTTTCAGAGCTATAGCTGTTCACTTGTATGGATCATCTGAGTTGGAAGCGAATGCAGCAAATTTGTTTAGTGCTTTTCTTGATGAATCTGGACATGACGCAATCAATTTCAGGGGAGTATCAATCGATCACCTCTTGTGTGTTGAAAATGCGATAAAGCATAACATCTTTATTTATGATATTGATATAGAGGAAGGATAATTTGTCGGAGAACTTGCTAGAAGAAGTGTTGAAATGTATGAGAAAATTATTAGTTTACTGCGATACAACAACCATATATGCTACGTGGATGATATTAACACATTCTTTAAACGATTCCGTTGTCCCAGTTGCGATACATTTATAAAGCACGCAAGTAATTTTAACCGTCATTTAAAATCTTGCAAAGACAGAGTACAGCATATTTACCCAATATTTGTAAGTATACTTTGCGAGAAACTTTGTTTGATAAACTCGATGGGTTTGGAATTTCCTACAACGATGATCAAAAATTGTTCAAAAACTTGGGTACTTTTGACTTTGAATCTATCTGCGTTCCTACTGAAGAGCTAAAAGATACAAATACAACTACCTGGATTGGAAAACATGAGCCAATATCTGTCCCCATTTCCTCCAACTTGATTGGAGAACCTGTGTTTCTATGCGACAAAGACCCTAAGAACCTGATTGTTACTTTTGTCGAAGCTCTTGAGGAGTTAGCTAACAAGAGTAAAACCGAAATGCAAACAAAATTTGCATCAATTCAGGAGATAAAAAATAGCCGAGTTAAAGCCATCTTTGAAAAATTGAACGAAAGGTCACACAACTCCTGCATTTGATTTCGAAGATGAGTGTATTGAGGAGGAAGAGGAAGCTGATATGTCTATTCCGTTCCTACAACACTTTGAGCGTTATATCTCAACGCAGAAAAATCAACTTTTGGACTTGCAACAACACTTTGAGCGTTATATCAACACATTACCTGTATTTGGATTCAACAGTGGAAAGTACGATTTGAATCTCATCAAATCCTACCTTCTACCTTATCTCATTCATGAGCGGGATATTCAACCAACAGTTATCAAAAAGGCTAACCATTTTGTTTCGTTTAAATTCGGCGACGTCCAGTTTCTTGATATTTTAAATTTCCTAGGAGGAGCTACATTCATTCCTCAAAGAGATTCATTCCTCAAAGCTTTCAACACCAGCGAGACTAAAGGATTCTTCCCACATGAATGGTTCGATTCCCCAAATAAACTTGACGCAACTTTTCTGCCCCCTATGTTTCTTCAGTAAGCTGAAAGATCACAACCTCTTGGAGAAAGAATTCACTGATTTTACTAAGTTGCTGAACAGTGGACTATCTCAACAAGAAGCTCTGAAAAAATTGAGACTAAAAGAAGTTCCCCCATCTGGAGTCGATAACTACAATTACTTGAAAGTGATTTGGGAGGAAGAGCAAATGTCTACATTTAGAGATTTTATTAAGTGGTACAACAACAAGGATGTTGTTCCAACACTGGAAGCAATGCAAAAATGATGGAATTTTACCACAACAAAGGAATCGACATGTTAAAACTGGGATGTACACTCACCAACTTAGCAAACATTTGTCTTCACAAGTCAACAAATCGCAAATTTTTCCCATTAGTTGAAACTGACAAGGATTTACATGATAAAATACGCAAGGACATGACTGGTGGACCTTCTATTGTGTTCACAAGAAAGGCAGTAGTCGATCAAACCTACATCAGGAATTCAGAAAATATATGTAAATCTATCGTGGGTATTGATGCTAGTAAACTCTATCCCTTTTCAATGTGTCAAGAAATGCCCACAGGGCCATACACACGATGGGAGCTCGACACAAATTCTCAAAAATTCAAAGCTCGAACCAATAAACCTCGAACATTTGAGAATATGGTCATGTCTTATCTCCAATCACAACGCCTAGAATGCACAATTGAAAGCTATTATACAACCAGGAAACAGAAAAAGACTGACTGTTTTAGCGTGGACGATTTTGTGCTCATTGCGACACAGTTTTCGAAGGCATGGGTTGTTATTGCCAATTTTGCCCATGCCAAGAATCTCGGGCAAGCCTCTCGGAGGAGGAAATGCAGAGAGGAATCAGGAAAAGAGAACATGATGAACTGAGAAGAGATTATTTGAGAAACAAGTGATACAATATTGTTGAATTCTGGGAGTGTAAATGGTGGGAAAGAGTTAAAGAAGAGGAAAATGTCAGAAATCTTGTGAGGAAGAACTTTCCCTTCAAACTACCTATGAAGCAAGAGTCTCTGTTAGCGAAAATAAGAGATGGGAAAATGTTTGGATATGTACAGTGCGACCTCGAAGTTCCAGACGGATTAAAGTACAAGTTCTCTAATTTCCCTCCTTTTTTAAGAACTTTAATGTCAGTCGAGCCGATATTGGAGATTATATGAGAGAGTATGCAATTGAAAACAACCTGCTCAAACAACCTCAACGAATGTTGATTTCGAGCTTCAAGTTGGAAAATGGGACAATCATTACTACTTTACTCAACTTTTATCTTAGTCTTGGTCTGAAATGCACAAAAATTTATAGATTTGTACAATACACACCCAAAAAATGCTTCAACAACTTTGTTCACTCAGTGGTAGATGCTAGAAGAGCGGATGATGAAAATCCTGACTCTAGCGTTGTGGCTGAGACAATGAAATTGTTGGGTAACAGCTCTTATGGAAATCAAATTATGGACAGAAGTAGACACACAGAGACCAAATATCTGAGTTATGAGAATACGCACAAAGCAATCAATGGGAAAATGTTTAAGCGTCTGAACAATGTGTCAAAAGAAATATACGAAGTTGAGCTTGCAAAATCCAAAATTGAGCATTGAGAACCTATAATAGTTGGGTTTTTTATACTTCATTACGCTAAGCTACGTATGTTGGAGCTCTATTATAACTTTTTCGATAAATTTTGCGATGTTGACAAGTTTGAGGAGTTGGAAATGGACACGGATTCTCTTTATTTAGCGCTAGCGCACGAGAACTTGTACGATTGCGTTAGACCTGCTAAAAAGAAAGAATGGGAGACTTTGCGAGAGAAGGACTGTGATGATTCCTTCAGACCAGATGCCTCACATAACTTTTTCCCTAGAACATGTTGCTCAAAGCACAAGAAGCACGATAAAAGAGAGCCAGGACTCTTCAAAGAAGAATTCAGATGCAGCGAAATGATTTGTCTCTGCAGTAAAACCTATTGCTGCTGCGATGCCAAGTCTGACAAGTACAAATTTAGTAGCAAAGGCCTGAACAAAAGAACTCTGGAGGAAACTGGAGATGGACCAATGGAAAAAGGTCGAGTGATGGATGAAATTATCAACCTTACTTCGACAAACAGAGGGTTCAGAACAATAAATCATTGTGTTGCCACATATGAACAGACGAAGAAAGGGCTGTCCTATTTCTATCCCAAACGAATAGTTCTAGCTGACGGTATCGATACCGAACCTCTCAAGTTGTAGAGTTTTTATAATAATTTTTCTTTTTGTTGTTTAATATCTGATATTTTTGTTATTTTGTCTTTGTGATTTTTCATAACTATGCTTTATAATACAAACCTATTTAATGTAAATTTTCGAGTGATTTTGTAGTTTGATGTGCATATATTTATACTTTGTCTGTTATTTATAACTTTTCCAATTCAATTTTTTTTAAAAACCTCATTTTTAACCAATCAGAAGAGAGTATTTAGAAATTATTGAAAAAAAAACTATAAACTGCTAAAATATAGCATACTTCTATTATTAATGGAGCGGATCCTAATTATCTAGTCCAGTACGCGCGGATCATTAATAGCCACATTATTGACCCCGAGCAGCTACTATGACGTAATTTAAACCCAAAAACAGAAAAATTCTGCAAAAAGTTCTGCAAAAACTGCAAAGAATCTGCAAAAAACACCATAGATCCTATTCCTACTCTTAATACATGTCACGGGCTATAACTAATCCTAAAACATGTCGGCGGCTATAACTAATCTTAATACAAGTCGACGGTTATAACTAATCTTAATACATGTCGGCGGCTATAACTAATCTTAATACATGGAGCCAATACCCTATCTTAATACATGTAGGCGCCCCTAGATTCTATTCCCTATCATAATACATTAGTGACGACCCTAATCGGCCAAAAACCGCTATAACCAATCTTAATACATGGGGGTCGTCACCCCCCCCCCCCCCGGGGAGGGTCGCTCACCTATATACTACTTATGTCTTTACACAGAGAATATTATAAAACAGATATTTCCATTATAGGTTTTCCAAAATTGTTTTCTAAGAACTGAATCTTACCAGAATTTTTCTCGTGCAGGATCTGATATTATGCTAACTAAGAATTTTTCTCGCGTAAGATCTTACAAGCGTTTTCGAAAGCATCTTTTCAGATCTTACATGATAGAAATCCACAATCACTGGGGATACTTCTGCGTGGAAACTCAACACACAACTTTGATTGGATATTAATCCAGTCACTTAATCTCTATTCGAGAAAAGCCTCTTCTGTTTGCAACGGTGTGTTGTTTGCAAAGGCGTGTTAACTGAACAAAGTGGGGAGAATAGAAACATATATTTCATATCTGGAAAACTGAAATGAACTGTTTAAAATTGATTTATTAAAATGGTGATATGCTGTTTTATAAACCTAGTCATGGTAACCAAGTTAAATGTTACTTCAGTTTTAACCTGTTGTCAATTGTTGAAAAGAGCCAACTGTTTTATTCTATGTGTAAATCCACAAATATATGATGATTCTGTTTAAATAAACCATTTGCATATTGCCGGGGTAAATAATAAAGGAGGAAATAATAATTGATGTGATTCAAATTTGAGCTCCAAAAATGACTAACGTCGATATATAATTACATCTAAAGGTAACAAACAAAGAGACTCGTATGGTAAAAGTAGGTTCAATGGTTAAAAAAATCAATTAAAAACTTGCTGGGGCAAACAACAACTCTACAGCTAGTCAGCCGGGCCGAGGAATTTTACCAAAATTAGGTATGATAAGCGGTAACTAGCGTTGACAATTGTGATAATTCACCACAATTTTCTTACAATTTTTT
>NC_134470.1:45662880-45817880 GCF_964194025.1 Convolutriloba macropyga | reverse complement strand
ATGTGTAAAAATTACGGTCGGAAAAATCATGCGTTACCTACGAGAAAAACTGTCAATGTAGAAGACATTGCTATTTCCCTGTTATTGCGCGTGCTGTTATTGCCCCCAGTTTTTGTAGCTTTCGATCAATTGACCATTGTCCTTCGATCTCGTGTCCTAGCACCCCCCCCCCCTCCCCTCCCTCTACGACGATTTGCGACACCCCCCCCCCCCCCCGCCACACACACACACACACGCACGGGCGGGGGACATGTGAGCGGGTGTACGCGGAAAATTTTGTACGAAATGCTAAATGTGATGAAACTTTGTAGGGAATATGCTGAATGTGTTGAAAGTTTAGTTTTTGGCGCTCAATCTGCTGAATAAAAATATTTTCAGCACTTATAAACACATTTCTAACAAAATTTTAGCTCAATTTTCAGCACATCTTCATAATTACGGCAGCACCATCAAAAATATCGAATTCAGCACTTTCAGCACATTCAATAGAAACATAAAGCACACTTCACATAAAATGCAGCACATCTTTCAAAACATTCTGTACATAATTTTAGCACATTTCTTACATAATTTTGGCACTTCGGAAAGAGAATTGCAGGGCTTTGAGCCATTCTTTGCACAGTTTCAGTGCTTTTCTTACAAAAATTGTGCATAATTTTTCAACACATGTCGAAAATTCAGCGCAATTTTTGCATAAAGAAGGAAAAAGAATTTCAGAAAAAGAAAGGAAAGAAAAAATTCGAAATGAATTTCCACGCTTTCAGCAGGTTCCTTACATAGAAATATTACTTGCGAATGTATTTCTCACTGAAGAGAACAACTGAAAAGCGTCACACGTTCATTATGGCCAACGGAAGTGAGACGAGCACGCTTAGGCAACCTGGTTTCATTCAGTCGAGTAAAGTGGCAATATAATCCAGCTCCGATAACAGCTTTATCATAAGAATTGACAAAATTCTTGTTTTTTTTACTTTTGTTTTTCAACCCAATGGTTTTTTAAGTTGAACTGCTTGGGGGCATTACTCTTTAGTCTTGCTCTGGTGCTGCTTCTTTATTTTGAATTTGGCAAAATATTCCGAATTTGCAACTTTCCAAATTTTGTAAGGAAAGCGTAGAAAACTCGCAAGATAAGTGTTGAAATTGTGTAAGATAAGTGCTGAAAAACATATAAGTAGACTGATAGCTGCTGAAAAAAAATTTTTTTCAGCGGACAAATCATAAATAATTATCTGCTTAATGCGTTGAAAAGCGCTGAAAATTCGTAAGAAATTTGTAAAAAAAAATCAAGACACTAAGCGGATAATAAGGTAAGATTTATCCGATAGCGCATTTCTTTCAGTGGCTGTCAGCGCATTTGAGCGGCTATCAGCGCATTTTTTACACTATTTTAACCTATACATGTAATAGCATATTGTTTTTGTCACACACTCTTATATTTAACTAACAAACCGCATTTACAATATAATGAATAATAATATATTATAATGAGTATAATAAGTTTTGAAAATAACTGGTTTGTAAGAAACTATAATTTCCATAAAAAGTAAGCGGCAGTTGAATATTGCGCTCCAAGTTTAGGTACAAACTTATGAAAAGACAATGCTCGACCAAAATGAAATATGAAAAGAGCTTACTCGACTAATTTCAGTTATGTAAGATTTTACCAGGACTTTAAGACATTCTGGACTTTAGCTCGACTCAGATTTTTAGCAAAAGACTTTAGCTGGACCCAAAATTTTACAAAAAGACTTTGGCTTGACCCAAAATTTGGGCTGGACTTAAGCTCGACACAATATTTGCAAACAAAGTTGAGCTAAAGTCTTTTCATGGGTCCACCATTGGTCTTTTCATAAGTCTGCTCTTTACCATTAAAATTTTATGTGCAATATTGCATATAACGTAGTCAGTTTGTGTGCTCCTTCGTCTTTTACGATTCAGAGGAACCACAAATCCCCCAAAAACCTGCAGTTGATTGAAAAAAAATATAGTTCAAAAATTTGAAAGGGAAAACAAACTGAATAACGCCGCAAAACGGCTAATGGTACTAGGACCAATACTTAGGCTAGCTGGTTTCATTGAATCAAGTAATGTGGTTATATACTCAAGCTGCCATAACTCTTTATCATAAGATTTGACAAAAATTTTAAGGCTTTTGGCAGTTTTCCAAATGTTTCTTAAGTTGGACTGCTCTGGTGCAAAACTATTGAGTCTTGCTCTGGTACTGCATTTTTATGTACAGAAGCAGAAAAAAATAAACATTTCGAATTCTAAAAAATACAGAATGGTTAACCCATGAAAAGACCTTAATTTTTCTTTGTGGGTTATGAAATGACTAATGGTGACCCATGAAAAGACTTTAACTGAACCTTCTTCGTTATGAAAAGGCGTTCGCTCGACTCTTGAAAAGATATTAGCTCGAACTTCACAAGGAAGCTCGATCGTGTAATTTTAGTTAGTATGGCCCCCCTACTAGACTTTTAATGTCTTTTCATAAGTCGAGGCCTAGGCGAGGCGGTTTTATCAATTCGATATTTATCTTCTTTTTTGCAACAAGTAAATGAAAATTACAACCATATGCTTAAACATACTTGAAACAATAAATACTTCAAATCATTCAAGCGAAATAAGATAATGAGCATCAATCAATTTCTTAGAGAATCACATAAAATGTTCTTCCCATTGTTTTCTTCCTAAAAAAATAACTTTTAATAAGCTCCTACTATACAATTCACAGGATATTTTTCATGTTTTGAGAGCAAGAAATAATTCAACGTTTTCTTAAATACTTGTTTTGCCAACAGAAGCAACTGTGGTAACATATGTGTCTAATTTTGAATTGTTTTGTTCGAATATTTTGATGAAGACTCAGATACACGTGAAATTCTGGCCTGGCTATATCATAATTGAATTTGATTAGCGAAATTTTTGCTATTATCAGCCCAACTGGTAGGGTCTTTGTCTGGATTAGCAGATCTCTCGCTTTTTCATACATTTTGCGTAGAAAGCACACCTTTATACCCCAGTTAATCTGTCAGATCAGGAGCTTTATGTCTTTGCAGATAAATTTTGAAAAAAGGTTGCCAAAAACGATCATTGTGAAAGCACAAGTGATTTTAGAAGAAAAATGCGCGCGTTCAGGGGAATTTGTTGCTTTATTGGGTATATTGATCTTATTGCATGAGCAATTTTTTTTAAAGTTTTATTCAGCTGCTCAGCGAATTTAAGATTCCTGTCAATTTCAAGACCAAGATATTTGCAACTTTTTTGTGTTGTGAGAACTTCGTTTTTATTATCAATAGATCCGAAATAGGAATTATTGCGCGAGAAAATGATTAATCCGGTTTTGTTTGTATTCAAAGTTAGTTTGTTCATCTCTACATATTCTTCTGTTTTTTTTAAAAGTTCTTCGATTTTCCCATGTAAGCTACTCTTTTGTCCACAACAGACAATACATTTGTCATCTGCGAATTGAATTACTTTTCCTGTTGTGTCTTTATTAGATGAGAAAATAATCACATTTGAAGAAAATTGAGTGGTTCTCAAGCAGTTCGCTGTGGCAAACCCTTATTCACAACTTCACAATCAGAGAACGTGCCATTAAGTTTTACTTTTCGTCTGCGGTTGGCAAGAAATTAAAAAAGCAACCCTTTCATTTCCTGGGAAAAACCATACAATTCAATTTTTTAAGAAAAAGATTATGCGAAATGGAATTAAACGCTTTTGCAAGGTCTAGAAAAATAGCAACAGTTTCTTTGCTTTGATCTAAATTAGACGAAACTGTTACAACCAGTTATAAAATTGCATCTGTTGCTGACTTTTTTCCTGAAATCTGAATTGCTCCTTATTTATAATTTTATGCTGATCAATGAAATCCGTCTTCTGAGTCAAAAAGAGGCGCTCAAAAATTTTTTGCAAAACTCGGAGTTACAGAAACTGGTTGATAGATTGTGCTATCTAATTTATCACCTTTTTGAAAATTGGTGTTACATAGGCTAGTTTCGTTTTAGTTGGCAAATTGTCCTGCCTAATGCACACATTTAAGGCTAACTTTAGCTTACGTAGCTAATTTGCAAGATTTTTTGAAACGAAATGAGATTTCACTAGGTCCTGCTGCTTTGCTATGGTCGAGCAAGTCAATGACTGAATAAAGTTCTCTTCTAGTCACAATTCTGAATGTGATTTCCGATATATTGGGTTTATCAGGGTATTTACAAGCAATATCTGAACCTTTGAAAACACCTAGATTAGCAATGGTTTAATTTATACAATTGACGACATTTTTTATGTCCCTTGCAATTTTACCACTATCTAATGTGATTTCATCAACTTTGACACTTTTTTCACTCGGACTGATCTTCTGTTTAATGAATTTTCATATTTCCGTACTTATTGGTAGTTTTTGGACAAAATTTATGGAAAAATTGTTGTGCGCCTCCCGTAATGTCATATTAGCTAATTTTCTTAAACGCTTAAATTCTTTGTACGTCTCGCTGTTAGGACTTTTTCTTCCATTTATTGAACAAAAAATGTTTTTGGGCAATCAAATGCTTCAATTCTTGTGTTAACCAGGGCTTAGAATTCTTAAAACTTTCACCTCCTTTTTCAACATTCCGAATCGGTGCATGAATCAAACATATCGTTGTCACTCTCACATTGGTACATATTCCTCCACAAATTCGGCAAGGGCAAGATCTGTTAAAATTAGATCATGAGAAAAGTAGAAAATTTCTTGTCGTTATCCTTTCTTGACGATATCTTATCCAAGAAGAGTTTTATCAAATTATTTTTTTTAAGTAATCGAGAGCGAAAATCCCTTCGATTTACCTCTGATGCCGACATATTACTGTTATCATAATCAGTATTAACATAAGTAATCAAAACGTATCAAATTAAAGCATTTATGGAAATAACGTTTTGCGTATAAGGTATGCATGGATGAAAATTTGTTTTATCCAAATTTTGAAGTTTTGGGCCACAAGAATTGGGCAGATCAAGTTAATTTTCTGGGAAACTGCTCACTTCTCGCAGTCATTCGGGTAGTAACGAAATAAGCAGGGCGTGGGTATTGAGGAAAAATGTCAGCTTATAGGGTTTGGAGGGGGAGGGGGCAAAAGAAAGATCCAGTGCATTTAATTATAGCATGAATTATTAACTTCCAAACGTAAACTAATTCAACAAAATAGAAAGAGAAGAAAATTCTGGAAACTTATGATACTGCGCGTTGTCCTTAATTTAGGAAACCGATTTTGGCAGAAAAGCTCTTGTGTGCGGTCAACTGAAATGAAACTAACTATAATTCAATTAAAAACTGTCCGTTTTCTACATTAATGCGTGCAGTTTATAATCGTAATGTACTTACGGATTAGGTTGGGTAAATCACGTCTGATGACTAAGTGTCCTAATAACTGCAACAGCTCTACTTCACTCTTAAGTTGAACTAAGTTTAGACGGCTTTGTGTGTTTCTATATGCAACTATCAAACGTGATAACATATTTACCCATTTACAAGTGTCACTGCTGTTAGGGTTTCTTAGGCTATTCTTTAATCATGTTAACGTCAGTTGTTAATTTTCGTCTAATTAACTGCTGCCGTGATTATTAGCCGAAAGGGGAGGTTGCACGGATAGACCTTCGTTACGCTATTTTCCCATTATTTTTCCACAAAAATTGAAAACTGCCAATTGAGTTTGAGATACCGGCGTCCTTCCGCTGATGCATGGCGATGGCCCGCGTTTCATTTGTTCTTCATTCAACGTCACTTGATTTTCTGTGCTTATAACTGAATTTGATTGAGCAACCACAATTGAATTACATGAATTGAACGCAAAAAAGCCAACCAAACTGCCTAGATAAAAATTTTTTATGACTCGCCTATGTGAGCCTTCGGCTATCTATGAGCGCACTCCCTTGGAGAGATAGTAAACCGAAAGAAGAAAATTGAGGCAGTAAATATAAAGCGATATTTAGTTATACCTCACCTAGAGGATTAGATTAGAAACACTTGTTCAGATGTTGTTCAGATGATGTTTGATCGCGAGGATTTGCTGGTCGGGCATTGATCTTGCGTTTACTAATCACCATGGTCAAAATCAAACTAATTATTACAATTCAAAGAAAATTCTATTGGTGTGCTGTCTTTTTACGGGACTAGGGGCATAGCCGACACACAAATTAGAAGACACGCCTATTGGCCGACATATTTCATCAAGACGACGTGAAAATTACCGAAATCAGAAGTGTATATGCGCGTGTGCCCTGTACTATTTTAACATTGTATCTTGTTTCTCATTTTAGATCTTGTTTTCTGCAACCGCAGCCCAAATTTGTCACTTCTGTCCGTAGTGTTGATAATCTCAGTCCACGTAACCTTTAGGAGGATCAGGAGAAGAAACGGTTTCCATTACCAAATATAGACGCGGCCGAGATCGTTTATATTACCGATGATGACTCCGATTTTGTCTCAAATACTGATACCGTGGCTTTTTGCTCGGCAATCTGTTGTTCTGTTTTGTCAACGTCTGTTTTTCCCGTGGATGAAAAACTCGAACTGATTGAAGAAATGCTATCATCAGTTAAACCTTAGAATTCCCTATTATTTGCTCAGGAAACCAGTAGCATCTTGGGTTAATAAGACTAACTCATGACAAACTAACAAAAGAACGGCAAATGCCGGCAAAGTTTAAGATTTTTTTAGAAGCTAACCAAAAGCAATTCGTCGGGCCAATAAAAACTATGAATTGTTCTCTAAAAACATAATATTGCTTAGTTCAATAGAATTGTTCCGAGTTTTAGCAAGCAACCTTTTGGCATTAAAAAAAATAATATCAAAAATAAACTATGCATTCTGGATGAATTTGGATTAAATTGGCGACAAGCAAAACAATTTTTATTCCAGAAAGCTTTCTCAAGAGCGGAAAATAAAATAGTCCGGATCCGAATTTACAAAGATCGTGCGATCAAGTTGTAGGGCCTGTTCGTCTGTCCTTCCTGCTGAAATTTGAAAAAAATTTAGCCAAAAAATTATAATGTACGGAAACTATGTCATGAAGGTCGAGGTGTCAACGCTAAAAGTGAACAAAAGTGTAAGAATTGCGGTAAATGATATGTACCAATTGCATTTTTCAGCGTTGAACGCGGTGATTGCGGTGAAAAATATGTTTCAACGCTACGAATCGCAAATCTTACAAAAATTCATTGCTAAATTTACCAAACATCTTCACAGCACAAAACAGATGTGAGAATAGCAGTGAATGTGTTGAGTGGTGAAAAAAAAATTCACCACTAAGAAGAGCAAACCTTAGTGTTTCACCGCTAAATTAACACAGCTTCCTACCAAATCAAATTTTTAACAAATTATGTCAGATTTCGAGTCAACGCGTTGAAAGCTTTGGAAAAGAATATTAATTTTACGGCAAAATTCTCCGAAACGCGCTAATAGCTGCAGTAGTGGTACGGTAGTACTGGTCAAGTTGACAATTTTTGTAGCAACCAGTAGACAGATGAAGATTTTAACTTTTAAAAGAGTTTTTTCTAGTAAAGCAACATATATAATTCACAAAAATGTCATATAACAATTACGAAAATGTCAAAATATATTGAAACTCGTAGTCAGAGATTCCTATTTACGGGGAGTCTAAAACAACAAGAATTTTCAGTGTGTTTTTCTAGAAAAAAACTTTTCACCTGTTTTAGTTGCATGAAAACAAAAAGAATGAAAAAAATTTTATTTAGAACACGGTGTTACTCAAATAAATCAATTTAAAATTCAAGTCAGATGATATCTATTCCCTCAAGTTTGTTGAGCTAGATGCTGGCGCTCACATATCGTTGAAAACAAGGGGCTGCATACTTTGAAAGTGAACCAATTAGGCTCTTTGGTATGTGATTTGAAATGCTTTTTCATTGTGAACGCGATTCGCCTTGGAATATACACAAGAAATTTATAACTGGTTTTACTTGAACATGTCAAAACAATAATTGCAGAATTCATAACAGTACCGTTTCTGTCCATTTCTGCTTTAGGGAATATTCAAATCAAATCAAACTCATAGTCAGAGATCCCCTATGTGTGGGAAATCAAGAAATTTGGTGTAGTTTCTCTGCAAAAAAGTTATTTTATTTTCATCGTGGAAAGCGGCGAGAGACAAAACTCCACTCCTGAGATCTGCACATCTTTGTTTAATTCACCGGTAAAAAATATTTTAATTTTTATGCGATGAATTTTTGTAGGATTTGCGGTGTTTAGCGGTGAAATTTTTATTGTCACCACTTCCTGTTGGTATTGATTTTTTTTACCGCTGAAACGGCGAAAATAATAAATTCAGCGAAAATAATCAAACATCTCACAAAATTTCAATGCATATGTTGACAGAGGGCGGAGTTGAATAAGAAATTGTTGACATGCAGGAGGTGAGAAGCTCGCACCCGTGTAAGGAAGTTTCTTTTTTGTAAAGAATTACGGTGAATGTGGTGAAAATAAAAATGTCATCGCTAAAAACCGTAAATATTACAAAAATTCACCGCTAAAAACAGCATATTTTACAAAAAATCACCGCATTCATCGCTAAACGATGCGGGCGCTTTGCTGTGAAAAACATATTTTGCAGCGATATTGACTACAAATTTTATCGACAAAACCTCGACCCGGGACACATTAAAATAATAATAATAAAAATATTAATAATAATAATAATAATAATAATAATAATAATAATAATAATAATAATAATAATAACAATAATAATAATAATAATAATAATAATAATAATAATAATAATAATAATAATAATAATAATAATGAATTTCACTAAACTTGTTTTCACCAAGCTTAGTGAGTCCCTAAAGGGGCTTGAAATAGATTTCCCTCAAACACTGTCCATCCATATGGGTACGATTTGTAATTAAAATTCTTAGCTAAATCAAATAGATATTCTTTGACTTATCTTTTGAATTTGAGAGGAATTGAATATGGGTTATAGTTGGGGAAATCACGCGCCAGTGACATCGAATTTTTGAAGTTTGTAATTCGGTAGAAAAAATTAGATCGGCAACGCCGGCGATTAATTTCATTTGAGTATAAAAATATTTTCTCGTTTGATAGGATTTTCGGATGTCCATTCCTTATTTGCCAAAATTGCTCTGCCTCAAGTGGAAGTTTTTTGTCAAAACTCTGTTTAAAACTAAGAGATCCAAAAAGACAAATTGATATGTGATCGGAAGTAAATTTACTGATCGAAGACAATCTTTGTATTCTTTATCAGTAAAATGACTGTTTGATTGTATCCATTTTAAACTTTTTCTCTGAAGCCTTTCCATTTGCCTGACGATAGTTTTACTGGCATACCAAACATTTGATCCATAAAACAAGATCGATATTATGTAAGTTTTGACTAGGTTGCATTTGAGTGACAATTTTGTTTCACTTGGAATTGTTCTCTTTAGATAAACAAGCTTCTGATTTGCTTTTTGTAGAACAAAACTTAAGTGATGATCCCACGATAAATTTTCTGAAACATATATGCCCAACTCTTTGAAGTGTTTTTCCTGTGAGATGTTTCCATTGCTGGGAAGACTCAAAATTTGCTTGATTTGGTTTTTACGTAATGAAAATTGTACGTTTTTAAACTTATCGAAATTGAAGTTTAACCGATTCTCCTTGCTCCTAGCAATAGCATTTTCAATATCTTTTTCCAGTTGTATTTTATTATCTACAGTGCTGACAGTATTTGCGTCATCCGCGTATAAATAGCACTCATTGACAATTATTTTGGGTAGGTCATTTATATAAACGGAAAAAAGAAACACTGTAAAAATTGACCCTCTGCTGTCGATCAGTTAAATATGACGCGAAAAACCTCAAGAAAGCACTGTCAAATCCCATTCGACATAATTTTAAAAGTATGATATTATACTTGATGGTACCAAAGGCCTTTGCTATGTCTAGATACACTGTGATCGGCATTGTGTTTGCTTCAAGGAACTCATACAACCTGTTGCAGTAGAGAAATTGTAATTGTAATTGTGATTTGTATTGAAATTGTAATTAGGATGCATCAAAGGGTTCAAACACTATTATGGTGATATCCAGCGTCAAATATTATTGGATAAATGTTGTGATAACGCACATGACCTACCTAAACTTTCTTAAATAGACACAATTGATAATCCCTTTGGTGACCACCTCCATTTTAACAGCCTCACATTCTAACTGCGTGAATAATCTTCCTTTAAAAAGATACTCACAACCGTATTTGCATCTCAAGCTTCACTAGTAGGTAACACTATATATTACTTTTCAATCTCAATTTACATGAAGAGCCGCAAAAGGTTAATTAAACAGGAGGTCAGTGCAAAAATAGCCAAAGGTACAAAAGGTACAATAGCATTTGCATTTTTACCATAAATCTTCTACACAGCTGAGACTTTCGTTCATAACCTGGAGTGAAAAAGGAACACCTTAAGAAATCTCTCTTTTTCTAACGGCTCTCTAAAATGACTGGCGCCAATTTTGATTAAATTTGGACCGTAAATCTTTTTTCGCCACCGCAACACAGTTATATTCTCTTAAATTATGAACGGAGCTTGTTTTTTAAGCAAATATCAACGCATTTTACAGAAGAATATCTGTTTACGCTATCAGTTTTTTGGGGTTATCTTTTAATTGAAATTGTATTAACAAATTAATTTGATGTTCCTTATAGTATTTCTTCATTTGTTCTCAGAATTAAAACAGAACCCATTAAAAAATTAAACGGGATTAACTTACGAAAACTACGACAACATTTAATAAAAAAAGATGGTCAGTTCCATCAGTTGTAAACGACGAGCCATAAAAGTTCATTCGCGCAACAATTAATAATGTTATTGATTTCTTACCATGCCAAATTTGGTGTATAATCTATAATCAAGATGAAAACATGGTGGGTCTGTTTGTTTGAACTATTGGCGTTTTTAGACAGGAGCGGTGATTTGGGTCAGTGAATAGCCCAGAAATAGCTAATTGTTTACCTGTGCAGGGTATCCTGCTGAGTTGGCTCCCATCCAATCACAACCTGATCTCTTTCATATATAACCCTTTTTTGCTACTGCGACCTTATAAGCTAGAGGCCCCCTACTTCCAAGGAATATAGCAGAACCGAAATGATTCTAACGGACCCATAAACGTGCTTAATTTATGTTCTTACTTCAATAATTATAACCTCAAAACTAGATCTATAGAGTTTTTTTCAGATTCTTTTATAATTTTTGTCATAAGTTCTGCCCATCACGAGAAATATTATTGCATGTGAAAGCTGTTGTTCGATAATAATCAAACCTTTTGAATATAGTCATATCAGAAATTTGAAGTTACACCAGAAATTTTAATAGTTATGTCAGTTTAATGCTTCTTTTTGTCATAACTCAGGTCTGATTTTGTGTTATTTTGTTTATTCGGTTATGTCCGACTGGACTGGCGATATTGTTTTTGCAATTGCACATCGTCGAGGCACCAAGCGACGCACAAACAGGTAAATATGCCGCAGTACCATTGACTGGGACTGATAAAAACATAAAAGAGGAGCAAATTTGAGCGGATAGTCGAAAAATCCACCCAAACAATTTCCATTTTTGACAGGATTAAACCCGGGTCGAGGTTTGGCGGTGAATTTTTGTAAGAAATGCGGTGAAATGCGGTGAAAAAAAATAATTTTCACCGCGTATTTCTTACATCTTTTTGCGGTGAATGCGGTGAATCACGGTGAATTATTTATTTTCACCGCGTTCTCAGTATTCTTACAAAAAGGAATCGTTCCCTCACGGGTTCGAACCTCTGTCCTCCTGCATGCCTTCAACTGCTTAGTCAACTGCGCCAACTGTCAAGTACATCTTTAAAATGTCTTGTGAGTTTAAATCAGATTGAGTAAACTTTGGAAATCATATGCGGTGAATTTTTGTAAGAAATGCGGAGAATTTTTCGGTTAATTTTTGTAAGAAATGCGGTGAAATGTGGTGATTTTTTTCACTGCATTCACCGCTTTCACCGCATTTCTTACATTATTTTGCCACGAGAGTCGATGCGGTGAATTTTTGGAGGAAATGCGGTGAATCTTGCGGTGAATATTTGTAAGAAATGCAGTGAAATGCGGTAAAATATTTTCTTTTTCACCGCATTCACCGCTTTCACAGCATTTGTTTCCAAAATTCACCGCATTCACCATATTTCTTACAAAAATTTACCAAAAATCCTCGACCCGGGAATAGCATTCGTTATAAAAATATGAGTGAGAAAAAATGAGCAGAAATCCAACTGAGATATAATGTAATCCCATTCACCTCGATTTACAAAGTTGAAATACTGCTAAAAGTTTTCTCATCCGTTGTCTGATGTACATCATTGTGTTCATTTGAAAATGTTATTCTAATATTTAGCAGAAGAAAAATATTCAACTTAAATCAGCTTGGTTGTCAAAATTTTAGTCACTCAGACGAAAAGAATTGATGTTGTATTTTGACCTTACGTACAATTGACTCCTCTCCGTATTATTAGTCCACAACGGAGTGCTCTTTTTCTTTTGTTTCCGATTTTCATCTGTTGTATTGTATATCAATCTTCAGTTATTTTGCCCAAAGCTTATTGGTGAGAAAAAATATGAAAAAAACATGGGTAACCGGTACCAGTTCAGTCGGCGGTAGTTAGCTAAGTGGATAGTCTTAGATGTGTGCCTTGAAGAAGCCACCTTGGTCTCAAAACAAATCTCGTTCTAAATTTTTTGCCAGTCCGATACTCATCAGCGCAGGCAGGAGTCTGAGATGGAGCAGTTGAGGCAGAGCATCCAATAGTGCCCTTGAGAGAAGAGAAAAAAGTGGTTGCCGATAGGACCCTGTTGTTTAAAAGTGGCCCTAGTAGTCATTTCTCAGTGACTTCAACTTTATATTGGGAATGTTTCCAATTAGCCAAAGATTCGAAAGTCGTACGGATTCGAAAGTCAGCAAATTAACGAAAGTGAAATTGAGAACAGTAGATGAAATATGCCTGGTTGGCGGTGAGACGGCTAGACCCACCGATTCAAGTCCTAAATGAACAAATAAACTTGCAGTCCTTGTTAGTAGGGAATTAAAGCAGTATCAGTAGGGTCTAGGTGCAACCTTGAGAAGATTGATACAGTGTACGTCTGAAATACGGTTAGTAGCGCATGAAAAATTTTTTTGATTTTCCCAGCGCACTGCTAGTACCTGAAGTAAAGAACTCTTAGTGAGAAATACTATGGAAAGATAAGAAAAAAAGATGTGGTGATAGTCGCAAAATTAAATAGATAGTCAAAGTAGTGTTGCAACTGATATTGCAGAGCTTGAACGATAAAGAATGGCTACATTACATGTTTGGATTAGTCAACACCTGCTCTGCATTGTCTCAAAATATGATCTAAAGAGTTTTGCTGCTCATCGAACTCTTCTCTCAAAGAGCTAGGCCTCCGGATGGGTCACGCACCTTTGCCCTGGTCTTCATGGCTTAGTACCAGTTCCTCTACGTCTGATGACTAAATGCCTAACGCTCCGGCCAATAGGATGTGCATGTGAAAATTAACAAAATCCCCCATTCATCAGGTCGGAATAATTCAAACAGTCAACCATCTGATTGGGCATTTACCTAATTTTTAACAGTAGACTGGAGAGCTCCTGCTAATGACATTCTTGCGTTATTTCAAGAGTTATAGATGCGTTCTCTATATTCGAGAAATTTTGTAATGCAATCAAAACTTTTGTTCATTTGCCGCATCAAGTGCCTTCTTTTGTGAGAAAATGAGATCGCGTTGACGAAGTAACACTTACATCAAATGCAGCAGGTTTGCCTGCTTTTCAAGTAAAAGCAAAGATGTTTCCGGGCGTGATTGACTTTCTGTAACAAACAATTCCATTTTTAACTACTGCTGAGAGTTTGTTGGATGAGCGAGCAGACTTTATTTTGTCTCAAGTCCAGTCCTTTTCTGGAATTGTGTCTCCTCACCCGTGAAACGTAGAGGCTTGATCACCATAGATGTCTAAAACTATTGCTCTAACGATCCAGCGTTTCCTTTCTGCGTTTTAGACAAGGATACCCAACATGTATTTGACTAAACTTCGAAGTCCCGGAGCGGGAATATGGGGAGCAAACAACCATGCCATGCTTCAGCATATCCAACAGATATTAAGAGATGAGAAAAAGATTCTTCTTCCGAAGCTAAACTATTTTGGTGTCCTTGAAATATTCTGTTATAAAAAAATTCTTGGATCGCTTTTGCAAAAAAAATTTGGAATATCTAGTGGAACTAAACTGCAAAGTGCTTAAAAACATTACAGTTTTTTGGGCTGTTGTTGTTAATTGAAATTCTGTGAGGACAAAATAGGACCAACGTATGATGCTCTAATCTGGCCTTGGCATAGGGGAACACCAATACCTTATACCTTGGCATAGGGTTATTGGTATGATTGGCTGAGTCCAAGATTTTTATCGAAGAACAGCACCAAATTTTTTCTAAACTTTTGCGTGCTGTTGGAAATCAGATTTTTTCAACCATTTGATAATTAGATTGTTCCGTTTTTGGAAACCTAGTCAACACAAAAACTTGAGGCCCCAATGCAGTGGCATAGAGCACCTAAGGCGTACTGATTATCATCGTCGTAGACCAATTTTTCTATTAGTACGAGAACTATTTTCTCTGTTTTGTCAATAGGTTTTTTGCAGACAAAATCTGCGCATCTTATTAATCCAAGACCCTCAAAACCCGTGATATCCCTCCTTTTTTTCGTATCGAGTCTGTCTAGGTCACCTGTTGACTACTGTTCACAGTTATCGGCCTTAAAGTAGAGGCCATTATTAGGCCCGAGCTCGCATAAAATGTTCGAGGATTTAACTGACTGTGTTGAGAACAAGAAAATTGGATAAAAATGGCAATGCCAATCTTTGAATTAGTAACTGCTATCATCATTTTGCTTCGTTTTATATAATTTAACGCATTGCAAAAACCATTTCGTAAAACGCCAGAGAAAATTGACGAGGTGAAGAAAGCTTTTATACAAAGCCTTTTCCGAAAGTATAATGGCATTCAATCC
Source organism: Convolutriloba macropyga (assembly GCF_964194025.1). Classification (NCBI taxonomy): domain Eukaryota; kingdom Metazoa; phylum Xenacoelomorpha; order Acoela; family Convolutidae; genus Convolutriloba; species Convolutriloba macropyga. Next base: position 45,802,811 of record NC_134470.1, on the reverse strand, counting down.
GCCTTTCACCCCAACATCAAATTACAGGTTCTCGAAAAGAAAATCTGTTGCTTGTGATTATGCTTTTGTCGCTAATCTTTTAGCTTTGTTTTTCCTCAAGACATCCCCGAAGGAAATAGAGTGAACAACACTTTTTTTCAACGGAGAAGTTAATGATCTCAAGGCATTTAGTGGTTGATCTGATGCGTTACACTGCACATCATGCAAAAGATTTTTGGGGAAATAATTTTGAAAATCCAGCTGCTGCAATCTTTAATACTGGGTTCAAATTTTCCATAACATTTAATTCGCTGAATTCATGAGGTTATGACGAGAAAAATATCCACCGAAACTAGGCTTTTTTCTGTAAACGCATTTTTTGCAGCTTAAGAAGTTGCCTTGTTGACCGATGCAAAACTTTCGGCATTCAGGGAGTTTGCTGATTTGCAATATTTGACCTGGAAACAAGAAAATTTCAGCAAGTTTGAAAATCTTTTCCATATTGTTATCGTCCAATTGTTAGCGCTATCCGAACGGTTTATCTTTTCCAAAAATTTTTGGCTGTTATTCCGTTTGCTCTTTGCTCTCCTCTGTTACTAGCAAGTACGATTCATCAGCTAAACCGAACAATTTCCTGCAATTGAGTTCTCTATTGGGAATTTCAATGAACTAAGAAATGACGTGAAAGCAAAGTTGCAGTCTTATTCCTTCTATCTTATCCGCCATATTATTGCGTTTGCCTTTTTGGGAAAATGTTAGACGAAGGCGTGTGTGTGTGTGTGTGTGTAGACTAAGTCAGATAACAGCAAAAATTTACTCAATTACATTTTGCTTTTCCGATCAAAATGTTCTACAGAAACTAGAAATCTACAAGAAATAAAGACGACAGAGTTACCACTGTGCTGGTATGTAAAGAATACTTCATAAGTTTCCGCTTTGGCAATTGGTTAACTTGATAATTCTTTCGGCAACTAGTTGAAAAACAAATTTCTATCAATAATAAAATTATGAAATTTAGCAGAATTAAGAAAGATTGCCACTAGTTGAAAAGTTGCGTTTATCGAAAAGTTGCAAAAAAATATGACTTTATTATTTGGCGCATTAGGCGAAAAAGGCTCAATTAGTCAATGCCACCGCTAAACATGTATGGATTGTGATCTTACATAAATTAGTCAAATCTGTTAAAAATTACTGCTTTTTAACGGCGATCGTAGTTATAATCACCCAAGTCATTTACATGATTGTGTACCTTTTGACGCGATGCACTGTATGCTTGGAATTCAGTTCCTCTCTTCTACCACTGCCCCAGCTCATCCTAATTGTTCAAATAGTGCTGACTAGAAATTAGGTTGTAAAGAGAGTAAAGAGACGTTAACTTGGAAAGCGGCGAATTAGAATGCGGTGAATTGTAACAAAAACCATCAATGATTTGATGCAAGAGGACTTGTTGAACCCCCCCGGTTCGCAACTGGCACCCTTTGCTAACTGCAACTCACCCATACATACTAAAACTTTCCATCTTCTGAAACCTCACTTTTCTTGGTCACACTTATACTATTTGTTTGTATTTCTGAAGAAATGATACAGTAAGATTAACGCTAGAATGGATGAATATTTGTTTCACACGAGATTCCCAAGATAATTTTAGCGGATTCTTCCAGTCGGTGAATTTATTTAAGACCACTTGTAAGTTAAGCAATGATTTTAGGTACGGTCACCGCTAACGAGCGCTCATTTTTACTTTTTCACCGAATTTTTTGGATGATTTTACCGCCTTTATATAAGTGGTAAATAATCTTAAAATTTTCGATAATTCAATTATATATGTATCTCTGATTGCCGCTGCCCAGCAGTACGTTTTCACCTCAATCATTGTGTTTCTGATAAAGAATTAAATTTAACTAATCGGTGAAATTGCTTAGATCAAAACCCGACGAGGCATTTGAAACTCAGGACTTGGCGAAGCTTGACACGAGCGAATTGCAACCACGATTCACCCACTTGTCTCTAGTGAAATCTCTTTTGGTCGTCATTGTCAACCTCGGTTTCCAAGGCAATCTAGTCTTCACAATCTATAAAGTAGCCCTATGCTCGCCAGAGTCCTCTGGATCATTTGCGATTCATTTCCGCTCTTGGGAACAATCCAGCAATACCCTTAAGGCAGCTTTGTTAATGGTTGCGGTAAGCACAAGCTCAATTGTGGCACAGATGTTGAACTCATTGTATGCGGCCATTCTGGCTTTCTCTGGCAACGGGTGTTTCAAAAGCAGCTCCCAAAAGTTGACCTACTACAATGTGCAGATAACTCTGGGCATTGTGGACTTCTTAGCGAGAGGGGTGGTGGTGTTCATGCTAGTGTTACAGATATCAGTGCAGGATCAATGCGTGCAGGAAGACAAGAGGTCAGTTTACAAGCATGCATTCTCGGGTTGAAGTTTCAACATTTATCCACCTCTAATTACCATAGGGATAAGGGTGTAAGGCCTCGTTCACTCTTAGCTAATGGAAAAGAGTGTACTAGGCCGAATATTGAGAAAACAAACCCCCAATACACTCTCATTCTCCAAAATTTAAGCAATGCGAGGGTGTTCTAGCACATAAAATGAAGAGACGATTGAAGATTCCCTCGCTCCCGAGATGCACTGTTTCTGGCTAATTACGTGCATGTGTTAATTTGGTTGTTTTGTTAATACCATGCATTGATCTCGATCATAGTGATTGACCAGGATTATGATAAGTAACCCTAGTTGAGACTTAATGACAAATTTGCAATTATTTATAAACAAATTTTGAAAAATAGTGCATTATTTCTACAAATATTGTAACAGCCCCACCCCATTCTTCCTTAGGCATTATTAAGTTTCAGTTTGTTAATCCGTTAATCTTTAGACGCCTTTCCGCCTAAACTTTATTTTACTTTCGCGCAACTTGTGCATAGTATAATTATTTTCTATAGCAAAACTTGGCACGCAATTTTATTTAGATTTTGCGTGTTTCTAGACCTAATTGAGATTTTGTTCCGTTGGCCCTATTCCTTCGCCCATTAACACATCCCCAGTGATGAGCGGATTCAAATCTTGCAAGAATCTTGCAAGATGATTCAAAACTTGCAAGATTCTTGCAAGAATCTTGCAAGATATCAATCAAGGCAAAAATATAAATCGGGGTACAAATGTTTTAGGAAACATCTTCGAAGCAAACTTTTGTTTATTTTTATTTGTGTATAATTGGTAGCTGAAACTTTATTTGTGTATAATTGGTATTTGTGAATAATTGGTAGCTTACTAATTTATTTGTTATATAATTGGTAGCTGTATAATTGGTAGCTGAAAATTTATTTGTGTATAATTGGTTTTGTGTATAAAATTTATTTGTATAATTGGTAGCTGAAACTAACTGAAAACCGAATGAAATGACTGATATCAGTATTCTTGATCAGCAAAACTGAACATAATTGACTTTTTTTGAACACGCCTTTTGAATGGGAAATCTTGCAAGAATCTTGCAAGTTTCTTGCAGGATTTTGAATTCAAATACCAATTTCCGGCAAATAACTAGAGACAACTTGAGGCAATCAAATCCGTCTTTTTAAAATTCAATTTACCTAATTAAAGACGAAAACACTTTCAATCTTTTTCTCATTTTTTATTAAAAAAAGTATTATTTTTAAAAAAAAACATTTTTTGGAATTTTTTGTTACTGATCTTATCGGTATTTTAGCATGTTTTTGTTGTCGTAAAAAAATTCCAATTATTTATGGTGGGGTCTAAATATCTTCCTATTGAGATTTTAATAAACAGCTGCTTGCAAGTAGTATGCATTCCCTTCCAAGATTGCTTGCAAGATTCTTGCAAGATTTTGAATTCGTCGATAACTAGGGATAAAACTTTTCTGCTTTCAAATCCAGTTAGTTGAGCTCTTCCTCAACAATTATTTGTAATAAACTTAAATCAAACATAATTTACTCTTATTCAAAACTACTTTGAATTCAAGCAAGAACCTTTGATGTCAGTAATAAGGTAAGATCATTTAAATATAAAACTTAAGTAATTTATCTAAAACAACCCAAACCACGAATCCGCATTTAAATCGTTTAAGTGAATTTTTACAGTAACATACCGGGTTGTTATAAAATTTGCTAACAGGTCTGATTTTGTTTATCCATTATCGGTAGAAGTTGACCCTTTTGGGTAATTTTTATCACAAATAGCTTTTATACGATGCATTTTATACATTTTAAAACTGAATTAAGCAGTCTGCGGTAATGATTATAGAAAAATATTCCACATTGATAAATTAAGTAGAGCTGGACTGGAACGAACTCTTCCGGTGAGATAAGCTAATTGTCTTATCAATTTTTCTTTCACAAAATTTCCCACTTTACAGTTCAAAAGCAATGAATGGGAAGTTGAAAGATGTAAATAGAGAGGATTAGGTAGAAAAGAGCTAGCAATAGTGGACACGCGTGAACAAGTCAATTAGGGCGAATTGTTAAAATAAACAACAACATCAACTGATTGATTTAAATCTGAATAGTTCTAGCACGCCAATGAATTTGAATGTTGTTTATCAAATCATATCTCTGTTTAGGGTTGTTCACTTTCTAATGGGAATGACAATTCACATAAACATGGAATTCCTCACATCTCTCAATGTGATCAGGCGTAACCTCATTGTCCCAAACATAGTCTACACTTTCAACGCATCCGACAAACATTCCTTATATGGCGGCTCTAACCAGGACGGCTATTTGCCACTAGAGGGCGCAGATGGAGGTGGGTTAATGGTGGATGAAAATGGACACGAAGTAAATGTCATAATATACACGAATGAGCCCACTTGGTGGTACTTTCTGTGTCATTCTGTGGTGATGACGTTGTCAATTCTAATTATGTCTGCTCTATTTGTCAAACACAGCATGTGTTTGAACATCATTGCAATCATGCTCGTATTCTACGCATTTTGGCCCAAGTAATCAAACAACGACCATGTCACAAACATCACTTTTCTCATTTATGTCAATGCCCCATTTTGCTGCCCCGCACATATGTTGTTCGATTTCTGTTAATTAAAGATCTTCAAATCAAAAATCTGTAAATTAGTACAATTTTAGCGGTGGCTGCAAACTCAATTTCTCAACTTTGGCGTTCTGTGAGTAGCGGCGAAAATTAAACTGGCCATACCTTGGGTAATTTAAAACAAACCCATTTAAAACAAACAAACAATTGGATAAACATTCAACTGGAGTTGAATACTATTGAAGAAAACCATGTTTTGTGAAATTTATCTTTTGTTTTGAAATTTAAAAAAAATAGACATTTATTTCATTTTTCTAAAAGATTAATTGTTAATAAGGAGGCTCGATAATGTGCGTCTGCACATAATGTTCCTATATTTTTATTGTTCCGAACCGTCCACATTTTTTATTCAATTGTCTATCAAATGAAGAAATTAGAAGATATTAAAAAACATTGTTACAAACCCCAACTACCAAAAAAACTATACAATTGAATACGGCATAAGAGAGCTTATGATACCTGTCAACATTAAGACTACGATACATTAAAAGTGACAAACTATACAAAAAAATTGTACGGTAAAAACTCAATATCTAATTTTAAAAGGACAAATTAACAAAGTCAAAATACCATCTACAAAATCCTACAATACACAAACTCACTTGTCTTGAACTACCAGCAGACACAACCTGTCAACAAACGATCAAATTTTTTCAACAAAAAACTTTTAAGTTATAAAAACAATTAGATTTTAAAGATTAAATTCAAATTCAATTTCGTTATAAGTCCACAATACCAATTATTTATAAACAAATTTGCAAATTTTGAAAAATAGTGCATTATTTCTACAAATATTGTAACAGCTCCACCCCATTCTTCCTTAGGCATTATTAGGTTTCAATTTGTTAATCCATTAATCTGTAGACGCCTTTCCGCCTAAACTTTATTTACTATCGCCCCATTTTTTCATAGTATAATTATTTTCTATAGCAAAACTTGGCCCGCAGTTTCTTTAGCTTTTCCGTGTTTCTAGAGCTAATTGAGAATGTATAGAATACATTAGTACAATATTAGCGGTGGCTGTAAACTCAATTTATTAATTTTTGTGCTCTGTGAGTAGCGGTGAAAATATAATAGCCAATTCTTCGGTAAATTAAAACAAACCCATTTAAATCAAACAAAACAAACGAACAATTAGATAAACTTTCGACTGGAGTTGACTACTATTGCGAAAAAACTCCAAGGTTTTGTAAAATTTAACTTTTGCTCTGAACGTTGTAAAAAAAAGACATAATTTGTACTTTTCAAAAAGACTAATTATTAAAGAGGAGGCTGGGTAATGTGCGTTTGTACATGATGGTCCTACATTTTTATTGTTCCGAACCATCCACAATTAGTTCAATTGCCTATCAATTGAACAAATTAGAGGAGATTGAAAAACATTGTTACAAACCCCAACTACAAAAAAAATTATACAATGGAATACGGCATAAGGGAGCTTATGATGCCTGTCAATATTAAAACTACGATACAATACAAGTGACAATCTAAACAAAAAAAATTGTACGGCAAAAACTCAATATCTAATTTTAAAAGGACAAATTAACAAATTCAAAACAACATCTACCAAAACCTAAAATACACTAACTCACTTGTCATTAACTACCAGCAGATACAACCTGTCCACATAACGATCAAATTTTTTTCAACAAAAAACTTTTAAGTCATAAAAACAATTAGATTTTAAAGATTAAATTCAATTCAATTTCGTAACAAAAACCAATGGCCAAGGTCTTTAGTAAGACTAAGCAATGTGTAAAAAAAAATACTATCAATGCCGATATAAAAACAGATTGAGTGAAACACTACAGTTAAAAAAATATAGGAAAATTTACAAATAACTTACGTAAGCACATTGTAGGGATGAAAAATTGTGTATGTCCACCTCTGTCTCAATTCGAAATCAATAGGAATTGAACATCATTGCAATCAGGCTTGTAATCTACGCATTTTGGTCTAAGTAATCAAACAACGCACATGTCATTAACATCAATTTTCTCATTTATGTCAAAGCCCCATTTTGTTGCCCCGCACATATGTTGTTCGATTTATGTTAATTAAAGATCTTCAAATCAAAATTTCAATGCTGTAAATTAGTACAATTTTAGCGGTGGCTGCAAACTCAAATCCTCAACTTTGGCATTCTGTGAGTAGCGGCAAAAATTAAAATGGCCAAACCTTGGGTAATTTAAAACAAACCCATTTAAAACAAACAAACAACTGGATAAACATTCAACTGGGGTTGAATACTATTGAAATAAATCATGTTATGTGAAGTTGATCTTTTGTTTTAAAATTTACAAACAGAAAAGAGACATATATTGCATTTTTCTGAAAATGTAATTGTTAACCAGGAGGCTTGTTGATGTGCGTTTGCACATAATGTTCCTACATTTTTATTGTTCCGAACCATCCACATTTTTTATTCAATTGTCTATCAAATGAAGAAATTAGAAAAGATTGAAAAACATTGTTACAAACCCCAACTACAAAAAAAATTATACAATGGAATACGGCATAAGGGAGCTTATGATGCCTGTCAATATTAAAACTACGATACAATACAAGTGACAATCTAAACAAAAAGAATTATACGGCAAAAACTCAATATCTAATTTTAAAAGGACAAATTAACAAATTCAAAATACCATCTACCAAAACCTAAAATACGCAAACTCACTTGTCTTTAACTACCAGCAGTTACAACCTTTCAACAAAGGATCAAATTTTTTCAACAAAAAACATTTAAGTCATAAAAAGAATTAGATTTTAAAGATTAAATTCAAATTCAATTTCGTTATAAGTCCACAAAAACCAATGGCCAATGTCTTTAGTAAGACTAAGCAATATGTAAGATTGGAGTTGAACGGGTTGAGTTTAAGTAAGATCGACGCTAAATTCAACGCAAAATATGCAAGATCTACGCTAATTTCAACGTAAAAGATGTAAGAACTCTGCTAAATTCAATTCAAAATATGTTCTACGATAAATTCAACGCAAAATATGCAAGATATACGCTAAATTCAACGCAAAATATGTAAAATTGGCGTGAACTCGTTGAGTTTAAGTAACATCGACGCTAAATTCAACGCAAAATATGTAAGATATACGCTAAAATCAACGCAAAATATGTAAGATTGGAGTTGAATATGTTGAATTTAAGTGAGATCGACGCTAAATTCAACGCAAAATATGCAAGATCTACGCTAAAATCAATGCAAAATATGTAAGATCTACGATAAATTCAACGCTAAATAAGTAAGATCTACGCTAAATTCAACGCAAAAAATGTAAGATCTACGCTAAATTCAACGCAAAATGTGTAAGATGGGCGTTGAATGCGTTGAATTTATGTAAAATCTACGCTAAATTCAACGCTAAATAAGTAAGATCTACGCTGAATTCAACGCAAAAATGTAAGATCTACGGTAAATTCAACGCAAAATGTGTAAGATGGGCGTTGAATGCGTTGAATTTATGTATGATCTACGGTCAAGCGTTGATCTTACATAAATTCAACGCATTCAACGCCATTCTTACATAATTTTGCGCTTTTTTCGCGTTGACACTTCGGCCCAGGTTAACACGTTCATATTTATGGTGCAGATACTCTAGTTCTAGTATGATTGGCTCAACGAAACCTCGTGTGTTCCAGTACCCAACTTTGTAACTCAATTCAGTCAATTAATTGTGACCTCAAACTTCGTTGTTTAATTTTTTATGATTTTACAACCACAAATAACTTCAGTTAAAATACAATTGAGAGTATATAATTGTTCGATAGTCACAGCGAGAGATTATTGGCTCAAGAATTTATGTGGATTCTTTATACGTATTTTATTTATACAAAGATGCAAATTGCTTAACTAGCGTCGTCGTAAATGTTTTAAATACAATCATATAAAGAGATATCATAGTTGAATATCATTCGGCAGCAACAACAGCTGTATGATTTTTAAAATAAAGACATCTATTTACAGACTACTTCAAAACACGTCAGAGTGTAAGAGTTTAAAAAAATTGATACCTAGCATAAGGGTGGGAAAAAGAGTGTAATCTTCTATCATTCCAACCTTAATTATACTCTTTGCAAAGAGTGTAAAAAGAGTGGATAGAAGTGTGTAATTGAAGAGTAATTTTTTTAAAAATTACTCTCTCACACTCTCTTCCCCAAAAAATAACAGCGGAAAACGGATTACACCGTAATCCCCGCTAATTAAGGGTGAAGTAGGCGAATCTCTCGGGTTGGCCTTCACAAGTTTTCGTGTGATTCACACGAGTTTTTGTAAAATTTCTCATATAAAAGCGCACAATTTTTTGTGCTAGCCCACATGGTGATTCAGGGATTTTTACACAAAATATATAATAATTTCATTGTGGGCTTACACGAGAAATCGTTTGCTTCTACATGAGAAATCTAACTTAAGTCCTAGGCAGGTCCTAGTCTAGGTGACCGATTCGAACTAATTAGTTCAAAAGCGGGCGTGCATACGACAGCGGATCGACAGCGGACACCAGTTAGATAATAACCCCTAGGGTTGCTTTCTTCAACGATCCTAACTAAATTGCCGATCTTGAGGTGCTGCTCGGCAGGCGTCAATCCCATAGATTAACGGTTCAGAGTGAGCACATATTCTATAAGCCAATAAGTCCAATTTACATTGGTTTATGATTTCCAATGACCGTACCGTGTACGATGATCGAAGTCGTCAACGCCAACGACGGATGTCATTCTAGCTGCCTGGTTACCAAGTAGAAAAGATTGGGTGTAATTCAGCCTAGGTCGGACGATTTGGCGTTTACGTGCGATAAAGGACGTGAGTTAACTCTGTATTCAACTAGATAAAAAGTAGTGTTCCAAACCTCATTGGAGGCGACGTTTACGGAAAATGGTGTAAAGCACTCTTTTAAACCTACGGACCAACCTCTTCCATATGCTAATACGGTGAGGCGCACTCGGTGGCTTGAACATCACATTAATGCGCTTTTGCGCAATTTCCGCAGCGATGTTGAGCAGTTTCCATTTTTTAAAAAAATCACGGAGCTCTTTCTTCGCTCCGATAAAATTCGTACCATTATCCGGTACGAAATAACTTCTATTACACAAGAACCAATGTCCATGGACGGAACGACTTCATCGTGGACAGCACGAGTAGTCAAACAAGTGGAGAGATATCCCCAACTCTTCTCGGTAGTCCGATGGACTGTAACGTCAAATGGACTAAATTAATTAGCCCCGGGGTTTGTAAAGAGAGGAGACTGGAATACGAGTCTCTTCTTCATGAGGTCTACCATGATCGGTTGAATGGTTGCCGCACGGAACTTTTTTAATAAGAGGCAATTTGACTTGATGGAACGCAGTGAAAAATGCATTTTAAGGATTGCATAACGTTCCTGTAATTTTGACCGTAAGTAATCATTGCCATGATGACAATTTTTCAAAATGATTATGCCACCGGAACAGTTTAACAAATGTATGACGCATATCCAGCCCGAGAGGATGCTTAGTCTCAAGCTCGACACGGTCTGTTATGCTTCCGTCTACTGTACGGTAACTTTCGTGAGATGGTAAAATACGGAGCATATATGCGGTGACTCGAAGTAGTTTTTGATAATAACTGAAGATATCAAATGAAAATAGATGGAGGCTTTTTCCTCGATGGGCTTGTTTGCTGAAGAAGAATATTAGTCGTCTTCTGCACTAATGTTCCTCACAAAACTTTGTTTGAAATGCGCTGAATGCGACGAAATTATGCAAGGAAAAAGCTAAATGTGTTCATAGTTTAGTTTTGGCGCTCGATCTGCTGAATAAAAATATTTTCAGTACCTATAAAGGTAGTTCTAACAGAATTTCAACTCAAGTTCAGTGCATCTTCATAGTTACGCCAGCACCATCATCAACACTTAAATTAGCACTTTGAGCACACTCATTGCACATATCTAGCACATTTTACATAAAAATTCAGCACATTCTTCAACACATTCTGTACATAATTTCAACACTTCGGAAAGAGAGGATTTCAGGTATTCTTTGCACAGTTTTAGCGCTTTTCCTACAAAAATTCAGCACATGTTTCATCACATTACTTACACAAATTCAACGTTTCAAAATTTCAGCACAGTTTTTTTGTTAACAAAAAAGGTTTCAGAGAAAAGAAAGGAAAGAAAAAGTCGAAAAGAATTTCAACGCTTTCAGCGCGTTCCTTACATAGAAATATTACTCGCAATTCAATTTCTCACTGACAAAGAGAACGACTGAAAAGCGCCCACTCTCAATATAGCCAACGGAAGTAAGACGATCACGCTTAGGCAACCTGGTTTCATGCAGTCGAGTAAGGTGGCAATATAATCCCACTCCGATAGCCGCTTTATCCTAAGAGTTGACAAAATTCTCATTTTTTGGCCTTTTTTCCTACCAATTGTTTTTTAAGTTGGACTGCTCGGGTGCATTACTCTTTAGTCAATTAAAATTTTACTCCATTTCCTGAGGAGCAGGTTAGTGATCTGAGAATGTAGGTTTTTAAAAAAATAACTTTTGATATATAAATTACAAACTGCGGGCTTTTTTCTCAATAAAAGTTTCTAGAATAATCAAAGCCAATTTTTAATTAATAACATGAAACTATTTAGGCAGTTGAAGATAGTTTGTCTCAGCCAATTTTTGTTTATTGAAGATATTCATTTTCCTTAAAATTTTTAGGTGTTCTCTAAAAAAACGGTTGCGACATCTATCTTGACTGTTGATGGTTTTTCTCCGTTTCGCACACATTTTGAGGCATAAAATGAGACATTATCGTGCAATTAATCATCCGCTTCACTTATGTTCCTTTCTTTTATTCCCGTCTTTCTTCTTTCAAGCTTGCTTTCAATCTTTGTGGATTATTTTTTCTTTATTTGGAAATTTATTCTGTGCCACATGCTAGTAATATTTTGCGGAAATTTTAGGCCTATTTAGATAAAAACGAATATGGCTTCTTTTAAGAGTGACCAATGCTTCCAGTCCGTAAAAAATCGAAATGCGGTCCTAAATTAAGAGAAATCTAATTACCCGAAATTTCGCGGTTGATGCTTCCGTGAAAAATATTTTGTGGTGGAAAGCAGTTTTCACTTTTCAACTTCCAATTTAAAAGTGATAAATACTGATACGGTTTTCCACATAGGGAACCGACTTTTCGTCCTCGAGGTTTAAAATTTCGATTCACATCCACATTGTATTAACATAGGAAAAGTGAAATCGGGTAATAAAAACTTGTAAAATTACTCAAAAATTTGGTACCGGTAGACGCCCGTAATGCACCTATTTTTTCTGTAAAATTGTGTCTATTTGATTAAAAAAATCACGCGTATATTGTATTTGCGCCCCAAACATATATTTTGTTCAGGAGTTTACTGCCCCAAAGTCCAAAACTGTTTTGCTCACAACTCAATACGGCCTTCAGCTCCTTGCCAAAAACCCCTTGAAGAAATTTCTAAAGACAGTGTTTTCATATAAATTAGGACGTAAAAGTGAGCCTATGCAGAATTCCATGATATCGTCATAATCATAATAAATGTTCAAAGATGTTCACGCGGAATTCAAAGATAATGTTCTCAAAATTAGAAACTTCAATAATGAACATGAATCACTGTTTAATATACGAGCTTTTATCGATATTAAACGTTTTCTTGAGAGCCTCCTCCCCAATATGCCCACTTGGCTAATATTGGAAACTTCCTGAACTTATCGCTGGCCAGATAGTTAGCAATCTGAGGAATACTTTCAAACTCAGTCTTGTACTTCTTAATGTTCGGGTATGCTTCCAGAACTGTCGGCTCCATGCACTCGTGGTAATCCAGAGTTGACCAAAACTGGAAATCACCCACAAATAGATTGTCTCCATTCAGCCACTTTCGACCACCACCCAGCCATGCTTCGAACGGACCAAGACGTGTCTCCAATTTGTCAAAATAATCTTTTTTCATCTCTTTGAAGTTGGGATTCAGACAGAGCAACGCAAATCTTAGTCGTAAATCTACCAAGGTGTCCAAAATCTCCTCAAGCTTAGTTGTTTGCTCATCAGTTTTCGGTCTGTAGAGCTCACTGTTGCGTCCTAGGTACTTTAGAATTGTGATAGACTGGACAAATTTCTGTCCGTTCGGACAAATCAAGTAGGGAATACAGGGAAAGTCGAATCCCAGAGTCTTTTTGTCATTCTCAAACCATTGCTATGACTATTTCAAATGACATTTAAATGACAATTGACAATTTAAAATGACAAATTCGTATTTGACAATCTCGTATGGATACTGAAGGTACTCTAACACGAGTGTGATTGGCTCAACAAAGCCGCGTACATTCCAGTAACCAACTTTGTAACTCATTTCAACTTTAAACCGCCTCCACAATATTTGAACTATTCAGTTTGATTCTTCTGTTCAGATTTTGGGGCTGTACGCAACTGTTCAGTTAAATCTATGACCAATTGTAGTCTATAGCTGAGTAAAGTTCTCTTGATTAAAAGAACTCCCCTCAAAAGAAATCACGCTGTTTTGTTTGTATTTCAGTTAAACTAATTTGACTGAATTTAAATGAATTTGATAACGTCCTCAATGAATTAAAACCAGATTCCAAAACCAGTAATTATTACGACTTAGCTCCACCGAAGTACAAAACAAAATTATATCATCTTATAAGAGTTTTAAATTTTTTAAGGGATTCCTTTAGTTAAAAATCGATAAACAGCAGTTGATACGTTTAATGAAATTTTGTTTTAATTATTCTTCATCCTAATTAGATTTGCATATCAACCGCTAGCGAGTTTTTAAGAAACATGAACCATATGCCAATACTCACTACAATAGCTCCCGGGTAGAGGTGTCAACGCTAAAAATCACTAAAAAAATGTAAGATTTGCGGTGAATGCGGTGAAAAAATGTAAAAATTGCAATTTTTAGCGTTGAATGCGATGAATACGGTGAAAAAAAATAATTCAACGCTAAGAATTGCAAATCTTACAAAAATTCACCACTTTCACCGCATTGATCGCAAAAAGATGCGGGCGCTTTGCGGTGAAAATTATTTTTTTTTCACCGCTATTCACCGCAATTCTCACATTATTTTTCGACCAAACCTGGACCCGGGAATGGAATATATAAAGTTTTTTAAATGCTATTCACCGCTAAAAATCACAGTAATTTTTTGAATAACGTTTATTGAATCTGATTCATATTCACAAGAAATATAATTGAAGTGACAGATGGCGCAGTGGAATACGAAGTTGTAAACATGAAGAAGACGAGAGGTTTGGACCCGTGTACGGCAGTTTCTATATTGTAAGAAATCCAGCGAATGCGGTGAAAATAAAAGTTTCACCGCTAAAAATTGCATATCTTTCAAAAATTCGCTGCTAAAAACAGCAAATCATATAAAAGTTCACCGCATTGATCGCAAAAAAAGCGGGCGCGATCAATGCGGTGAAAATTATTTTTTTTCACTGCTATTCACCGCAATTCTTGGATTATTTTTCGACCAAACCTCGACCCGGGAATGAACATATAAAGTTTTTTAAATGCAATTGGCTATACTAATACTATCAACAGGAATCTCCGCAGTCAAAAATCATACAAAGAATGATCAAGGTGACAAGTTGATGTTATACATACATCTGGTGGCATTAGGGTCTTAGATGATACAAGAAGTTACCTGTTTGGGGGGTCTAAGCAGGCGCAACTACTGTGAAAATGTGCCAGTACTGGATTCGAACCAGCATCTCTTGCAATTCTAGTATACTAACATTTAACCCAATTGGTCTTAAGCTCTCGAACTTGTTAATCTGTTCTAAATCACTCTCACATTGAACAAGTAGAGTTTTTTGTTAAACTATGTCAAGGTTATCTTATGCAAAATTTACATTAGGTTGAGGTTGTTCTCGCTCAACCTCCTAGCACTCATCTTTAAATTGCGCATCACCACTTTCACAGCTTCTAACTATCTTGACTTTCTTTTGCAGTTAAACTCAGAGACTGGGGTCTGGGCCCATAACCTGTAAAGGGGGTCTAAGCAGGCGCAACTACTGCAAAAATGGACCAGTATTGGATGCGAAACAGCATCCCTTAATTTCAAGCCTAGTGTGCTAACCATCACACCAAGTGGTCTTAGGCTATCGAACTTGGGCATCTCGTTCTCGCGTTCTTTCTTGTTCCTCGAGGCTTCATTTCTCTAGCCAAGCATATGCTGAACAAGCAGAGCTTCTTGTCAATCTATGTGAAGCTTATCTTATGCGCAATTTACATTAGGTTGTTCTCCCAGAACCTTCTAACAATACCTGAGCACAAATGCTTCTCAATCTGGCACCAGACTAAATTCAGTCGTGATTCATATTTCCGCCACTTATTCCATTCCTCTTATTATAATCAAATCCGTTGGATCCCATTTTTTGATCCGTTATGGCCGACCAATGTATTTGAATTAGAAAGATATGAGTGATAAATTAGCATGTCTGTCAATTGCACAATATTTTAATTGGATAGTTTTCGAATTTCATTTATTCGAGGAAATATTGATTTCAGAAAATTGAAAAATTTGAGAGCCGTGCTTTTTTTATTTAGTGTTTAAAAATATTGGACAAATAAAAAAGACAAAAAGGGTAGCATATGGGTTTTTCGCGCAGCTAGATCCACTTTCCACTTAACAGGATCATCACAGAAGATGAACATTACCAAACACACCGTTAGCAAACTCTCAGCTATAAAAAGAAAAGTAACTTTTGCAAAACATGGCAATTCTTATTAAAAGCGAAAGATAGTGGAGTAAGGAAACAGCAAGAAATGAGGGCGAACCCAGGTTGAGGTGCCAGTCGGAGAGTCCATATGTCCAGACCATCCCAGACAAAACATTTATATGTCCATGCCACCCCAGACGGAACGCACCTATGTCCAGACTTTCGTGCGTTCAAAACCTTCAATGACCAGACTTTTGTGCGTTCCCAACCAAAATTTGTGCGCTCAAAATTTGAACATTTGTGCGTTCATGTCCAGACTATCGTGCATTCAAAAACATCTATGTTCAGACTTTCGTGCGTTCAAAAGTGCGTATGTCCAGGCTTTCGTGCGTTTATGTTCAGACAACTTTTTCATAATGTATTCATTTCAAGTAAAGATATCTCCGGTTGATGGTTGTTATGGAATGTCCTAGCAGCTGTTACATTTTAAAGGCTCGATGAGAAATTGGTTGAGGGGGGTGCCAGCCACCTAGTTATTAAAGCATGATTTGTTTGCCACTTCAGCAGTGGTCTATAACTCTAGGTGTGAAATTGTCTAAAACAAAGCAAAATGTTGGACTTTTCCTGCGTTCGACATTTTGTAACTTTTGTAACTCAATTGAGATGAGGTTTTCTTTGTGGAAAGCTTTCACTTGAGTGAGCACTCTAGTAAGAGTGTTTAGTCAAACATGGGCGGATCAGTTTTTTGCGTTCTTCTTTCCATTCCAAAATTTTTCGTGCGCCTCAGAGTCACAATGTTCAGACTTTCCTGCGTTCAAAATTGCCTATGTCAAGACTTTCGTGCGTTCAAAGTTGCTTATGTCCAGACTATCGTGTCTTCATTTGTGTTTCCAGACCTTGTAATTTTCTACGCACGACACCCCCCTTGTGCGTTCATTTTGGTCTGGACATATCGACTTTCGGTCGGGGCCCTCAGCCTGGGAAACCTAGAACTGTTTAATCCATAATTTTTTTGAAAATCTGTGTTATCGAAGCCATTGGGATTAATTACTACGCTTTGGTACTGTCGAGCAAATAAAGCTGCGCATCGTTAGAAAACCTGTGCCACATTTATCTTCAACCGACAAAGTAAACAAACAGCACCAAAAACGCCGGCTTGGTCAAAGTGATCAATACTGAAAACAACTCAACGCAGCGTTCAAGCACGTCAAACTTTTGCAGCATAAAATGCTCTCACATTACTAATTGCTGATTCAGAAGACAAATTGATGTCTAGTTTGGCGATTAGATGACTCTTGAGAAAATTTGATTCATAAATCGTTTCCTAATTAATTAACAGAGAAATTCGAGAAATGCACTTTGTCAGTTGTCAACGAACGCCTCGAAGCGTTTATTTGGCACAAAAGTACCCTTTGCAGAGTATTATAATGTTGTTTTTAAAGATTTGTACATAAAAACGTTGAATTGACTTTGAAAAATCGGAAACGAAAACACTAGCCATTGAACTAACACATACAAAAATTACGAAATTTCTCAAAAAGATTTCAAAACCTTGTAGTGACAAAATTCAACAAATCAATAAATGAGCAGCGATGAAAGTTACTAAATTTAAGCTTCCTCGACAAAGATCTGTCTTTCGTAATAGCAAGTAATAGCAATTTTTTTATGTGCAAGTGACACAAAAAGCAACAAAAGGCAAACTTAACTATTAGCTCCTTCTTTCAAAAAATAGCATCAAAATTTGAGCAAATATGCATTTGAAGAACTGTATGGAATAAGAAAATGCATCTGAGCAACCAAAAAAAGCCAATTGACTTCAACCGCAAACTATGAAACGTCCTCCATTTCGAGTACAAAAGCTCATTAATCCTGATATCAATACGATCTTAAAGTGTTTCACCAGTTTGTCACGTTCCAAGAAGAAATCTCTTTAAAACCAGACATGAGTGTCAATCAATGTGATCCGTAGATTTTAAATAACAGGAGAATATTAGGTACAAATTTTTTGCAGGGTCACAACTTCGCGAACAAAAAAGCCAAGCTAACAGACTGTTACGAAGTAAATGAACGAATTTTATCCAAACTTAAATTGGCTGAAATTCGTTCACTGGCTAGAATTTTAAAATAAGAATTAAATACGTTCCATATACGTAAAAAGTTCCGAAAAATTTCATTTAACCTAATTTTAAGTTATTATAACCACGATATGTACCGATTAAGGTGGTTTTCGGCTTAATTTTTTTAAGGTTTTCTAGACAATTGTTGACTGATTATGAACCGATTTTGACGTCAATAACATCAGACATAAAAAAACCAGTAAAAGAGCATCAAAAACCTTGCCGTCTAAGTCTCGCTTGTAACTCTGAGCTTTGTAATACTTATATGTTGTTGCTTTGTACATTACCAATACTTATACGTTGCTGACTGTTCTTTCAATCTATAAATTGACACTGCCGAAAGAGTGTTGTTTTACACCTTTGTATTGGTGCCGCTCCTTACTGAGCCACCTGTAGTGGAGAGAATGGATTGTTGAAAGCTTGTTCTGGTAGCAGAGTGTCATGAAAACGATGTGGATGTGAACTGCCCTTCGTGCGACAGACACACAGGACTTTTGGGCAGATGTCGCGCACCAATTGCAATGAGGTGGACTGTAACAAGTATGGATTCAGGTAATAAGATCTGCAGTTTCAGAACTATCAAATATGATGTGCAATCGCTGGTTTCTGAAGTTCTTCGAAGGCTAGAGTTATACTGATATGCTGATACGGGAAATGGCAGAGCTCAGGCCCCTCGCTATTAAATACGAGAATGACAAGCATCTCATGGAAACAAAAAACAGCACAAAATGAGCCCCTCTACGAGAGAGAGAGAGAGAGAGAGAGAGAGAGAGAGAGAAGAGAGAGAGAGAGAGAGAGAGAGAGAGAGAGAGAGAGAGAGTTATGAATGGCAAAAAAACTGCTAAAGAGAGTACCAAAACGTTAAATTTTTTTGCATTGAAGTGTTTCAAGACTAATTTAGCTGGCAAGAAACCCAATTGCTAAAATGATTGGTTAAATGTTTAAGCACTGATTTGTTAAACGTTTTTAAGTGTAGTAAAAGCAAACATTGCTTGAAAACTATCCGATCCGAAAACGGTCACCATTAACGCAAACACTTTTTTGGGACGAAAAATATCGATTTTGAAAACTTTTGGGCGAACTGTCGAAAATTCGTAAACAAGTGTCAAGTCGGTTCGGATATCAAAAATGAACCTCTTAAATAGAAACAATTGAGTGAACATTATGCCAAATGGTTCAATTTTGATCTTTTCGGTCAAATTCGATGCAACAAAAAAAATTAGAAAAACAATATCGAATTTTGATAAACCACACTTGCAGAAATTAAAAAACGTCCAGTTTACTGGAATACCGTTTCGTATTCGAGAACATGCAAAAATTTGACCAAAAGTAGAAAAAATTTGGTCAAAAGTATAATTTGGCAAATTTGTCAAAATCAATTTTTCCAACTAGAAAGTTCGTCAATTGAGTGAAACTCAACACACACATAAAGTTATTAAAAAAATTACTACCTCCGGCCTACAGGAAAATTATCGATTTCTGATAAATTTTTTTTGCTCGTTTCAGTACACTACGAGCCTTTTCGTCCTTTAACGTTTCAATTTTCCGTGTTCCGTTTTTTTTTCAATAACGTCGCTCTCCCAAAACTTCGCTTTTCGTCTTATTCCTCTACTTTTTTGGATTTCGATGTAGTATGTTGCCATATGTGATGAAGTAAGTTTTGTTTTTGTTGCAGTATGTTGACTTTGATACTACGCTGGTTGGTTGTTTTGGTTTTGTGGCTTTCTAGGATGTGACTTAAATTTAATCTGGAGTTAGGGCCAGATTGTTTCTTGACTTTTCCAGCAGTCATAGTCTTCAAATAAAATATCGTAGTTCATTTAACCTTTGCTGTAGTTTGTTCAATACGGTTAGTATGCTGATTGGTTGTTTTGGTTCGGGTTTTGCTGAGGTGTGACTTAGGTTTGTTTTGGATCTGCGGCTATTCAATTTCTTGACATTTTAATTCTTTTAGGTTACAACTAGGTTGCCGTAAATTAATTTGTTCTTGGTAATTTCAGCCCCATAATGAATTGTGCTACCTTGTTGTGCAGTAGCTTCTCTCCTTCTTCCTAGGGTGTGACTTAAATTGTTCTGGAGTAACGGCTTGTTTTTTTCGGTTAAGTTTGTTGCTGTGGTCTGCTAGCATAGTTCTTTCCCGCCTCCTCGCACTTCCCGCCCGTTCGTCTGTCCTGTTTCGGTTGGGTAACACGTTGCTAACTCGACCTCCCGTCCGTCACATTTCTATTGCGTCGCGCGTTGCTCGCTTGACTTCCCGTTTGTTCTTTTCCCGTCGAGATGAGCGCATAGCGTTCACCGCTCCAGTTCTGTTTTGTCGGGCACATCGTTTACTCGAGAATTCCTTTTGCTCTTTGGACGGTTTGTTTTACAGACTGTCTACAGTGTGCTGTGTTTTGGTGTTTTTTTGCGTTGGGTTTGTTTTGCTTGAATTTGGTATGGTTGGAGTGTGCGCATAATAGATAACTGTGTGCAGTGGTAGTGTTGCTGATTTTGAATTAATAATATCGTGATTTCCAATAGTCTTGAACAAAAACTCAAATAAAATTTACGTTGCCAGGTCATAGCGTGAAACTTTATTGAATGCTATACGTGAAAACGTACTTCATTGTATAAATAGTCAAAAGTAGCCGCTTGAAAGTTGAACGACCAGTAAAAAAATGCAACGAAGCCTTTATGACTGTTGTAGACAAAAATGAAGACTTGTTTGCTTTTGCTGGAAAAACGGAGTATCCAAGCGAACTTTTTTTCTTAATTAGAGTCTTACTAAGAAGCAATGACAACTAAGAACGACAAGACCCTCACTTCAGCACAAAACCACATCAATTCTACTGATGATAACGTGAGTGGTATTCAGGAACCGAGGGCTTCCAATCGTTCTAGAGTCTTCACTGATGGCCCAGTCAAAAACTCCTAGTTAACTTAAACATGATTACGTTGTTGCCAAAATGAAACGCTAGGAAATTGAAAACAAAATGAAGCAGCCATTCGCCTCACTAAACAGAAAAAAACAAATGGAAATATTTGAACTGGAGGAAAACAACAGAAAACGGTTGGCAGAGGCAACTCAAGAGTTTGAATTGCTGGAAGCTGTTTCCAAAGGTTGCCTTTCCGAAACAATTCCTAGTGCTAGGAGCTTGATGAGAAATGAAAAAGCTCTCCAGAACTGGATCAACACGTCACTTGCTTTAGGTCTTAACAACAAGAAAATTGATGAACCAGTGGTTATAAATGTCCCTCCAGAATGCCCTGGCCACAATGACGTTGAAACAAAGGAATATCGCAGGACTGAAATATCAAGGCATTATATTCCAAAAAATTGTCGAGGTAATCACACTTTAAGTAATCAGACTTCGCAGCAACTCGACCCCTACTATACCCAGATAATTTGTTTGGCTGCTGCTAACACACAGGAGTTGTACCAGGCGCACCGACGGACGCAAATGAATCGAACAAGTCAACAAGGCATGGCTTTTCCAAGCATAACTAACCAACGAACCGCAGATAGTCACCAGCCTTCTGTACACGCCCCAGGGGCTTCTTGGTCATCCATTCAACAGCCCGTTTTACCACAGCCGTTCGAACAGCAAATAAATTAAAACAATTTTTCCAAGTTTTTATCATACGAAATTTCAAAATTCAAATTCATATTTCATGTCCAGGGAACATGAAATATGAAGTCTGCCTGAGATCAATTCGGCCCAGCGTATATTCCTCCGACAACAAATTAACTTTGTTCCTCGAGCCCGAAACTCCACCCTTTCTCCTTTTCCTACAACAAATAATCCAGCCCCCGCAATTAATGTTCCCTTTCACACAAGCAACCCACCAAGTCCAAACACCCAACTGCTTAACGTGGAACCCGCTATTCCTAATGCTCTTCCCCTCGGGAACCCAGTATTCGCTACTAACCTCACTGCTCCCGGTCCAAATGCCCCTTTGATCAATCAGCCTCCCGTCCACAGCACTTTTCAAAATAATACTGGCCGAGTACACAAAGTCGTACGTTCCCTTGCTCCTCCTGTCCCATATATGACCCAATACCCCTCTTGGCCAATAGTTTTTGCCAAAAAAGAGTCATTGGCTTTTTCCTCATCACAAACCGTCAATCGCCAACCAAGGCACTACTACCGTAAATAGATTGCCTCAAAATGTACAAGCACTAAGTGCACCATCAACCGCTAATGTTCAACTACGATTATACCAGAATTCAACCCTTTTGATTGATATGCAATGGCAATCCGGCATACAACAGGAAAACCCGATCCGAACTGCTAAAAATGTGGTACCTGGTCTAGCCAATCCAGTTTTTCAGCCAGCATGTCCTTATGTTGGGCCCACTCCGTTGAGTGGTCCGCAGCTCTCTGCACCTGCCCCTCAAATACCAGACAATGATTAAAGAATTGGCTGATGCGATAACAAGCACGAAAAATGATCCTTTGCCCAAATAGAAACTTGCTCAGTATAGTGGTGATCCATTGCAATGGCGCGAGTGGTATGGTCAATTCAAAACCGCGGTTGACTCGCAAACGCTAACTGATGACGTTAAATTGACATACCTGAAAACGCTCGTCACTGTTAAGGCCAAAATTACAAAAGACGAGTTTGCTTACTGTGGTTTAATGTAAAGGATGCACTAAGGACTTCAGAACTTAAATTGGGCCGGCAATAGGCAGTTGTAAGTGCACACTTGAAAAACTATGTACTTTCCGCCTTTTAAAATGCGCAATAGTGATAATATTATTGACAATTCTGCAGCCATATCTAGTCTAGTTGGGGTTTTTATGTCACTATCATATGACGCTGACTTGAAGAGTGCTTCCCTTCTTAACCAAGCGGTACATAAGTTACCACCAAACATGAAAGAGCCGTGGTCGCTCTTTACGATTAAAAACCACTGGGGTGAGTCTACCCGCCTTGACTTTAACGATTGTCTGAAAGAAAAAGCTCAGGCCAACAGTCTTGTAAAACAAATTTCAACAAAGGCAAAGACTAAAGATAATAACATTTCAGCAACCAAGAACAAAGTTGCTTCGAAACTAATTATGTCAAATACGCAACAAAGTGAACCAAGAAAGCAGGTTTCGTTGTCATCGACGCCAATTAACTCGCGTTGGGTGGCGCCTTAAGGTAACGACCGCTTGCGAGAATGCAGAGTCTTCAAGGAAAAAACTCCCATACAGCGCGCAAAGCTATTTGCCGAAAACTAAACTTGCTTTTCGTGCTTATGGGACCAGCACACATTCCGCCAGCGCTCTCAACCAAGAAAGTGCAGGGCAGAAGGATGCAAAAGTTCGCATAACACACTATTGCATTGCGCAGATAGGGTTTTCCCAACAAAACATTCAACAAATCCCACACTATTCAGCTTTCTGGCAACACAGGTCAAAGTAAAGCCACTACTAGTCAACAGCCGTCTAAGCCCACAAAGATGTCATCTGTTACTGACGTTGAGGGGCTCTTTCAGGTGCCTGAATTGCAGTTAATCAATTCGTCTGGTTTGGATACCAAGGATTTAGTTTTGTGTGATACCGCCTGCAGTAACTCTGGGGCAGCAGGTAGTCTCGCAGATAGACCCGGTTTGCACGGTAAAGCACTAAAGCTAACTGTCATGGGTATTAGTTTTGAAAATGTAATTGAAACTAGGGTTGTTAAAGTTACTGAAACAAAAAAAACATCAGGATTTTGAACCATCCAACATCAACCCTTTCATTAAAGAGAGTCTGAAGGTCGACTGCAATATAATTAAGAAACAGGCCCTGTAGTAGACTTACCCACACATAGCCGTTGTTGATCCCATGACATATTCCTATAAAGACATTGAAAAGATACTCTGACAAAATGTCTATCATGCCATCCGCCCGTTAGAATACTTCTCTGCCGATTAGAAGCGTTCACCCGTTGCCGTACGCTTACCCATAGGTGAAGAGGTTCGTTAAAATCGAGTTCCGGTTTAACCTCAACGTGCTTTAAAGTAAATATCGAACAAGACAATGAGTTAGCAAGTCAAATAAAGTCATGGTACGACATTGAATTGTCCGGGGCAAACCAGCAGGCCGACCCACGATCTGTAGAAGACTCAAGGGCTCAAGAAATCTTTGAGAATACCACCGTACACAGTGGCTTGAGATGCAGTGTCGAAAAGTTGTGGGCAGCAGATAACACAGAGCTCCCAAATAATTACTTCTCCTCCCTTGTGCAACTCAAGTCCCTTGGGGAACAATTGGGCCTCGATGAAGACCTGTGGGAAAAGTATAATAATGCTATCAAGGAAGATCTAAGTAAAGGGCGTGTAAATTTTCCGACGCTCACAGTGTTGAAAATCGGTCTCCTATAAAGAGTGGTACCTACCCCACCACCCGGTTTTAAACTCGAACAAACCGGGTTAGGTGCGTAGGGTGCTCAATAGAGCAGCAAATGTTCAAGGTGCCTCGTTTAATATTTCCTTAATCACTGGCCCTGATCTGCTGCAACACCTCATCTAAGTAATTCTCCGCTTCCGACAGCAACCATTTGCTGTAGCGGCCGACATCGAGGGAATGTTTCTACAGGTTGGCATATTACCATCAGAAAACCATCACTTCGTTTTTTGTGGCGGCAGGGCCCTACAACTAACGCTGTAGTGTGTCAATATACGCACCATAGGGGCTAAAGACTTGCCCACCTCTGCTAACTATGCATTACAACGCACTCCGAGAGACAATGCCAAGTTCTACCCTAAAGCTGCAAAAACCGTCCTTGAAAACTTTTACATGGACGATTACCTTGACTCAGTGGAGTCTCTTGAGAAAGCCATCAATAGATCGAAGGAATTGGTACATCTTCTTCATCTCGGTGGGTTCAAGTTTTCTAAGTTTGTAAGCAATGTGAGAAATCTGGCTGACCGAGTCGATAATTCTCAATCTGATGAACCTAAGGTTATTGTTTAATCTCAGGATTCATCGCACGTACTTGGGCTAAAGTGGGACCAGACTAATGACACTTTAGTTGTGAGTAGGGATACGAGCTGCGCCATCAACAATTCTGTCACACAGCTCTTGGTCCTAAGTCTTGTCTTCCTCATTGGTCTTGTCGCACCGTTTACTGTCGGTGCGCGACTGCTCTTAATAGATATTTGGTGTGTCACAGGACAGCAATGGGATGACGAGCTCCCAAAGGGCATGGTTCAAAATTTCGGTGACAATTCCCAGAATATTTTCAGAGTCGTCACATTCTTGCGAGCTCTATCAACAACTCTTACGGGCGAAGAAAAACAGCTTGCGTTTGTTTTGGAGAAAGTGCGCGTGGCGCCAAAGGAAATAATGACTGTCCCAAAACTCGAACTACAAGCAGCTCTACACGCCGCTCGACTGAAATGGGAAATTACACAAGCGCTTACTGTAACTGTTAATTAAGTATTCAGGTGGACAGACAGCACAACCATTCTTCAAGGGATAACCGTTTGCGAAATTTTGTAGTATAGCAGCGTTGACTAATGGAACCACGTTACATTTCTTTAACTAATTCAAATTTCCCTTTGGTACCGAACAAACACGTCGTTAAAAACATCAAAATTGGCACCAACAGAGAAGTCACTATTGAAGACACTGTATCTCTGGCTACAAAAGTTTGATTCTCATCAAGATTACTTGCGCATTGCCACATACATTCTCCAATTTTTGCCGAAACATGCCGGCTACCGTAAGCTTAATGGTAACATTACTTATCCTACTGAGCTTGACGAAGCCGAGCGTCATCTCCAGTACTTGGTGTAAGGAGACCTTTTGAAATTAAAAAGAAGGATCTTCTTGACAATAAATCTGTTAAACAGAGCAGCCGAATTGCTGCACATTCACCGTTCATTAGCCCAAATGGACTAATCCGTTCCTCGGACCAAATCAAACGGTTAATGGAAGTTGGGTTGAACGTAATGTACCCAATCATCTTAGATGCACGTCACCCGTTGAAAAAAATGTTCCTTGAACACATCCATGTAAAGCATTACCATCAGGGCGGTGAGTACCTAGTATCAATTGTACAGGAATACTATACAGTACTCAAAACTAAGATCATCAACAAAGCACACTGCCTGAGATGCAGAGAATTCCAAGTTGTAACCATGCAATCAATAAAGTTTGACTTACCTAAAGAGGAACTTGCTTAACAGTCTCCTTCCTTGACGGACACCGGCTTTGACTATTTTGAACCGTTCTACGTAACTGTCCACCGTACTTCTGAGAACTACTCGGGTTGTACATGTCGAGTTAATTACATCCATGGACACCAACTCTTGAGTTATGGGAGTTGACCGGTTTGTGTTATGTAAGGATACACGTGCCCACGATTTGATCGGACAATGGCACTAACTTCATTGGAGCGGAGAAAGAGCTCCTGGAAAGCATTGAAAAGTGTGATGTGGTCAGCATTGCAGCTGAGCTCGCTCAAAAAGGTATAAAACGGAGTTCCAATCAACCCAGCGCCCATCAGGGTGGTATCTGGGAGACGTTGGTACGCAGCTTCAAGCGCGTGTTGTATACTATTCTTGACACGCTTGGTCTCACGGATGAGGTGCTGCATACAACTTTTTTATCTTGAGATTGCTCTTAACTCGCGTACTTTATAACCCGAGAGTGCTGATCCGTGAAATTTGAACGTTATAGCGCCCAACCACTTTCTTTTAAGAGAATACTCTACCGGTATCCGTCTCTTTTCGGCAATAATGAATTTGACCACCGTAAACGTTACGCTCGTGCGCAGTCGTACGCTAATGCGATCTGGTCCCGTTGGATCAGAGAGTACGTGCCGACGTTGAACCGACGCTCTACGTGGCAGAGTCCTGCCGACTTACACGTAAGACCGGTGACTTGGTTTGGATAGTTGAGGAAACCAACTCTAGGGGTTACTACCCTACCGCTCGGATTATGGAACCCCGCTACGGCTCCGATAGCGTCGCGCCGTTTTACGTACGGCAACCGGTTCACTCGTCCGCCCGCTTGTAAAACTTGTACCAGTTTTCCCAACTTCTTCCGGACCGGAGGGTGTTACGAAGTAAATAAACAAATTTTAGCCAATCAGAATCGAGTGTTTCTAATCTTTAATTAAAGAATTGAATACGTTGAAATATACGTAGAAAGTTTGGAAAAAGTTCATTTAACATAAATATAAGTAAGTTTTACCACGAGATGTACCGATTAAAGTGGTTTTCTGCTTGCAAATTTTAGTTTTTTTTAGACAATTGTTGACTTGTTATGAACCGATTTTGATGTCAATAACATCAGACACAAACGCAGTAAAAGAGCATCCAAAAAAACTTTGCCGTCTAAGTCTCGCTTGTAACTCTGAACTTTGTGATACTTATATGTTGTTGCTTTGTACATTACCAATACTTATACGTTGCTGACTTTTCTTTCAATCTGTAAATTGGCATTGCCGAAATAGTGTTCTTTTACACCTTTATACAGACTTTTTCTTCCCTCATCACATGAGGTCGAATCAAAAACAGACTATCAATTCTTCCCAGATTACACTGGCCCCATTTCGATTTAAGAAAAGACGTTCTAAGTTTAAATCAGCGCGCTCAGAATGGAGACACAATAGTTGCGTTTTAGAAACAGCCAAACATCAATTTTTTTGTGCAGCAAACTTTTAATTAAAAACATACCCGGCAGATTGCCGGAAAATAGCCGCCGTTGATTCCAATAAGCATGATTGCGATTGAACGAATAGAATATATTGAAAAAAAAAGATTTTTGTACAAAAATATTTTTTAAGTTCGATTTATTTTGATGGCATTTCGTAGTTGAACATACTTCTGTTTCTTAGAGAGAGGCTACAGGGGCTACTATCAACACCAATAAGCATTAGAGGTGGTAACTAAGACTTATAGGAACGACGTTCAAATAGCGGGCATCTAAAATTGGGATTTATGGGTTTATCCCGTTTCTATTTCTGACTTCAATTTTTTATACCGACTCTGTTCATTTTGAATTGCTTTGCTGAGCAACTGATGTTCAAATGCACTTTAAGCAGAATGAGAAAAGAGAAACTAGCCTAGAGAAGTCAAAAAGATTTCACGCAAGATGTCGAAAAAGCGGCAAAATGGTAAAGCGAAAAAAAGTTTGACGAAGTAAAAAAAAAAATACGAGCGCAATAATAGCCGGCTGAGAAGATGAGGGCGGCTATTAAAAAGCCCTAAAAGAAGAAACACTAGCGCGATCTAATAAAACAAGGTGTTGGAGATTGACATGGTGAGGTTTTGTATGTACCCCTGTAAATATCCAATGCTTTGTACGCTGTTGGAGGTTTTTAAACTTACCCAGCCTAGCTCATCCAATGGTACGTTGAAATGGTACGGTGTCATTTTTAGCCCAGATTGTTTTTCAGGACTTGCCGTTTATAATTTCATCGTATTCTCCATTATTCTTCCAACTATATGCTAAGGCACCAGGAAGTCAAAGAGTTTTTTTGTGACTTCTTCCCCTCAGCGGATAAGTTTTTGTGATAGCAAAAATCAGGTCTTTACTTGATAAATGAGTGTTTTTTATCGAAACATTGGAAACCATTTTAATTGGAAACCAGTTCAATTTTAACCCATTCTATTGAAATGGAAAAAAATGACTTCACTGGTATTAACATCACGGGTATATATGTTTGCCTTTACTTTAGAATCCATCAAATTTTAAATTAAAAAAATACAAAACTCTCTTCAAAAAATTTCCTATCTCTGCTTCATTTGGTACACAATTAAACCAAAAATTAGGATGAGACGGGTCGGAACATTAGAAAGAAACCACAGTACCGAGCCTCATTATTTTTCCTTATTTCTTAAGTACAAAGACCATATCTATTTTTCCGCTTGAGTCCTCTGAATTAGTTGAAACATAAAACAATGTGCCTCGGGTCTTGTATCCCGCACTCAGGAGCAAGTGTGAAGGTACTAAATATGTCATCTCAGGGTTTAAGTTCAAATTTTTCGCACATTTTAGAAGTTGTACTGGGGAGCGTAATACATTCTGCAGGCACGCGCATTACTAGTGGCTACTGACACTCTAAACAACAAAACGTTTCAAGCTCTGAAAGAGCCCAATTTAGATCTCGCAAAAAGCAAGACATTAAGCGTAAACAAGTCCAAAAATAAAATCGATCCGAAAAAGATACTCAAAAGAAACCAGCAGCAAAAAAAATAATGACTAACAGCATAACTAAACTTCATTTGAGAGCAGCTGTCTCTTTCTCATATGGTTATGGCTAAGTAATTCTCTCGTTTAAAATATTTGTTGAACAAAGCAGTGTGAAATGGGAGTACCGTCCTCGTTTGTTTCTAAATATTAAACCGTTAATTAAACGTTTCCTCCGTTAATTAAACGTAGGTAAACTCAAACTCTTTCATTTTAAAAATAAAAAATAAGATTATCGGAGCACTTGTCGGCTCTATTTATATTTCAATGTCAAATTTCATTCTCAGTTTATGATAATCAATCATTATAAACTATTCTGCGTTTCCACCCCAGAAGGCCGGCTTGCCATTGACAGGGAACTTTTTGAATCTGTCGCTGGCCAGATAGTTAGCAATCTGAGGAATACTTTCGAACTCAGTCTTGTACTTCTTAATGTTCGGGTATGCTTCCAGAACTGTCGGCTCCATGCACTCGTGGTAATCCAGAGTTGACCAAAACTGGAAATCACCCACAAATAGATTGTCTCCATTCAGCCACTTTCGACCAGCACCCAGCCACGCTTCGAACTGACTCAGAGCTACCGTCACATTTTTGAGGTATTCCACTTTATTTTCCTCAAAACCAGGCCGGTAACAGAGCATGGCAAACTTTACCCTAAAGTCCATGAGTGTTTCCATAGTTTGTTCCATTATTGCCATTTCTTCATCCGAACCAGTTGGATACAGTCCCCCTTTTCTTCCCAAGTATTTCATGATGGCAATTGATTGGCTCATTTTAAAGTCATCCTTTATCAGGTATGGAATATTGGGGAAGTCAAGTCCGAGGTTCTTTTTGTCTTTCTCGCGCCATTCGTCTGCATTGTCATATTCGTACCGTTTTGTCTCATAAGGCAGTTCCAAATATTCAAGGATCAAATGAATCGGCTCAACGAATCCGCGAATATTCCAATACGCAACTAGGTAAGTCATTATTTCTAACGAAAAGATGCGGGCAGATTGATTCTATTTGCCCCCTTTTGCAACGTGGGTTTGCTCTGTTTATAAATGGAGCCTTATAATCAGGTGCTTAGAAGCCGGTCAACAAACCCAAATGATAGAGTTATTTGCATAAGCAATACCAATTTGCTAACCGTCAATTTTGACTAGCTAACGGAGGCCTAATAACCAAATTCTATGCTGTTTGTTTGTGTACCAACTTTCTCAAACAGAAAAGCACCACCCCAAAAGCAACTTATAGTTGTCACAGATAACTAACGCATGCACTGACTAGTACAGTTGGCATAGAAGGAACCACAGATTATTATAAAAACCCTACCTTATCAGCATTTTGTCAGTACGGACTGTTTTCTAAAGCAACAAATCGACAATTAATCCCTTTTAATCTAACACATAACTTGTTAGTTTTAGAGAAACAGTCGAGGAATCTAATCAGTCAATTAGTTACGATTAATCCGATATTGTTAGCTCCTCAGATCAGTCAATGTACTACATTGACCTTTCCATGTCATGAACCCCTTCTTCCTGTTAAACATGACCTTAACCGAAACAGAACTTCTCACAATTTGTTCGCACAGAACTCCTTTGTTCGCACAATTAACGTTAAAAAAGTTAATGGCCTAACAATTTTCGAAAAACAGAATCATAAACAGAACTAGAAAATTGATTAAAGTCCTTGTCAGCCTTGTCAATTCTTTCATTAACAAAGTAAAACAAGCTTCAAGCAGGCAACTAAAAAACTTTGCTGATGAGAAATTGGAAAACTATATTCTGTTCAACATTTTTTAAAACTGTTGTAGGCAAAAATTTAATTATTTAGTTAAAAAATATTGAAAGCAATGTTTTTTTAAATTTTTTTCAACTCATTCAACTCATAACACAAATTTCTATTTTTCTCGCAAATTTCTAAAATAAAAAGATCTGCATTAGGAGTCAAAGATAGAATTCTACCTCCAATAAATTTTATAGTTATTTGTAACACCAAAAAACAATTTATTATCATTATTGACTAGTTTTTACCACCTTGTGAAAAGTATATATTAATCTTAACTATCAACAAAAGCCATTGCTAGTTATTACGAGTAAACAAACTCGCTTAAATTAGTTATCACAGGGCTCACAGCATCATGAAAATTTTCGAGCCCAAAAAATGTTATTGTCCACTTCACTAGCCGATTTTTCATTAGCTTGAATGCGGATAGCTTTGCTGGGTATCTTTGAGCTTCGGAATATTACTAAGTGCTGAACTAGTACCTATTTTCACAGCACAATACTCAGGCTGCACACGTACAACAAGCAGATAGAACTTTCAGATATCAAAGAAGTCGCTGAATCAACCTTGAAAAGCAAATAATGCACGTCAAATTATTGTTTGCATTTGGTTGCAGTGAAAACCAAAATTTCATTGCTACTCATGGGTTCCATTTTATCTGCACTTTATATGGATAGGTAACAATGGCATTCCATCACGGAAGCGTAATATGATTGCATAAAAAACATAAACCGACTAATATCGGAAGAATTGCTCTTGAACGACAGGCGAGACAATTTAATTCCGGGGCTGTACCCTAGATTATGTTTTCTTTAAGGGTGCAAAAATGGTTTACCACGCCGGGATTCGAACCACTGACCTCCCTCTCCCTCAACATGATCACTGTCCACTCGGCTATCAGGCCCTTCTCAACTACCTTTACTTCTGAGTGAGAGCAAAAGAGATGACTCAAAATTAAAGAACGAAAGCGTGAAAACGTCATTTGAGAAGTCAGAGAATATTCTAGAAGAAAAGCGCAAAATGATCAAGCAAAAAAATTTGCATAAAAAAAGACCAACACGTTTATAATAATTGCTATGATCTTCGTTCAAGAGCAATTAATTATAATGAACTTTCAGAAACAAATAAAGACAAATAAAAGTTTCACGTTCAGGTCTTTCAACTTTTCCTGCTTTACCTTTTTAAACCTAATGAGAAACATCTAAGGTCAGAATCAAATTTGAAGTAGTAATTTGGAGCAGAGGAAGTAAATGACAACAGTAGTTCAGTACATCAATAATAAGCAATCTCCAATTGTTGTCGGCCAAATAATTCTTCAGACCCACATTTTTCAGCTTCAAAAAGCCCACATTTTTTCAACAATTAGCCTAATTGTTGTGATACACTTACTAAACAGATACGTTATGCTCATGATTTGCCTGTGTGTGGTTGAGCGCCCTTAAGGGATTTTAGAAACAAGCTCGTCAAGTTTGCTCTCAGTGGTTCGCTGTGCCCTGCTCTTTGTGCTCTCTCAGTGGTCCTGCGTCCTGTTGGTGGTCTCGGGTCTACGATCCCCGGTTTTTGTGTGTTCTCTGGGGTCTGCGGCCAAACGGGAGGAAACGACATCTAACCACCAGGTTGTACTGTTCCTACACATCTATAAATGCTTACTTCATGTATATTTATAGTGTATGTGAAATATATATATATATATATATATATATATATTCAATTTTATATATATATAATATATGTATAAATAATATATGATATATATATTTATATATTATATATATAAATATATATATGACTGTATGCTGTGTCTGTGAGTGTACTCCTGTGATTGCGCGTGATTTGAAGCTGACTGTACTTGCGTGAACCAGACCATACTGCTTCATATCTTTGCAGGCGGTGAAACAATTTGCTGCACAGATCCTGCCCTGTAATGCACAAAATTTAGAAATTGGTAGCTCCAGGACAAAACATATTGAAGACAGCGCAGTCGGAGCAACCATCCACTCATATCGCGTAGCCAACCTAATCGACCTCTTCAATGTACTCAACCAGTATCCTCCCCTCAATTTGAGATCAGTATGCATTGTCGCAGGATTCAATGATCACCACTGCTCAAGCTCTCTTCGTTGAATGCTACCGAGTTCTGTTGGACATCATACGCTATAAATTCCAACTGCTTATTGTCAAGTCACCTAAAATAATTACCACTTCAAATAATAAACTTGTTAACAGGAAAAAATATTTCATGAACTTGGCTCTGCATTGATTTCTTCAATTCTACACAGTTCCTTTGATCATTTCAACATATTTTTCTTCAGCAAGTCTTCTTTCTGTCGAGATGGAATTCATTTCTCTTTCAACGGTAACCATTTGTTTACCGTGTATCTACGT
This sequence comes from Convolutriloba macropyga, assembly GCF_964194025.1. Taxonomy (NCBI): domain Eukaryota; kingdom Metazoa; phylum Xenacoelomorpha; order Acoela; family Convolutidae; genus Convolutriloba; species Convolutriloba macropyga. The sequence goes on along the minus strand of NC_134470.1, from coordinate 45,769,632 downwards.
AGTGTGACAACATTTTACAATGAATTTTATGCATAGTTATATTCAACTTTATCAATAATATACACTCGGTGACCAGCCTCCCTCTGACAATGTCAGATACTCAAACCCATTGCTCTAAGTGTTCTATTCACCTCCGAGGTTGTGTTTGGTTCTACGGTTGCAGTACATATATGCATATCAAACGCAGCGGCCTCTCAACTAAAAACGATCACCATCCAAGATTCATTTGCAAACAATGCAGTGAACTTGCAAAAATTGACACTCAAGAAACAGCTAAACATGGCCCAACACCCTCAGTTGAGACAACCCCGGAACCATGCGACTTTTGGAAAAACTTTCAAGACGAACAAATAGAAACTACGGAAAAATTACAATGAAATAGTTCACTGGAAACCAATCTTCTTTACCATTAGCAAAAATAAAGAAGGCTTCAAAATTGCAGATATTATGAACATCATTCTCACCAGGACGCTTGAAGATGGGCCTCAGACTGAATGCGCTATGATTTGCACAATGATAATGCCGCATTTACTTCTCGCGAGATCCAAAAGTGAAAATGACGCTTCAATAACAAACTTTGTCTAGAATGCTCGATCTCTGGACCAGGTGCAAATTCGACGATCTTTTTGTTGAGGCCAAGGCCCTTCAGGAGCGCTTAAAGAAATTAAATAGAAAATGAGCAGTGGATGAATTTGAGATTGAAAATTGACTCTTTCACGTTTAACAGAAACATGATGACAGCTTCTCAGCAGAAAACCGGAAATAAAAGGCATGGTAACGCAAAATAAATGACTTTGGGGATAGAAAAGTATGAAACTTCTTTTATTGAAAAGTTGTACCTCTGCCATCTAATTCGGTTATATTTCATATTCATGATTCTCTCGATTTTTTCTTCAATTCTCTATGATCACCAAATAAACACTATTTTCCGAAATTTTTGAGGAAGCAATCATGTCAAAAATTCTAACAAATTAATGAACCAGAATAGTTCTGACAGATTGTTAAACTTTAGATTGGATATTCTTACACCAGATTGAAAAGAATAAAAAAATTCTTCCCAAAAAGCAAATTTTTATCAATATTGTTTTTTGAATTTTATTAGCAGACACTGAGAGAGGATTAAAAATTTGTGTTAGTTGATGCACTTAAATCGAATAACGTCATCAAATATGTTGTGGTGAGCAGACATTGCCCACAAAGTTTCCCATTGGGACTTTCCGTACGCGACTCTTTTCAACAACTTCGGAATGACCCAATAGGAAACAATGTGGGCAATGTTTCGTGGGAAACTTTCGGGTTTTACTAAAAATGTGCGATAAATTGTCTTTTACTTTGAGCAAACAATCTCGGTAATCTGATATTATCTTGTTACATCTATAAGCTGCCATTTTTGATGTTTTTAGGTTTCCTGACCTATTTAAACGCGTTTGAAAAACTCTTTCGTTTACAAGCGTACCAAAAATTTCCGTGTCTTTCTTTTTCGTTTACAAGCGCACCAAAAATTGCTCAATTTTTGTACGAGAGAAATAAAATTTATAAAATAAATCCTTTTTTGTATACTGTGCTTTAATTATATATATTGTGATTATCACTTTGATAAAATATCCAATGTTAATTTTTAGGGCATAAAATGTAAATTTGAGCGTTTAAGAAGAGTGAAAAATTTAGAATTACAAAAACATAGCTGGAAAATTGCCACAAAATAGCCGCAATAGCTTCATAGATCTGTAGTCTCAAAAAAAGGTAAAAAGACAGACCAAAAAAGAAACTTATTCTTTTCATTAAGGGCTGAGATGTTAAATTTTGATTAAAAATCTATATAATTTATTGCTGTTTCTATTTGCTGCTCTTAAATAACCTTCAATTAGAGTGACAAGCACTCATTTGACCTTATCCCTTTAAATTAAAGCAAAGAAACGTCAATTTTAGAGTGAGGAAGTCATTTTTAAGAGTGAGGTAAGGCACGTGTGACCAAAATTTAATCACGCAAATCAACAAAAAAAACTCGCTCCACTAAGAGTGAAAAATGACGTCACGCACGCAAATCAGTTGAAATTGCATGAACGAATGAACAAAAAGCAGATTTGAAGTGGATGTGATGTCATATGGTCGTAACAAAAATCATGACGACGAAGTAAATAAAACATAGCAGGACAAGTCCTGACGTACAATTCAAAGAATTTTCATTGACTAAAAAAAACTAGACCTAAAACGGACTATCAATGGATTGGAAAAACCATTTAGAAAATAATCCGATCCAAAAAATTGAAAAAAAGACTTTAAATTTAGAGCGAAAAAATTTCACGCCGCAAAACCACTCGCTTTTTCGCTCCATTTCTTGTTTCGGCGTGACCAAAATCACTACTCCAATTTGACTTCAAAAATCATGGAAATGTGTGAACAGATCTTAAAAAAAACATAGCCGGAAGAATTCCGGAAACGACTCGAAGAGAAAATCCATTTAAACGCCATCCAACTACTCATCAAACAAAACGTGCTTTCACTAATTCATGATAATCTTGAAACAAAGTCATGAAACAAAAAAGTAAAAACAATAAAAACAAATCTGTTAAAATATGATAAAAAAATCTGATCAAATTTTGTTAAAAATTGATATCCTGAAAAACTATCTCTGCCAAAACAACTTCATCAAAACAACTAGTACTTACAAAAACCTTTTAGGTGAATTTTCAAAAAATACTTTAGGCGAAATTAAGAAAAAAAGCTCAAACAAATTTCACCGAAAAACTGGAAAAAGTTACAAAAATTTTTAATATTTCAAAAAACATATAAATCCAAAGAAAAATTCCCTTTAGCCAATAGGGTGTCCAGATGCTCGCAAAACAATAGGCAAGTCATAATAAGCAAAGAAACTTAGCTAAATACAGAAAAAAAAACGAAAAACTGCAAAAAAATTAAGAAAATTAGTTCCAACTTTCGCCATTTTTTTTGTCATATTTCTCAACAAAAAAATGATTCTTACCCAAAAAACTGTAACCAATTGTTATCATAATATTGCTCAAGTAGATGGGGTTTTTGAGCCCATTTGAGCCAGTAAAACAAAATAATCGTCAAAAAAACCCCAAAAAATAGCCCGAAAATCAGCAAAATAAATTAAAAACCTCCGAATTATCATAAAATTCATATGAATTTCCAGAAACCTTCAAACCGCTACCGAAACCAGCCTAAAATCAAAACAAAATCATAAACAAACCTCTTAACGAAAATAAATGAAAAACACTGCTTAAAAATGCCGCACGTGAACAAAAATTTTGCTCACTGAGAGAAAACTTTTTCACACATCAATTTCTCGCTCTCTCAAAAACAGCGGTATGAACAAAAACCACTCTCTTTTCGCTCCGCTCTTCACTTTTGTTCAGCAACAAAATCACTCCAAATTTTTTCACGCGTTTCATTTCCCGCTTCAAAAATCACTCCAATAAAATTGATTGAAAAAAGGACTTCTGCAATACTCCTCTTCGAGCCGTAAAAAAAAAGACAGCGCCCCAATACAATTCAAATTCTTTGAATTGTAAAAAAATCAAGAGAAGGCCAATAATAGCCTCAGCTATCGCTTCGCGGCTATTAAAAACGTGGACTGCTATGAAGTTCTAGGCACCATTTCAGAAATATATTTGGGCGTGAGCAATACTTGCATGAGAAAAATTCGTGAATGGGTGAATTAAGTTTCAACTGAAAAGGTGAGAAAGATTATTATCTAAAATAGATTAAAAAACATTGATCTGAGAGCATCGAACCTGCAACACAGCATTTTATAAAGCAACAGGGAGTATCCAAATTCACTCGAAAGTGGAAAACCATTAATTTTAAGATTAGGCCCTCTAAACTAACAAGATTCAATATACGCAATTAGTAAGTAACCTAGCCCCCTAGTACAACAAGATTCATCGTACTATCAACTCTCAAAAAGATTTCAAAACTGAAGAGCTTAAAAACTTATAAATTCATAGGATTCAAACAAAATTCAATCAATTCAGTTATTCTGAAATGTGGACAAATATTGTGTACTAAAATCAATTTTGGAAATAATGTTTCTTAAACATATATTTTTAGATACGGTACAGTCTGGTCAACTTGAAATAGTTCTCTACTTGAGGCTAAATGGGGTAATCCATACATAGTTAATATTTTTAGATGAGATCCGAAGTCTTTCAATGCCCAGAGTCCTTGTGGTGTGATTTTTGAGCAGAAACTAATATCCAGTTCTCTCAACGTAGGTCCAAACACTTTTGAAACAAGACTGAGGCATTCGTTGTCAAATAGATGGCAATTGTTGAAGTAGACGACTTCTACCTGGTCTAACATCCCTTCAATGCTGCGCAGACCCGTTGCATTCACATGCGTGCCTGGAAATAATGCCAGTGTTGCCAAAATTAATTGGATATTTTCCGTTAAGGCCCCCCCAGCTTAGTGGGTGAATAGTATATGCACCCCCAGACGCACGTGCCATATTTTTCTATTATGATTTACTATGTAATGGCACGTGCTCTGTAACTGGGGGCGTATAACGTACTGGGGGGGGGGGGGGGGGGGGGCACAAACGGAAAAGATCCAACTAAATAGGTCCGTTATTAAGCAGCTTTTTATCAGTGAGTTTTCATTAAACAAGGCTAGCGCGCACGTGCATTAAATTCGCATAGCTAGTTGCAAACAATGTCTACGATTCGAAAACCTAAATTGAAGCAGAACCGAAACCTATCATTTAATTTTATTAGATTAGGTACGCGAGCAGCAATTTAAGTTATCAAAGGTAATTACTGCAATTAATAATTAACCTAACCAAATAACGTCGGATGATCGCTCACGACTGACAGTGCTCGCTTTTATCAATCTAGTCATCTTCAGTTTAGAGGGTTGCGGGCAATGGTGACTTGTAAGAGAGCCGAAGTGAAAAGAGCCGATTGAAAGAGAGCCGAAAATTTATCTAAATTATTAGTCGATAAATTTTGCAGCCAATTAAATTGCCTTCTGAAATGAGACTATCAAGTTCTCAGCCAATCATAACGGAGTATTTGAGAAATGAAATTTTAATATTTTCTAGTAAAAGAAATTGAAAGGGAATTAATAAATATTTATCCTCAAATTATAGCGGGTCATGGCCATGCCTTAGCGGCTTATGGGACTTGATGTGAAACTATCACAACCAAACATAAGACCAATTAACCCACTTAAGTACTTTTCATGGTAATCAGCTAACAATTTAGGGTAACTAAAGGCAACTTTTTGCTTTCGGTTCTTTTTAAATAAAGTCAGGTTTCGACGCTTTCTAACGTCGGTTCTTTATTACGTCGGCTCTTTTACACGTATCCGTGCGCAATACGTTTACAAAAGGAGGTTGATTTCAAAGGACGAAAATATACCCGGTAGATTATTGGTAAATAGCCGCTATTGACTCCTTGGGATTTCAAAGACTGAAAAACCTAGCTGGCAGATTGCCTAAAATAGCCGCGATACCTTCATATAAGTGTGCAGATTCAAAAAGATAACAAAAAAACAGACCGAAAGATGTTATACTTTGAATAAGAAACTGTATGACTCATTGCTGATTCTATTAGCTGCTCTCAAATTAACTTTAATTAGAGTCACAAGCTCAGTTGACCTTATCTCCTTTAATTAAAATACAGGAAAGTCATTTTTATAGTGAGGAAAATCATTTTGAGAATGAAGTAAATCACATGTGACCAAAATTAATCAGGCGAATAAACAAAATCGCTCTAGTAAAAGTGAAAAATGACGTCACGCACGCAAATCAGTCAAGATTGCGTCAATGAATGACGGAACAAAAAGCAGATTTTAACTGACAGTGACGTCATACGTTTGTAACAAAAATATTGACAAAAAACAGCAGGGTAAAAGTCCTGACTTATAAATCAAAAAACTTTCATTGACTAAACAAAAACCAGACCCGGAAAAGACTAGGAAAAATTTCATCAAAAAATTCGTGGTGATCATAAAAGCACAACAGAAAACGGGTTTTTGTTCAGACACCATTTTCTCACTCTAATTTACAAACTGATTAAAAAATTTGCTGCAAAACTACTCGTTTTTTCAATCAACTTGCTGTTTCGGCGTGACCAAAATCAGTACTCCAATTTGACTTCAAAAATAATCAAAATGTCTCCACAAATCTATAAAAAAAACGTCTCAACACAATTCAAATTCTTTAAATTGTAAAAAAACCAAGAGAAGGCCAATAATAGCCCTAGCTATCGCTTTGCGGCTATAAAAATTTTTTGAAGTGCGAGCTACTTTGATTAATTTCTCAATACGACAGATTCCTGTTTCTTAAGGAAAGGACACAGATATTGATTTCAATTCAAATATTATATTATATAGTAAAATAATAAAAAAAAGGGCCGTGTACACCATCCGGCATCGATGGATGTAGGTCGAAAAATAGGGTATGATGAGTAGCACTTAGTAGCCGGATGCTGCACTCCAAGCTGTTCCCCTCCAGACAGTGTAAAGACGGCCCAGTCACAAAAATAAATAACAAGTGGAGAGGAAAGCACCTATATATATATATATATATATATATATATATATATATATATATATATATATATATAGCACACATAGGGAACTAGAATGGAAGGATTAAAATAAAAATGGATCATCAAGGAATAAGCAAATGAATAAAGATAAGCAGCCAAACACTCAGTGCAGCCTTCCCTCCTCCACGACGGCGCTAATCGAAGTCTCACTGAGAACACGAGGCTTGAGGGCACGACATCCCCTCAAGCAGAGAACACAGCTCCTCAGAAGTGCGAAGCTGATTTTCGTTCGGATGTAGCTTATAGTGTCAGCGTACGGCTCTCCGCGTTTTTCGCTGATCTTGGTTGCGAGTTGTTTCATAACGCGCGATGCTGATGGACCTGGACCACCCGAACAAGCAAAAACCAGTGCATTGAAGCTGCTGTGTTCGGTTTCGCTCTTCGTACTTATTTCGCTTGATGCTCTCGTGATATTTGTATGCATCTTTTATGGTCATAGGGCAGCTCTTCGCATGAGGGTTGAAAATCTTCACATCGAAGAAAGTGCGATTAAAGCGGGAGCCCCACAGACCGTTTGCCTTGATGTCCAGTCGAGCGTCATCATCAGTGGTGGTGGAATTACTCGAGAAAATTTCTCCATCGAGCGACTGAAGTTTTGGCTCTATCTGTACATCGTGGCAAACGTCATCCATCAGGTTTGCAAACACATCTCTAATTTCGTTGTGTCGTAGGTGCGTATAACCGCCTTTGGCGCAATGGAGGGCATGGGTGAGGCTGAATTCTTTCCCGCATGGGCATATGGCTGGCGTGTTCTTCGCTTCCCAGGTGTAGCGAAGTGCTATTCCATCACGGAACTCAGTCTTCGCGAGGTCAGAACCATGTTTTGACAACGGAAGCGCGTTAAGCCAGCTTGATGCTCCTTTCTCCGAGGCCAGCTGGATGGTATACTTCATTTCTGGAAGATTGTTTTCGATTCTGGATTTTTTCGAGATGAGTTCACGTTGATTGTCTGCTTTCTGTCTGAGACTGATCTTGGTTTGTTCTACTTCACATTGTTGAATATTTTGAATGACGCCAATGGTCTTGAGAGTTCAACTGATTGCTCAAGATTTTTGTGAAGATCTTGTGGGAGGGCGATGTTAAGCCCACCCATTCTGAGAGGGAGAGAAAAAAGTTCTCCTTCCTCTTGGATTACTTCTTTGCCGACGATGTTCGGTATGACTCGGCCAAGCCGCTCCTCCACCTTGTCCAGAACCCCGTCCATGGAGGGTGTAGTACGCGAAAGGAAGCTCAACTTCTGTTGAACCCCCTTCGTCAAACATGCATAGGCATTCTGGGGAGAGGTGAGAGCAAATTGACCAAGTCTGTCTAAACTTTTTGTGTATTTATTTTCTGCATCTTTCAGGAAATTTTTACTGGCCTCAGAGCTTCCGATAACTGATCCCAGGACTCGAGCGCCCTGCGTGATTTCCACATTTGTGCCTGCAAACACAGTTGACGCTTGGCGCTCGCCTCCTGGCTTAATTATCAACTGACACTTCGGAGGATTGACAAGATATCCATACTTGGGACCGAGCTCAGTGAGCTTGTCGAAGAGTGCCCTGATATCTTCTAACTTACCGACGACGCTACCATCATCAGCATACCATTTTTGGGTCAAAGAGTCATTATGTCTTGTTATTAGGGGTAGGATTGCGATTCCATACATTGCCATCGCAAGGGGATCGCCTTGTGTCGTACCTTCCTGAGACAGTATGGTCGACTTACCGATGTAGAGATGAGACGGGTGGCTATAGGAATTCTGTAAGGCAACATGCAAAGATGGGCATAAGGCTTTCACGTTCTCTAAAGCTGTTCGTCTATTGAGCACGTTAAAAGCGTTTTTGGCATCAATTAGAAGAATTGCTTCGTTTTCAGGATCATCAAAACTGTGGCGAAGCGAATGTATGGCATGTTCTATGCCACATTTCTGGCCCAGGCACACTTGCATGTTTCCACCGAGGGATGTTAGATCTTGCCTGATGCAGTCGACGATTATGCGTCCGGTGATGCGACGCATTACTTCACCAATACCAATAGGTCTCACACCTGGACATTTATCCAGAGCCACTAGTCGACAACCATTGTATGCAATCAAATCATCCGGTGGTATTATGGACGTGGCAAGCCTCTTAGCAAACTTGGCAACAAGCTTGCACAGGTTCGTGGAGGTTTGTCCGAAAGCAGAAAGTAGTCTACGCCAGTCATCGGCATCGAGACCTGAAGGCCCGGCACTGCCATGAGTCTTCATTGCATGCTTTCGGACGAGCCTGGCACTGATTTTGTCGAAGACAGCAGGGTGGTAAGGAAGCGTGCGTGGATGTTCGCTCTGAATGCAGTTGGGCTCCAAGGGTTGACCTTCAGGATGTTTGTCGCGTAAAATCTCGAGGACCGGTCTACCGTCTATGAGATCGGTAGGTGCGAGCACGCCGCCTTTGTGCTCATCCGAAAGAACGCGAATAGCATTACTGATCTTACCACGAGACATGAAATCGTTGAACATCTTGAGGTCAGAGTGCTGCTGTTTGTTCCTTGAATTCATTCTCATTTGGATTGCCTTCGCTTCACAGAACAGTTCTGAGAAGTTGCAGCTGTACCATGCTTGCAGTCTACGCTTGATGGTCTTATTATTTCAATTCAAAGAAGTTCCATTGAATAAAAAAATCTATACTTAGAAATTCGTAAGAACATTTAGAAAAACGACCAAAAACCTCAAAAAACAGATGTCTAATTGCCACACGTGGACAAAAACTGACAATCGGAAGACAGCATTTTTTGTTCAAAAACCGGTTTTCTCGTACGTTGACATAATCTTTACTCCTCGATAGCGAATTGACCGAACAACTACACCCTCAAGTATATGACAGGTATTCAATTTAGATGGATGTTTTGTTACAAGACCCATGATTGTAAAGTAGAATAAATAGCGCATATATCTGTATACACATAGTTATTCCAACGGTGAAAGCGTTGAAGTTGCCAAAATTTTGTCTAAGACTTGCCGAATTAACACTTTTCTTCATAAGGTTGTGGAATGAAATCAACACTTTTCTTCAAAGCATTGTATACAAAGAAAAATAGCTTCTGTAGGCACAAGAAAGGGTGTAAAGATTATTTTAAATAGAGATTTGAATAATTTATAAGGTGATTTAAGACAACAACCGCCCCTCTTCTACTGTGGTTCCAATGGAAGCTTCGACAACGGGACGCCGGCGCATTGATCGCGTGCCACGGAGGCTTCTAAAACCTTTTTATTATTATACGAAATCGGAATGAGCTCAAACGAATGACAAACAAAAATGTCTGGATACTAAACTGAAGGAAGTCAATAGTTTCGAACAATTACTGTCAAACTACCAAACCTGAAAAATCCAGTCCACGGATTCGTTTGGGCTTATATCGATTTTCAACTTCCTGTTGTGTGGCAAGATATGGTGGATCTGGGTCCTCGCAATGTCGCAAAACACGTCCCATTCCCGAAACCCAGTCTGAGCCAGTAAAATAGTTATCATGAAATAGTACTTTTCCACCAAGCTTCGTGCCCGCAAAATATCCCGGATAAAGATGCCGACTGCACACATCTACTCTCTTGATGTCGATCGCATTTAGGCGATCATAATAATTTTCATTCCCTGCTTTGAACCTTATTTTATTAGCCCAAGTTTTGGTAGCAGCAGCTTCTAGTTTCGGTTTTTCTTTACTGAATCCAATGTTGACCTTTCGCATAAAATTTCTGTACCATTTTACAATAGAGTAATGATAGGAGGTGTAAATTAATCTTATGTGATAATCATTCAATTTACAAAAATTGTCACGCAAGAAACGAGAGTTCTTTGAAATCAGAATCATTTCATCTAAAAAAAAATTTGTTGTGTATCTAGTATTAAATTGAAACGCGCCGTCTGTCTTAAATCTCCATTGTTTTATTCATCACATAGTATTCGTCCCATTAATCAAAGAGAAACCAATTTTAGGCAATTAAGTAGTGATCCTTCATACTCGCCTTAAAACTGAGAGAGCTCAATTTATCGATTTCAGATTCCATCGAAATAGATGAAAAATTATTCATCAATAATAATAATAATAATAATAATATAGACTTTAGAGTAAACTCAGGGGTTCTTTAGACCCATATCAATTCAATCAGTCACAGTTTGAGTAGTTTTAAGTCGTTTTGAGTAGTAATAATAATAATAATAATAACAAAGGATTTAGGATAAAGTAATCCACGGGTTCGCATAAAACCCGGTTATTGAGTTGTTCAAAATTTATTGTTATTTACGTAAAGATGAGCTTCTGCAAGTCTCTACAGTTATTGCAGCCACACAAGAGAAGCCAAGTACAAGGGTCTGATTCGTTGTAGCGGGATATGAAGAACCGATTGTAGAGTTCCAGGAGTTCGATCAGTTTGATCATTCTTCGACTCGACAATGTTACAAGCTACTATAGCAGCCGCCCGTGCGCAATACGTATTATCTTTTGTAGTTGAGCGTGGTACTTGTTTAAAATACAAGGATTGAAGTTTAATTAATAAGTAGATAAAAGCAGAAGAGAATTGTTTCAAATAAATGAAGATCTAATTGAGTGATTAACTCTGAAGGTAGGTTTATTATTCAATGAGTGAGTTTTATCCTCAGTTTTGCCCGTACCCAATATCGGTTCTATCACCGTGGTAAATTAACCAAGTAAATACTGATATGTCACAATTGTTAGTATTGCTCGAAGCCCGAGCTTTGTCTATTTCAATATGTCGACACCTATCAAGATTGTGTCAGTCATTAATCAAGTAATAAATTAAAATTTAAACTAAATCTTTGACCTTGAAACCCAAAGTTTTTAGTACACCAATACAATAAGTTTGTACTTTTCAAATACAAATACAATAAGTTTGTACTTTTCATATAAAAAGTTTAGGTATCATTTTTCGTCATTCATGAGTTTCTCTGCCTCGTCCAGCCCGAAATTGTTGTACGCTTCTCGCGCGCCATCGTTCATCAGTATTTGGTATGCTCGATTAATGGTCTTGAAAAACTCCTCATCTCCACCAGCATCAGGGTGAGTCAACAAGCTCATTTTGTGGTAGTGTTTTTTGATCTGATCTTTTGAAGCAGAACTTTTTACCAACAAAATCTCGTTCAATGTCGCAGGCCGATTCAGTACATTTTTATTTCGAATCTCGAATAAACACTTCTCTGTGGCCTTCGTTTTGGCACTCTCGTTCTTCAAAGAATGCTTTTGTCTATCAATTATAGTGTCTTTCCTTCCGCACTCACTCGCCAAGTACTGGTTATAGTTTTCCAACTGCTGAAGCTCTGACCTCAATTGGTCATTCTCTTTCTCCATTTTCCCCAGGGATTCGCTCTTTTTTATCAGTATTGACTTTTATATCGGCCAACTCCTGCTTAAGTAAGTCGATTGACTGCTCTTGTTCGGCATTTCTAGCTGCCGCCGCCTTTAGGTTATCTCCTAGCGCCCCACACTCGGCGCTCAGTTTTCCCAATGCTTCTCTTGTTGCCTCTTTGGCTTTGTCGCAATGTCTGTCTAGTTTTTGTCGAAGCTCGACACAATCTTTTTGGAGTAAAGAGTTTGTACTCTTCAATTTCTCTAACTGCGCGCACTGGCTTTGCAGTTCCACTTCAGTCTGCAGAGCTCGGGACCGAATATTGGCGGGTAACAGAAGTTCTAGTGTAGACACCTTCCGAGTCCGTGACAAACAAGATTCCACTCGGTACACTCCCGGGGAAATCTCCGAAATAACTTTCCACAACTCTGGCATATAGTACACATATTCACCAATTTGTGGGGTCTCACTGCCTGCTATGTTTAATAAAAAACCATTTTTGCTTCTAAAGTTTCTCAATATTTTCAGTCTTGATCGCAAGACTTCTCCCTTATTTTTAATTGTGTTGACCTCAAGACTACTCTTTTTCATTTTTTTTGGTCTTGAACTCAAGACAACTAATTTTAATTTTTTTTGGTCTTGAACTCAAGACAAGTCATTTTCATTTTTTTCCCGTCCTGAACTCAAGACAAGTCATTTTCATTCTGTTTTTTTTTGGGTCTTGAACTCAAGACAACCCATTTTCATTTTTTTTTACACAGCCGACTCTTTCTCTTCAATCATTTTCTTTTGTTCTCTACGCCCATTAATTAATTTGAGTAGTTGATTATACATACGTGTTCCCGTTACAGGGTCGAGATTCCGCAACATTTGTTGCCAGGAGGCTCCATTAATGACTAATCCTAAATAGATGAACAATTTAGGAAAATTTTTCACAACTTGGAATAGGAGGTAGACTGTTCAGACTGACACAGCAATATCCTTAGCTTTTAACCAAACGTATAAGCTTTCAATTTTTAAGTTACTAAAAATTGTTATTTCATTTGTTAGAAAAAATTGTTTTTGGAACTGAGCGTTCCAATGAATAAAATTTTCATGACTGTATTTTCCATCCTAAATCTCGGAACGCTTCCCGACTGATAATTCCTTTACTATTATGGCGCATTGTTCGAGCAATTTGACTCTGTTTTACGTCTGATATGGAGAAAAGGCTGCGATGCAGGTTTTCATCACTTACGTTTAAGTTATTATTCATCGACCACTGATACATCTCACGATTGAATTTCTTCAGCGTTTCTCCATATTGTTGAAAACTGCCGTCTTCTAATTTCACAACATTTGGGTACAGCGGGTTGCATGCAGCGATTGTATAATTATGATACAAAGTTTTTGTAATAGGGTCCATATATCTAATAGAAGAAAAATTCTGACCCTCTACTAACACAGGAACTTCTTCTGCGCAAAAAGGAAATTTAGTTATTGTTGCTACCATCTTTGCACATTTATGAACATATAACAGCGATCCTGCTCTTTCGACGTGAGTTCCTTTCTCGAAGAGCGTTACGGATGGACTAACAATGTTTTTTGATATTTCAATCGTAGTTTGAATTTTTAGTCGTTGAATCTCGCATTGGAGTGTTCTAATTTTCACAAAAAAGATTCTCTCTCCTTGAGAAGTTCGAAATTCAAGGTGTCAACAACGCTTGAAAGAAACATATCCATGGTTATTTTAAGGATACCAGTTTTCAGTTCTGAACTTTCCTCGAAGTAAAAAACACCTGGAACTCCGGTTGTTTTCACCTGCTGTCCACACAAACTAATTGCTTTTTCCTCTAAGATTTCTAATGCAAAATCTTCATATTTGTTTTTGTGTAATATTTTTCCGCTGATAAAAGTGGTCTTGTTGTTTCCAAAAATTTTTACAGGGTCCTCCTTATTAAAGTGTTTGATCGTTTGACATGTTTGCTCACCTCGATTTTCAAAAAAATAGTTTACTAAATCGTCTTCAAAATATGTGGTTTTGATAAAAACAGTTTTCGAGAAACCTAGGGGATCCTTAAAGCTTATGAGGTTTCTTTGTATCAGCTTTCCCCAAATTGTTCCGATGTAAAGTTTTGCATTGATCATCACATTTCCAATAAGTTTTACTCCTGTAGGTGAAACCCACTCTACAGGCTCAGCATACATAGCACCTTCACGATTATTTTTTTCATGAAGCTCTGGCTATGTTCCTCGGCATACAGTAGTTTCACTTGCGCGTTGTAAAATCTTTTCCGTTACTGAATTGTTGACTTTAAAGGTTTTATCTCCAAAACCTGGTAAAGCAAAGTTTTTGTTTTGCCAAATGCTCCTACAGGTTCCTTCGTTTAATGGATATATGGATTTTAAGAGTCTTGAGTTTTTGGTAATAAAGACAACATCGTCATATACATTGCTCTTCTTAAGTGCAGACACAGTATATGCCGCTTCATACATGCAAAATCTTAATTTTATCTCGGGCTGAACCTCAGAATATATCAAACTACCTTCTTCTATTGTTTTCGATAGTCGAATTTTGTTATCACAGTTTGTACTGTAATCCAAAGCATATATTTTTGTTGATACGATATTGTCAAAATCATAGCCGTATACTTTAATACAAAGTGAGGGAGAAGCAAAAACGGCTAGCAATGCCAGATACAAACATAGTGATATTCCATCACACGATGCTCCAGACGAACTCGTCTTTCTTTTCGATTCCATTATTTCTTTCTGGATTTTCCTGAAACAAAAACATCATCAGTTTCCTGACTGCTAAAGTACTCCTCATCTTGCTCAGTAAAGTAATTTTTAATCTCTCAGGCACCGATTTTAATCGACTGCTAGACCTTGTAGCCATTTTTGGTGCCCTGGCATTACTATTAATCTTTTCTTCAGTACTTTTTGTTTTACTACTAGATTCCTGTTGCTTTTTTTCTGGTTTTGGAATTTTTGTTTCTGCTGATTTTTTTTCAGTGTACTCGGTAGCTTTTGATGAAGTTGCACCTCCACCCTCGGGAACATTTTGTGCCTTCTCTTGCCCTTTAGAGGTTTCTTGCTCTGATTCTTTAGCTTCATTCTCAGGCGTTTCATTTGTAACATTTAGTGAATCGCTAGCATCCTCAGATTCGGATTGATTTTCTGTAATTAGGTTGCTTTCACTGTCTGTTGATGATTCTATTTCAGTTATATCGCCATCGTCTGAGCTGTTCAAATTGCTATTCTTTTGCTCCTTACTGGTTGTTTTTCGTTTCGCCTGAGGCTCAGGCGTGAATGGTTTTTCTCGTGTTTTATATTTTTTCAGTCGGTCATAATGGACCTTGAAAGCTTTCCTCGTTTTTTATCGTCTACCTTGAAATTCAAATCGTTTATAATTTCAACAATTATGTATGGTCCTCTATAGAAAGAAGTAAATTTTCTTGTTTCTCTTTTTTTAACCGTTGGGTTGAAAACTAACACTTCTTCGCCAATTTTATAGCACGGCCCATACTTACTGCGATCATAATACGACATCTGGCGTTCTTGTTCGACATCCATATACTCTCGCATCAACTGGTGTGTTTCCTGTAGTTTCTGTTTCATCGTGAAAACATAGTCACTTGGTGTTGCATATATTGTGGTCTGTGGTGTGCTATAGATGCAGGTGCTAAACTAAAGCTACTTCGTAAGAGAGACCAGCAAAAATTAATTCCATTAGGTTTTGAAAAGCTCCTGGTGCAGAAGCTAGTCCCATAGGGAGCCTCTTCCACTTATATAGGCCCAAAGTTGTAATAAAAGCTGTTACATTTTGACTCTCTTCTTCCAGCGCCACTTGAAAGTATCCCGACAGAAGATCAATGTTTGAGAAGTACATGTTTCCCTCCAGTGAATCAATAACCTCATTAATTCGCGGTAAAGGCCAGCATGTTTTCTCTATTTGTTTGTTTAGACCACGGTAGTCTACAACTAAACGGTAGGTTCCGTCTTTTTTTGATACCAGTAATGATGGTGCTGCCCAATCAGAGTGTGTTGGTTCGACTAAGTCATCTCGTTCCAAGTCTTCGACAATTTTCTTCATGGCTTTTCTTTTCTCAAAGCTCATGCTGCCGTATGTACGTCTGAATGGCACAGCATCATTTTTTAATTTTTTTTTATGATAAATTCGGTCGCAAAATCCCATATCATTTGAGTTTCGCGAAGATATCATTTCATATTTTGTGCAAAGTGACCTCAGTTTTGACATTTCCTCACAAGACAAGCTCATTGATCTTGAGTTCACGTGTTTGTCGAAATTAAATTCGTCCCTATGCTTTTTACTATTGTCGGGGTTATTTTGTTGTACTCTTGAAATTTTTTCGATGTTTACCGCACATGCGATTCTCGCATTTTTGTAAACTTTCTTTGATTCTAATGTAGGGTTCAGAGCTCGAACCCATACGACATCATCAACCATGTCATTCAGCGATCTCGCTATTAATAAGTGTGATTTGTCTTCAAACCCTTTCATAGGTTCGACTATAATTTCTGTTTGCTGTGTTATGTTACCTTCTTCATCGATAATTCTGCATTTAATGAAACCCTCGCAGCGACGAGGTAATTCTTGATCCTCAGCAGCAATTAAAAACAGATTCCTATTACTTCGTTGGGATGGGGCCAATTGTAATGTTTTCCCAATCGCCCCGCAAAAAATTTCGTTCTTTCTGAGATTTAAAATACAGTCAAAATTGTACAAGAATTCCATGCCTAATAAACAAGGCATTATCTCAATTCTGGTCACTAGAAATTTGACTGTTATTTCACATGTAAATTTCTGAAGTTGAACTTGAATATCTGTTGACCCCATTATAGGCATTTTCCCGTTATTGGCAGCTATTATATTTTTATTGCACATTCTGATCTGGCTCGGTTCCCCCAATTGCTTGTAGAGTGTGTCGCTTATAATATAAACACTACTTCCACTATCAATTAAGGCCATTATCAATTTGTCTTTTATCACTATTTTTGCGAACAACGCCTCCACTGGGCTGTTTCCGCCACGCAAGGTTTTTACGTAGCCGGCTGAAAATGAAGCCCTGCCATTTCCAGCTAATTCTCGTTTAAATACGGACAATTTCGTTTGAAGTGATTTGGGCTCCCGCATTCGAAACAATTTTTGCATTCCCTAGATGCATGGTTTCGCTGACGGCAACGGCGACATTTTTCTTTCTCGAAACTCACCGCTGCCTTCAACTGCTCGGCACGACTCTCGTGCGATCGATCTCGGCTTCTGTTCTCACCTCCCGGTGTTAGCGAACGCGCTCTACTTTCGTAATTGTTTCGTCTATGCTCAGCGCTGCTTCTAGTATAGCTATTAGTATTTCTATTTCTATCTTCGTTCTCTCTTGAACTTCGCTGACTACGGCGCAGAAACTCTTTTGGCCGCGCTCCTTGCGATGAAAACTTTTGATTCTCTCGCCTATTAGGTTGATTAGTCTGCAGTGTTTGCACTAAATCGTTAATCGAATTAACCAGTTGTGTGTTTTCATTCGACTGGATGGCGGAAACCCGCGGCTCATTATCCTCCTCCTCAATTCTCGTGACTGCTTCAATGTGTAGTGCTCTTTCTAAAGCTTTGTCTAAAGTCATATCCGCGTCACCCAAGTTCTTTCTCAGGTCGAGTCGCACCTGACTATTTTCTATGTCTTCGAGGAATCTTCTCAAAATAAGATGTTCTCTTATCTCATTAGACTCCTGAGGGTATGCTTTCAAGGCTAAAGTTTGCAAATCACCGAGAAAATCTGTTAATTTTTCACCAGGCTGCTGGACTCTCCTAGCTAGCCTCCCCCGGAACACTACTGGTTTCTCATTATAATGTTGTCTGGAAGCCTTTACGGTCTCGTCATAACTTTTTCTAGTGTCCTCCGAAAGTGTACGATAGAAATCAATAGCCGACTTTTGTAACCTTAACGCGAAATAATGCGGCCGTTCATCAATTTCGGTCTCGGCGCCGTTTACTGTTTCTTTTCTTTGCCACTTTTGAAGTTGTGACAAGAGCTCAAAGTGTGTAATGTAACTTTCAAAATCATTTGATCCAGTAAACGGTTCCGGTAACAGCGTTTTTGAGGAGTGCCGCGCCATCCTTTTTTTATTTAAAAGCTGTTGTTATTCAAAATATTTCACTAATTCTGTTCGAAACTCGAACTATTATCCCGACACTCTAGTTAACAGCTTTTAAATATGATTGAAACTCTAATTCCCTCGTCAATAAATGCAAAAAAACTCGAGGTTTAATGCTTGGGTTTAAGTCAAATTAAATCAAATTAAAATACTGATGTTTCTGAGCGCTATTTTACTATCAAAAAACATGTACGCCCTGATTTATGCTATTCGAATTCTTAGGGAGTACTCACTTTATAGTTCCAAGATGGCAGTTGTTGTTGTCGAATCCCGACAGCAGTCCACAATTCCTCTTCCGGGTCGTGATGTTAAGACGTCGAACTCGAGTTTAAAAATTGGTTTTCAAACAAAAAATAGATTTCTCTTTGAAATTAGTACAACGCTCAATGTTATTGGGTGGTGGTTTTCTATTTACTTTTAATCTCTGTCGCCACTATAGCAGCCGCCCGTGCGCAATATGTATTATCTTTTGTAGTTGAGCGTGGTACTTGTTTAAAATACAAGGATTGAAGTTTAATTAATAAGTAGATAAAAGCAGAAGAGAATTGTTTCAAAAAAATGAAGATCTAATTGTGTTATTAACCCTGAAGGTAGGTTTATTATTCAATGAGTGAGTTTTATCCTCAGTTTTGCCCGTACCCAATATCGGTTCTATCACCGTGGTAAATTAACCAAGTAAATACTGATATGTCACAATTGTTAGTATTGCTCGAAGCCCGAGCTTTGTCTATTTCAATATGTCGACACCTATCAAGATTGTGTCAGTCATTAATCAAGTAATAAATTAAAATTTAAACTAAATCTTTGACCTTGAAACCCAAAGTTTTTAGTACACCCCTTTTTTTACATACGTGTGACACTCACACTACTGAGAAGTTTTGGTTTCAACTCGTCATTTCCTCCTGTTATGTTGCATGGAAATGAATCCTTCTTCACCGATTCAGAGAAAGCCTTGATATTCAATAAATTTTTTGCTTCTCTTTCAAGACAGCAGTTCAGAACCTTCCATCAAATTGATAAACCTTGATTTTTCACTATCTGATGTTCTCCTTCTATTAGAGTGGTGTGATGATTCTAGTGCTGCTGGTGCTGATGAGTTACACTCATTCCTCTTTCGCCAATGTGCGAAGGTTCTGTCAGCGCCGGTTTTCGAGCTTGTACGTGAGAGAAAGATTACTGTTTAATTTGTTTTACACAAAGATATGGCATCAAATCAAACGTCAAGAACCTGGTTTTATAAAATCACGTAGGTCAATAAGTAAGATGATAATGTATCTTGATTCTGTTTTTTTAGCTCGTGATACCAATTCTCCTGCCATTTCTATCTCCTTCGACTTAAGAAAAGCTTTTGACTCTGTGTCCCATCAAAGACTTTTGCCTAAGTTTGTGAATTTTGGTTTTGACTCAGCTTTTCTCAACCTTTTCAACGGTTATCTAACGAACAGTTCTCAATGTGTAAAAATTAATAAACATCTTTCTTCTCTTCTCCTCCTTTACCGGTTGCTTCTGGAGTTCCTCGTGGCAGCGTGCTCGGTCCTTAGTTTTTCATTATTTTCGTTAATGATATTTAATTTAATTGAGCAGATGTAAATGTAAAACCAGTTTAATACAAAGTTAGATCTATTGCTTGTAAATATTAGAAGTTTTGTGAAGGCGAGAGATGTAAAGCAATTTAAAAGAGGCAGCTCGATTGTGTGACGTTTAGTTTTGAATATGTTCTTTTTTGTTTTCAGTCCTATCAATGGTTAACTAACCTCAGGTTATTTTTACCCTTTTCATTAATCTCCTTGGGATTTTTTCATAGTTATTTTCTACCGCACGGGTCCCTGTTAGTTAAACTACAGATAACAGGTTTACCTGCTTGACAAATCCCGTCATGCACAAACATTACTTAACGTGTCCCGTCAAAATGAAACTCCATGATGATTCCCATCATTATTTATGATGCTTTCTCTATATTGTTAAAATCCTGTTTACTATTAGTAACCATCTCTTGTTTTCCTATTTGTTTGTGAAAACTTCAAATTATGCGTTTAATATGTAATTTATGAGCATGTTATACATTATGGTTCACTATACTGCCTCCCTCTTAGAAAATGTGAGTGTTCCACTCACTCACCCAGCAAGAGTTTCAAATGTCCATTTTCGATTTCATATTCTTGTGCATTTTCAATCCCGTTATTGTCTTAAATATTACCGGCCTCCTCGTCTTCCATAATTTTCTTTGCTTGAAGAATGATTTTGAACATGTCCTCACGACTACCATTGTCCGGATGACAGAGCATTGCCAACATTTTGAAATGTTTCTGGATAGTACAGGTTGTGGCCCCCTGTAGCAGGAATAGAAGTTCAGAAATGGCACCACGTACCTTTGTTTGAGGTTACTCCAACAATCCGATACACTTGGTGCCTGACTATTGACCTGACCTCGAACAACTCGGGTAGATAGTAGCAAAAATCACCGATTTTTGGTTCTGCCATTCCTACATATCATACACGTAAATTAGTCTAACGTATCAACCTCAATTTCTGTCATATCTGGTACAGATTTTGCTTTTTTTGCTTTTACGATGCTTGTTTCACCATCACACCTTTCAACTGTCCTTTTTCTTGTCAATTTTTGTTCCTTTGTACGTTGTTTTAGATGATGAAAATAACCTAGTTCCCCTATTGGGTTAATGGGTTGCAGTGCAATTACAGGATTGGTGCCACTGCGTAGCATATCGATTTAAAGAAACACGCGTACCAAACAAAACATGATTTTTGATCCAATAAAATTAGATCCAATAAATCAAACTGATAGTTATTTCCCTGGCCACGTGCCAGATTTGTTTCTCTTCATTACCTAAGTATGAAAAGCCCTTCCATTGGCGCCGAAGTTGACCAATTGACGTTAACTCTATAATTAGGCATATCATTGGGTTTTTCAATTAATTGTATTCTTCGCCCATATGTTATCCATGACCCATTCTGCAATTTAAGAGCATTCGGGTACATGGGTTTGCAATTAATTAGTGTAAAATTTCAATAGAATACTCTAGAAATGGGATCCATGTATCTAATTACTTCTGAAGTATTGTCAGAAGACACCCTAATTGGTACTGCCTCCGTACAAAACTGATTTTCGACGACATGTACGATTACTTTAGCGCACCTATGGACATAAAGTATTCCTCCCGCTCTTTCTGCGTGTGTACCCAGAGCGTTTTGTTGACTTAAGAAAATTTGGTGTGAATTTCCGTTGATTGATGTCGTTAGAATCATAATTCTATGCAATTTTTCTATGTGACAATTTATTAACTCTATTTGTTTCAGGTTTTCAAACATGCCTCGAAAATCCCACACAAAAAGTTGGTCGAGTTTTATGTCCCTGAGATCTGTCTCAAATATATCTGTTGTTGAAAAATTTTGTTCCTTGGCCGTCAACTTTTCCGTTGTTTAAAACAAATTTCTGTGGTTTGTTTCAAAAAGCAGAAAATTGTCTATATGTTTTGTCTTGTTTTTCAATGGACAACTAAATTTCTTTTTCTGTTTTGCTCGTCAAGGACTTTTTGTTTCCAGCGCGGACTGTTTTTGCTGTTATCGAGTCTGAAAATTAAACTATCGTTAAGATATTAGGTTTTTTGTCTTGGTCGAAAAAATATTGTACTGAATCTATTTCAAATGTATCTCCTTGATATTAAAAGGTCTGCTCTGCTCCTGTTTCAAAGGGTCTTAAAAAAATAAACATGTTCGTTTATTTGCTTCCCTAGTTTCAATGAACAAAGTCCCCATGAAAATTTCGGCATTTATCATGATGTTACTTTTCTCTGTTTCACCTTTTGGATTGATCCAATCCACGGGGTAGACATAATTCACTCCTTTCTCATCTCCGCCTTTCAATAAAATTTTTGATATCTTCTGAAAAAATTCAGCGTCGGTTTGGTCAACATTCATCTCGTTGAGGACATCTTTGGTAGCATTGAATTCAAAATCACCAAGACCCGGTATTCGCGCTTTGTGTCCCTGCCATAGATTTTGATAGACTGACTCTTTTATTGGGTAAAACGTTGGAATTATTTGTGATTTTTCGTTTAAGTAAGGTGCGTCGTCATACCAACTACTCTTTTTCAGCACAGTTACCGTGTATGCAGCCCTGTACATGCAGTATTTTGGTTTAATGATGCTGCTTTTGGCGTAGATCAGTCCTTTGTTTACCTGCTCCTCATTTATATGTGACATTTCACATTTTGTCGCTTCCTTCATTGCAAGTTTCTGCGTCTAGAGAAAATCATACCCCACAACCTCAAAGGATTGTGAAAAACCTGATATGCTAACCAACTGAAGAAGTTTCCAGTTCAGCTGCACAATCCAATGTGAGTTCCACGCCCTCTGCATTTTGTCGTATCACCTTTTAAAAAATTACATCATTATCAATTTTTTCATCTGAATCGTTATCCTTGAATAGAAAATAGTCTGTCAGTTTCCGTGGTCTTGTTATTCCCAACGCACTTCTTGTCTGATATCGTCGTTCGGCGACATTTTGCAAAGTAGAAGCCGTGCTCCTATTTGGAAATTCTTCGCCTTCACTCCTTGCGGATGTTAACACCAGAATATCCAGCTTCTGCTGTGTGGCTACTTTGTGTGCAGGTATCTTTGTGCTTCTGCTCTTATTGTTGGTGTTAGTATTTATTGATTCTCTTGTACTCCCACCCATAGGTGCTTG
The DNA here is from genome assembly GCF_964194025.1 of Convolutriloba macropyga. NCBI lineage: Eukaryota > Metazoa > Xenacoelomorpha > Acoela > Convolutidae > Convolutriloba > Convolutriloba macropyga. The sequence goes on along the minus strand of NC_134470.1, from coordinate 45,746,879 downwards.
AAACAATTCGTCTTTGACTGTCTCATTGTGAGTTTCAGTATTAGGATTAATTTGACTAAAATTTCCTTCAAGTTGAACTTCTCTTCTTTCTGTGTCATTCAATTTTGGGGTCACCACTTCAGTTTCCACAAAATCATTGTCCTCCGTAAGGTCGTTTTGTGTTATTCTCGGTTCAATCTTTCCCTTCTAAGTTTCTTTTTTTATCAGTGGTAGCACTTCTACTGTTAAAACGTTTGAATCAATCGTAGTGGACCTTTTGTTGTTTTTTTCACATCCTCAATGACAAAGTTCAGATCGTTTATTATTTCACGTATTACCTGCGGTCCGTTGTAAAAGGATTTAAATTTCTTTGTCTGGCCAGGTTTTATTGTGGGGTTGAACACCATTACTAATTCACCTACTTCATATTGTGGTCCAAATGTGCTACGATCATAGGAAAGGTAGAATTTCTTTTAAAAGTGATCTCTGGATGACTATTTGTGTTAAGTTATTAAATTCGTCAATACGTTGCTGTCTCTTGATTAGATCATTTTCAATCCGTAACTTTCTGAAATCAGTCCAAAGTTTGCACAGTGCCCTAGAGGCTTCTGCCCTGTGTTTTATTTGAGGGCGTTTCCCGCTCTCAATCCAGTTTCTAAGTATAATGATGTCGGCTGCATTTTTCTGATGTTCAAGTAGTTGTTCAACAGATTTCCCTAGTCGAATGGACCAGATGTTTTTGTCTTCCGTATTTACTTGGTTCACTTGATCGTAGTTTTTGACTTGTTCTTCTGTCTGTGGAACTCTCGACAGACAGTCCGCGTGAGGGATATTTTTTGCCGCATCGTGTTTGATTTCAAAGTCAAACTGTCGGAGCTTTTCTATCCATCGGGCCCAAAATCTGTCTGGTTCCTTAAAAGTATATAACCACGTGAGGGCCCTATGGTCAGTAACAATTTAAAATTTTTGTGCCAGAAGATATTTTCTGAAGTGTTGAGTGAAATAAACTATCGCAAAAAGTTCTCGTTTTGTTGCAGAATAGTTTCGTTGACTTTTGCTGAACGTTTTGCTTGCGTATGCAATAACTCTTTCATCCCATTGTTGTCTTTGGGAAATAATTGCGCCAATGCCAAATAGAGAGGCGTCGGTGGTTAACCTATAGAGATCCGTGTTATTCGGATAACCCAAAATTGGTGCTTTCTGTAAAGCTTGTTTTTGTTGTTCAACTGCTGATTCACATTGCTTTCTTTAATCTATTTGGGATTTTCTCATAGTTATTTTCTACCGCACGGGTCCCTGTTAGTTAAACTAACAGATAACAGTTTTACCTGCTTGACGAATCCCGTCAGGAACAAACATTCCTTGACGTGTCCCGTCAAGATGAAATTCCATGATGATTCCCATCATTAATATTGATGCTTTCTCTATATCGTTTAAATCCGGTCTACTATTAGTAACCATCTCTTTTTGTTCTCCTATTGTATGAACCATAAGGTATGACATGCTCATAAATTACATATTAAAAGCATAATTCGAAGTTTTCACAAACAAATAGGAAAACAAGAGATGGTTACTAATAGTAAACCGGATTTTAACAATATAGAGAAAGCATCATAAATAATGATGGGAATCATCATGGAATTTCATTTTGACGGGACACGTTAAGTAATGTTTGTGCATGACGGGATTTGTCAAATAGGTAAACCTGTTATCTGTAGTTTAACTAACAGGGACCAGTGCGGTAGAAAATAACTATGAGAAAATCTCAAGAAGATTAACGAAAATGGGTAAAAATAACCTAAGATTAATTAACCATTGATAGGACTGAAACCAAAGAACATATTCAAAACTAAACCTCACACAATCGGGCTGCCTCTCTTTAAATGCTTTACATCTCTCATCTTCACAAAATTTCTAATATCTACAAGCAATAGATCTAACTTTGTATTAAACTGATTGTACATTTACATCTGCTCAAATAAATTCAAGTCTGAAACGTGGAAAATTTTCCTCTGTAACTCCGATGTTTAAAGTGCTTAAGAATAATATCCAACCCAAACCGTAACCGTAGACAGTGCACGGATATTACACTGGCGACAGAGATTTAAAGGAAAGTTAACATTTTAAAATCTTTAACAAATTTGTCAGTAGGGGGACGCAAATGAAAAGCACTTCATTCCCAAAAACTCCTCAAATCGAAACTTTCTTGAGACAAAACACAAGATTTGGGATAACAAATCTTCAATTTCCACCAATTTCCACCAGTTTTTGTGGGAATCAATTGCAGAAGTCACAGCGGAGGAAATCAGCCGCAGGAAACCAGTCGCAGGAAAACAGGTGAGAAATTACACGCGTGGTACTATCTTTTACTCGTTGTTGGAGACAGAAACTTCCTTGTGTGGAAAAACCGCATCATACCAAGTGAGTAGAAATAAAGAGTTCTTTCTTGTTGTTGTCGTTCGTAATTGAAACTGATCGCCAATGCGTAAGTCTTTTTAGTCTAGGGTATATTTTTTTCTTTCGACCTTTTTTGCTAAATTGTCGTTTAGATAACGAGCGGCATAACCAACGGGAAAAAAGTGCGGGATAGTCGCATTGTAAAATCAATTGAAACAGTTGCTTAAAGTTATATATTGACTTTTTCTGGAACTACCTTTAAAAAAAAGAATATAAAGCGAAAATAGTTGAAAAGGTAACAATAAGCAGGAGAAAGTAAAAGAAAACTAAAGCATCTAATATCAACCTTGTGGAAAATAGAAAAGAAAATATATTAAAACATCAATAAATCAAGGAAAATCAGCCAGAATCATATTAAAATAAAAAAAAGAAATTAGGTGGGACAGTCGTCTATAAGACTGTAAATTAAAACTTCCTTAAAAATAGAGAAAAATAAATAAGTAAAAAAAAAAACAAATACCGTGTTGAAATAAGCGTTAGATTTTAATAAACAAAAGTTTTTAAACATTAAAATAAAGAGAGTGCTATGGAAATTCAAAGACAAAAATAGAAAACACCTTCCAGTGACGATCTACTTGATAATTATTTTATAGAAACTATTACTTTCAACAACTTAACAAAGTTTTAAAAGGGCACGATTCAAGTATGGGAACAAAAAATGGCAACGGGCTCAATCTCTAGAATGCTAACTGGTTCAAAGCATTTACTGGTTCAAACGACTTGGAAAGTTACGTGACGCTTTTTGAGCTATTAGCGGAACTACAAAAGTGGAAAAGAACTGAGGTCCGGCTCGCGAAGTTGATGAACGGCCGCATTACTTTGCACTTAGGCTACAAAAATCTGCCATAGTGTTCTATCGCACTCTACCGCAAGCTACACGAGAAAATTATGATGAATGCGTTAATGTTTTTTGAGAACACTACAGCGAAAAACCGGTCGTTTTCCGGGGACGGCTAGCTCGCCGCGTACAGCAACCAGGAGAAAAACTGACAGATTTTCTGGGAGATTTGAAGCAGTCGGCTTTGAAAGCTTACCCAACGGAGTAGCAAGACATTAGAGACCATCTTGTTCTGAGAGGATTTCTAGAAGGAATCGACCATAGTCAGGTGAGGTTAGATCTCAGAAAGCAAATCGGCGAAAAGGATATGAAAATTGAAACAGTTTTGGTAAGTGCATTGCATCAGAAAGCTGTAACAAGAATAGAGGAGGAAGAGCAAACACCAAAAGTTGTGGCAATTAGACGAGATGAAACAAAAGATTCAATGGAGGCCGTCACCAAGCTTGTGAATAAATTGTCAGTAGATGACAAACAGCGAGAAAACCGTCGAAACCAATCTAAGGAGCGAAGCGGTTCCCGGGGACGGTGGGGTGACGACAGACGTGACAGAGGACTGCAACAAGATCGTGGGTTTAACGATCGGCGGCAATTTCCAACGCCAGGACTTAGTCACCGAGACAGATCTTTTGGAAGAGAGGAACCGTCTAGGAGGAACGACAGGCAGGGTTTCAAGTGCAGAGCCTCTGGACAAAAAGGACACCTTTCGAGGAATTGTCGAAATTGTTTCCTATGTGGAAGTTTCCAACACTTGAAAAGAAACTGCCCTTTTAAAAAGAAAACCACCGAGAACTGCAATGTCATTAGAGTTTGTTCGACAAACACAATTAAATGTCTAAACGCAGAAATCATACTTCATGGAACAGATGCGTTGGATTAAAAGACAGTGGAAGTAGTATATCGCTTTTGAGCTGGTCCACATACGAAAAACTGGGAAAACCGGGAATTGTACAACCATACACAAAACGAGTGTTAACAGCCAATAACTCAACTGTCAAAATAATAAGAGTTTGTGATAACGGCAGACGAAGGTATAGAATGTGTGCTGGGAATTGATTTCCTGAAAACCAATAAATGTGTATTGAACTTACACGAAGAGAAACTATAAAGCAGTCACTTTAAAATTTCAATACCGCTCACCACAGAGAAAACGCAAGGTGTTCAATTTTTTTGCAATTGCGGGACAAAACACTTATATACAGAGTAAAAACGGAAGTCAAACGAAAAAGAGTAAAAACGAAAAAACGATTAGTGGAAGCAATTGAGGATTTTGAATTAAAGACTGATTTGCTTTTGGCCGCCTGTATGATATCAATGAAAGGTGGTTGGTGTTTGACAAAAGTGTTAAATCTAACGGACGCAACACTAGCCGTAAATAAAAGCACTAAAGTGGGAACTTACTTTGAAAACAAACAGATCTTAGTTTTGAATGGAATTTTCACAAATCAAAATCAGCCAAAAACATTGGAAACTTTTCAAATGGGAAAACACGCAAACTTGGAAGGTTCTAAACTGAATGACCAGCAGAAAAAGAAAGTACACGAATTGTTCACGAGACATCAACAAGTTTTCTCACGAAACTCAAATGACTTAGGATATTGTGACAAAATTAAACACCAGATTAAACTCAACAAAGATCCACAGCCGTTCGGAAGAAGTTATTTCAGTATAAGCGTTGACAAAAGAAAAGCAATGAAAAAAATTGTCGAAGATCTAGAGGATGCAAAAGTAATTGAACCAACCCATTCGTATTGGGCAGCACCATCAATATTGGTGAAGAAGAAAGATGGTAGCTACAAACTAGTTGTAGATTACAGAGGTTTGAATAAACAAATCGAGAAAATCAGTTGGCCGCTACCAAGAATAAATGACGTTATTGATTCTCTAGACGGAAATTGCTAGTTTTCCAATATCGATTTGACATCGGGATGTTTTTAAATGGCACTCGATGAAGAGTCACAGAACGTGACAGCTTTTGTAACTCCAATGGGACTCTACAAATTGAAGAGACTACCCATGGGTTTGGCGTCAGCGCCAGGAGCTTTCCAAAATTTAGTGGAATTGATTATGTCGGGACTCTCCTATGAAGTGGCTTTAGTATACCTGGATGACATAATCATCTTCGGTAGATCCTTTGAGGAGCATCTCAACCGCCTAGATCTCGTACTTGGGCAACTTAAAGACGCTGTATTGAAAATGAAAGGCTCAAAATGCAGGTCTTTTCAGGGAAAAAATTTATTTCCTGGGACACATTGTATCAAATAAAGGCGTAGAAGTGGATCCGGAGAAAGTAGCGGCAGTCAGTAAAATGAAAAGCCCACGAACAATAAAAGAATTGGGAGCTATATTAGGACTAGTAGGCTTTTACAGAAGATTCATACAAGATTTCGGAAAAAAGCAGAGCCGCTTTATAAGCTATTAAACAAAAACGAACGTTTTACTTGGAGCAAGGAATGGGAATCAGCAGTTGAACAACTAAAACAAGCTTTAGAGAAGGCACCAATTTTGGGTTATCCGAATGACACGGATCCTTGTACGTTAGCCACCGACGCCTCTTTGTTTGGCATTGGCGCAATTATTTCCCAAAGACAACATTGGGATGAAAGAGTTATTGCATACGCAAGCAAAACGCTCAGCAAAAGTCAACGAAACTGTTCTGCGACGAAACGAGAACTTTTCGCGATAGTTTATTTCACTCAACACTTCAGACATTATCTTCTGGGACAAAAATTTTAAATTGTTACTGACCATAGGGCCCTCACGTGGTTATATACTTTTAAGGAACCAGACAGATTTTGGGCCCGATGGATAGAAAAGCTCCGACAGTTTGACTTTGAAATCAAACACGAAGCAGGAAAAAAGAACCCTCACGCGGACTGTCTGTCGAGAGTTCCACAGACTGAAGACCAAGTCAAAAACTGCGGTCAAGTGAACCAAATAAATACGGAAGAAAAAAATATCTGGTCCATTGGACCAGGGAAATCTTTTGAACAACTAGTTGAAAATCAGAAAAATGCAGCCGACCTCATTATACTGAGAAACTGGATTGAGAACGTGAAACGCCCTCAATGAAAACACATGGCAGGAGACTCTAGGGTACTGTGGAAAGTTTGGACTGATTTCAGAAACTTACGGATTGAAAATGATCCAATCAAGAGACAGCATCGTATTGACGAATCTAATAACTTAACACAAATAGTCATTCAGAGATCACTTTTAAAAGAAATTCTACTTTTCCTTCATGAACATTGCGGACAATTTGGTATGGCAAAGACACTTGATCAGGTTTGAGAACGATTCTACTGGCCCGGGATGAAAAAAGATGTCCACGAGTGGGTAAGTTCTTGCGAAGAATGATGTCAAAAGAAATTTCCACACCAGAAACACATACACAACCTGACAACGTGGAAAGCAAGTCATCCGTTCCGGCAAGTTGCCTTAGACATTATGGGACCTTTAACCGAGTCCAGTTTAAACAAATACATTCTGTTAATTGGAGATCAGTTTACAAAATCGTATGAAGCAATTCCCATGAGCAACCAAGAAGCTTCAACGGTAGCTAAGGCCTTTTTAAACGTATGGGTTCCAAGGTTTGGCTGTCCGGCAAATCTTCATAGCAACAAGGGCAGTAATTTTTTGTCCAATCTTTTCAAGAACATGTGTAAGGAGCTGGGAATTAACAGGACTTCAACAACAGCTTATCATCCTCAAGGAAACGCAAAGATAGAGCGCACCAATCGCACAATCGAAGAAAGTCTTGCAAAATTTGTGAGCGAAAATCAAAACACGTGGAGCGACTACCTTCCGCTAGTAATGATGGCGTACAGATCATCAATTCACTCTGTTACGAAGTACAGCCCCTTTGACCTCTTTTTGGACGATCATGTGCGCTGCCGATTGATTGCATGTATCAAACAATACAAACCAAAATCTACCCAACTTTGAGTGATTACGTTGGTTGCTTGAAAGACGAACTACAAACGTGCCATGAGCTGGTACGGGAAAGCATGGATGTGGAGCAAGAAAGACAAAAAACCTACTATGAGCGTTGCACATTTGGAGCACAATATGAAGTAGGTGATTTAGTAATGGTTTTCAAACCCACAATAAAACCTGGCCAGACAAAGAAATTTAAATCCTTTTAAAACGGACCGCAGGTAATACGTGAAATAATAAACGATCTGAACTTTGTTATTGAGGATGTGAAAAAAAACAACAAAAGGTCCAATACGATCGATTCAATTGTTTTAACAGTAGAAGTGCTACCACTGATAAAAAAAAGAACCTAAGAAGGCAATGATTGAATCGAGAATAACACAAAACGACCTTACGGAGGACAATGATTTTGTGGAAATTGAAGTGGTGACCCCAAAATTTAAAGACACAGAAAGAAGAGAAGTTCCACTTGAAGGAAATATTAGTCAAATTAATCCTAATACTGAAACTCACAATGAGACAGTCAAAGACGAATCGTTTCAAGCACCTATGGGTAGGAGTACAAGAGAATCAATAAATATTAACACCAACAATAAGAGCAGAAGCACAAAGATACCTGCACCCAAAGTAGGCACACAGCAGAAGCTGGATAGTCTGGTGTCAACAACCGGAAGGAGTGAAGGCGAACAATTTCCAAATAGGAGCACGGCTTCTACTTCGCAAAATGTCGCCGGACGACGATATCAAACAAGAAGTGCGTCGGGAATAACAAGACCACGGAAACTGAAAGACTATTTTTTATTCAAGGATAACGATTCAGATGAAAAAATTGATAATGATGTAATTTTTTAAAAGGTGATACGACAAAATGCAGAGGGCGTGGAACCCATATTGGATCGTGCAGCTGAACTGGAAACTTCTTTAGTTGGTTAGCATATCAGGTTTTTCACAATCCTTTGAGATTGTGGGGTATGATTTTGAGAGAACATTCTCTAGACGCAGAAAATTGCATTGACGGAAGCGACAAAATGTGAAATGTCACATATAAATGAGGAGCAGGTAAACAAAGGACTGATCTACGCCAAAAGCAGCTTGATTAAACCAAAATACTGCATGTACAGGGCTGCATATACGGTATCTGTGTTAAAAAAGAGTAGTTGGTATGACGACGCACCTTACTTAAACGAAAAATCACAAATAATTCCAACGTTTTACCCAACAAAAGAGTCAGTCTGTCAAAATCCATGGCAGGGACACAAAGCGCGGTTACCGGGTCTTGGTTATTTTGAATTCAATGCTACCAAAGATGTCCTCAACGAGATGAATGTTGACCGAACCGACGCTGAATTTTTTCAGAAGATATCAAAAACTTTCTTGAAAGGCGGAGATGAGAAAGGAGTGAATTATATCTACACCGTGGATTGGTTCAATCCAAAAGGTGAAACACAGAAAGGTAACATCATGATAAATGCTGACATTTTTATGAGGACTTTGTTCATTGAAACTAGGGAAGCAAATGAAGGAAAATGTTTATATTTTAAAGACCCTTTGAAACAGGAGCAGACCTTGTTATATCATGGAGACACATTTGAAATAGATTCAGTACAATATCTGTTCAACCAGGACAAAAATCCAAACATCTTAGAGATCGTTAAATTTCCAGACTCGAAAACAGCAAAAATAGTCCACGCTGGAAACAAAAAGTACTTGACGAACAAATTAGACAGAAAAAGAAATTTAGTTGTCCAGTTGAGAAACAAGACAAAGCATATAGACAATTTTCTGCTATAGACAATTTGTGAGCAAAAATCAAAACACGTGGAGCGACTACCTTCCGCTAGTAATGATGGCGTACAGATCATCAATTCACTCTGTTACGAAGTACAGCCCCTTTTACCTCTTTTTGGACGATCATCTGCGCTGCCGATTGATTGCATGTATCAAACAATACAAACCAAAATCTACCCAACTTTGAGTGATTACGTTGGTTGCTTGAAAGACGAACTACAAACGTGCCATGAGCTGGTACGGGAAAGCATGGATGTGGAGCAAGAAAGACAAAAAAACTACTATGAGCGTTGCACATTTGGAGCACAATATGAAGTAGGTGATTTAGTAATGGTTTTCAAACCCACAATAAAACCTGGCCAGACAAAGAAATTTAAATCCTTTTAAAACGGACCGCAGGTAATACGTGAAATAATAAACGATCTGAACTTTGTTATTGAGGATGTGAAAAAAAACAACAAAAGGTCCAATACGATCGATTCAATTGTTTTAACAGTAGAAGTGCTACCACTGATTAAAAAAAGAACCTAAGAAGGCAATGATTGAATCGAGAATAACACAAAACGACCTTACGGAGGACAATGATTTTGTGGAAATTGAAGTGGTGACCCCAAAATTTAAAGACACAGAAAGAAGAGAAGTTCAACTTGAAGGAAATATTAGTCAAATTAATCCTAATACTGAAACTCACAATGAGACAGTCAAAGACGAATCGTTTCAAGCACCTATGGGTGGCAGTACAAGAGAATCAATAAATATTAACACCAACAATAAGAGCAGAAGCACAAAGATACCTGCACCCAAAGTAGCCACACAGCAGAAGCTGGATAGTCTGGTGTCAACATCCGGAAAGAGTGAAGGCGAACAATTTCCAAATAGGAGCACGGCTTCTACTTCGCAAAATGTCGCCGGACGACGATATCAAACAAGAAGTGCGTCGGGAATAACAAGACCACGGAAACTGAAAGACTATTTTTTATTCAAGGATAACGATTCAGATGAAAAAATTGATAATGATGTAATTTTTTAAAAGGTGATACGACAAAATGCAGAGGGCGCGGAACCCATATTGGATCGTGCAGCTGAACTGGAAACTTCTTTAGTTGGTTAGCATATCAGGTTTTTCACAATCCTTTGAGATTGTGGGGTATGATTTTGAGAGAACATTCTCTAGACGCAGAAACTTGCATTGACGGAAGCGACAAAATGTGAAATGTCACATATAAATGAGGAGCAGGTAAACAAAGGACTGATCTACGCCAAAAGCAGCTTGATTAAACCAAAATACTGCATGTACAGGGCTGCATATACGGTATCTGTGTTAAAAAAGAGTAGTTGGTATGACGACGCACCTTACTTAAACGAAAAATCACAAATAATTCCAACGTTTTACCCAACAAAAGAGTCAGTCTGTCAAAATCTATGGCAGGGACACAAAGCGCGGTTACCGGGTCTTGGTTATTTTGAATTCAATGCTACCAAAGATGTCCTGAACGAGATGAATGTTGACCGAACCGACGCTGAATTTTTTCAGAAGATATCAAAAACTTTCTTGAAAGGCGGAGATGAGAAAGGAGTGAATTATATCTACACCGTGGATTGGTTCAATCCAAAAGGTGAAACACAGAAAGGTAACATCATGATAAATGCTGACATTTTTATGAGGACTTTGTTCATTGAAACTAGGGAAGCAAATGAAGGAAAATGTTTATATTTTAAAGACCCTTTGAAACAGGAGCAGACCTTGTTATATCATGGAGACACATTTGAAATAGATTCAGTACAATATCTGTTCAACCAAGACAAAAATCCAAACATCTTAGAGATCGTTAAATTTCCAGACTTGAAAACAGCAAAAATAGTCCACGCTGGAAACAAAAAGTACTTGACGAACAAATTAGACAGTAAAAGAAATTTAGTTGTCCAGTTGAGAAACAAGACAAAGCATATAGACAATTTTCTGCTTTTTGAAACAAACCACAGAAATTTGTTTTACACAACGGAAAAGTTGACGGCCACGGAACAAAAATTTTCAACAACAGATATATCTGAGACAGATCTCAGGGACATAAAACTCGACCAAATTTTTGTGTGGGATTTTCGAGACATGTTTGAAAACCTGAAACAAATAGAGTTATTAAAGTGTCACATAGAAAAACTGCACAGAGCTATGATTCTAACGACATCAATTAAAGGAAATTCACACCAAATTTTCTTAAGTCATTAAAACGCTCTGGGTACACACGCAAAAAGTGCGGGAGGAATACTTTATGTCCATAGGTGCGATAAAGTAATCGTGCATGTTGTCGAAAATCAGTTTTGTACGGAAGAAGTACCAATTAGGGTGTCTTCTCACAATACTTCAGAAGTAATTAGATACATGGACCTCATTTCTAGAGTATTCTATAGAAATTTCGCTCTGATTAAATGCAACCCCATGTACCCGAACGCTCTTGAATTGCAGAATGGGTCATGGATAACATATGGGCGAGGAATACAATTGATTGAAAAACCCAATGATATGCCTAATGTTAGAGTAAACGTCAATTTGTCAACTTCGGCGCCAATGGAAGGGTTTTTCAATGACAAGGACCTGGAACTCAGCAAAAGGGCCCAAAGATTAAGGCATTCGAGAAAGACGATAACAGGAAGAGAAGTTTTCCTGGGACAAGGAGGTTTATATGAGCATGACACTCTAGAGTATTTCAACACGGACTTAAAGTACAATCATCAGTGGCATGAATTGCTGATTTTTGAATACATGGGTAATGAAGTGAAACAAATCTGGCATGTGGCCAGGTAAATAACCATCAGTTTGATGACTATTTTTATTGGATCTAAAATCATATTTTGTTTGGTGCGCGTGTTTTTTTCAATCGATATGCTACGCAGTGGCACCAATCCTGGAATTGCACTGCAACCCATTAACCCAATGGGGGAACTAGGTTATTTTCATCATCTAAAACAACGTACAAAGGAACAAAAATTGACAAGAAAAAGGACAGTTGAACGGTGTGATAGTGAAACAAACATTGTAGTTATAAAAGCAAAAAGGGCAAAATCTGTACCAGATATGGCAGAAATTGAGATTGATACATTAGACTAATTTACGTGTATGATATGTAGGAATGGCAGAACCAGGAAATGGTGATTATTGCTACTATCTACCCGAGTTGTTCGAGGTCAGGTCAATAGTCAGGCACCAAGTGTATCGGATTGTTGGAGAAACCTCAAACAAAGGTACGTGGTGCCACGGACGCAGCTGCAACCACCCAATATAGTGGATAGAGCCAAAATTAGCGTTGGGGAGTTAAGTGAGATGCAACACAGAATCGAGGAACAACAAAAGAAGATTGACAACAGCGAAATGCTGGGAACAGCCGGGCCTCGGCTCGAAGAGGAGCTCCGGCAGCTAAAACTTGAAAGTCAAAGATTAGGTGATTAATTGCTGGAGACCAAACAGCAACTTGAATACGCCGGGAATCAGCGGGACTCCTGCAGGAGGCAGGTGGAAACATTGAAGAAAGAGTTGGAATAGGTTACAAATGTAGCCGAAACAAAAAACAAGGGAATGTATCGCTCTGGTGGACGAGTGGGAGTGCTTAGCTCGGGAGTTGGAGAATGCCAAGATAGACAATAGAAAGCTAAGGGGTAGAGTAAAAACAGAGCAAACCTCAAAGAAGGTCATACAGAGGAGGCTGGAGGCGATCAATGCGCAGAGCCCGTTCAGTCGACCTCCAAACATTTATGAACTTCTATTCCTGCAACAGGGGGCCACAACCAGTACTATCCAGAAACATTTCAAAACGTTGGCAATGCTCTGTCATCCGGACAATGGTGGTCGTGAGGACATGTTCAAAATCATTCTTCAAGCAAAGAAAATTATGGAAGACGAGGAGACCCGTAATATTTATGACAAGTACGGGATTGAAAATGCACAAGAATATGAAATCGAAAATGGACATTTGAAACTCTTGCTGTGTGAGTGAGTGGAACACTCAAATTTTCTAAGAGGGAGAAAGTATAGTGAACCATAATGTATGACATGCTCATAAATTACATATTAAGAGCATAATTCGAAATTTTCACAAACAAATAGGAGAACAAAAAGAGATGGTTACTAATAGTAAACCGGATTTTAACAATATAGAGAACACAATATAAATAATGATGAGAATCATCATGGAATTTCATCTTGACGGGACATGTCAAGGAATGTTTGTTCATGACGGGATTCGTCAAGCAGGTAAACCTGTTATCTGTTAGTTTAACTAACAGGGATCCGTGCGGTAGAAAGTAACCATGAGAAAATCCCAAAGAGATTAAAGAAAATGGGTAAAAATAATCTAAGATTAATCAACCATTGATAGGACCGAAACCAAAGACAATATTCAAAACTAAACCTCATATTATCGAGCTGCCTTTCTCTTATTAGCTTTACACCTTGAAATCTTTTGAAAACTTATTGTATTCTCGACCAATAAGTCTAACTCTATATTGAACAGTTTTAATATTTACAGCTTCATAATTAATTAAAGTCTTAGACTTAGAAGTTCTTCATCAAAAAACCCGAGGTTTTAAAGTGCTTTAGAAAAACCCCCAACCCAACCCGTAACCGTACACAGTGCTCGTATATTACAAAATGGCCGATGATGTGGCACACAGTTATTCTGAAAATCCTAAATAAGGTCACTTGAAAACCCTAAATAAGTTCACTAGCTGCAATTGCCGAATTGAGTTCTTAAAACAATGCATTAACAATGATATAATTACGGATTTTTTAGGTTTCGCGCCCCCTAAAAATGGAATTTTTTCAAAACAAGCGAAGCACTGTTTTCAGATCATAGAATTTTGGAGCTTTAAAAGAAGGATTCCCCTGTGGGACAACACCTCGTTGAATGTTGTGGTACAACGCATAACGTAGAATGGGTGATTCTTGATACATATCGCAGGGTTTAAAAACTAATGACGACTGAAGCGATCTACGTCAAAAAGGTGATATCACAATTAAATGAGTGCGATGAGTACCGAGGGCAGGAATTGACAATGAAGTATTGGCTCAAATACCAAAAATTTGACTTTTGAAGTTCGAAAAATTTTCTGGTACATGTTAATTCGAAATTTTGTCATTCAAAACAAGTAAAGAATAAAAACAGATAGGAATGAAAGTAAAAAATTCCTTTTCAGGAATAGAAAGCTTTATACCCGGGATTTTCAAAAACTCCGGAATAGAAATTGAAATGATTTTAGTGTAATAAGTGTAGATAAAATGTTCTAAATGTGATTTTAACTGTGAATAAATTCAAAACTTCGATGTTAATTTTACTCATTACTTAGAATTAGAGTCAAAGACAAGTTTGTATATTTGTATATGGTTTCATTTAATTTTTAAACCTGACGATGAACGCAATGTTCGAGAACGTTCGTTTTTAATCAATTTAAGTTTTAATTGACAATTACTTCTTCGATGCATCATTGATCTAAGCTGAATCAAATAGCTGCGTTTAGCATTGTCTAGTAAAATTAGTTAAACAAATAGGTAGTCAAGTATAAAAAGAAAACAAAAATTTGATAACAAGAAATAAACCGTGCGGAGAAGGACTGTAGAGTGTTCGTGGAAAATTTTGAAACAGATAGGAGTAAATTTAGGGAGAATGTGAGATCAGAGCTGATGCCCTCCGATGTTAGCAGCTTTTGTCTTAAAATGAGGAATCACTCCGCAAGGGTTCAAAACAGACTTAATGGAAAACTTGATAAGCTGTCAGAGAGACAGGATAGACTACTGCGGAATGGCTCCCATAGTAATGTTGTGATAGTGGATGGCCCTGAACTTCCAAAGTTTGAACTTGAATTTCTATCCTCAGGACCTAAACACCCTTTGAGAGACAAGTTTAATGTGGTGCACTACCGTGCAGATGTAGATGAAATTGAGGTGTACGCAAAATGATTTGCAAAAATTGTACGCGAAAACTCAATGGATAGAGGGGTCAAAAAAGTGCATGATAACCTAAAAGCCAATGATTTGCTGGAGTTGCCATTTTACAAAGGCCGTGGTTTCTGTGTGATGAAGATGTCAACGTACAGGGAAACTTGCAGAGCGGTTGTTCATCTCCTCTGTGCCGACGACGCTAAATTCATTTCAGTTACCAGAAACTTGTAGAGCTGTTGTTCCTCTCCTCTGTTCCGACGACGCTCAATTTATACCAGTTAACAAGTCCAGTCTTATCTGTCAAATGGATCTTACTAGAGTGATGAAATGGAGTGAACAAAACAAAATTCCTTTAAAAGTTGAAAAATGCTTTCATATCTCAATGTTTAATTCCATGCATCACTTCAGTGTCTCCGGAACCTTGATATAAAAGGTACACATACAGAAGGATTTAGGAGTTTATGTAGCAAGGGATCTTTAGTGGGACTTCCACTTAAAAACGGCCGCAAACAAAGCGCTCGGAATTCTTTTCATGTTAAAAAGAAGCTCACCACGCCTAACTCCCTCAGTTAAATTAAGCTTGTACAAATCTATGGTATTGCCCGTTTTGTTATACGGAATTGCTTGTTGGTTTGCTAATGTAACAAACACAAAAACACTTGAAAGTGTTCAGAAAAAGAGTTTGAAATGGATCAACAACACGAGCAATAACAATTATAAAGAACTACTTTATTACAATCTTATCTTACCGCTTTCTTTATATCTACAATTACAGGATTTACTTTTTCAAAATCTCATACGGATCATTTCATCTTTAACATTGACCAATTTGTCTGCTAGAGGAACACCACACTCTCATTACGGAGTGACAACGATCTGAAATTCGACCACTCCAAACCACATCTTGAAATTTGCCAGGAAATCTTCTTCTATAGAACTTGTGCTCTTGTGAATAGACTTCCACAGAGTTTACAATTTGGAAATGCAGCGGGTTTGAAAATTCGACCACTCAATTTTCTGTGGAATCATTTGGAAACGAGTTACAATGAACTAGTAAGCGATACGTGGAAAAATTAACAGCAACCATGGACAAAGAAAACGGACACAGTCCCCGCGCCCGACGACATCGAGGGGCCAAATCTTTACTACTACTACTACTACTACTACTACTACTACTACTACTACTACTACTACTACTACTACTACTACTACTACTACTACTACTACTACTACTACTACTACTACTACTACTACTACTACTACTACTACTACTACTACTACTACTACTACTACTACTACTACTACTACTACTACTACTACTACTACTACTACTACTACTACTACTACTACTACTACTACTACTACTTGATAGCAAGGCCAAATGAAAATAAAAATCCCTTTTCTCAGGCCACTTGAAAATTTTTTTTTTTGTCAAAAATCCGTTTTACAATTGTTAGTAAAGCCGGTAGTAGTAACTTTCAAATGGCTTTTGAGATTAATTTTTTTCAAGTGGCATTGAGATATTTTTTTTTCTAACAAAAAATTTTCCAACTTTTTTCACCTTCTCTCCGAAACAAAATTTTTGGTTTTTGCATATTCTCTGAGGCCATTCATTATTTTTTGAGTTTAAAGTGCTTACTACTCTTATATAAGATAGTGACTATCTAAAATGTATAGTGACGAAGTTTTAAATTACGAAATGACAACAACAAAATGAAACTTAACAGTGCACAACTAAACATTATTTAAAACTTAACAGAAACCAAACAAAGTGAAACTAAACAATTTTTTATACAGTTCTTTAGTTTTCGCTCAAAATTCGGACTGCGGCTTTCACTTTATTGTAGATTCTAAAATAAGACGCCGAGCTCAAATTAATACCACATTCGATGCATCTGGCTTTGACATCTGCTAGTGACACTGTGCTTCGAACATCCTTGAACAGCATGCATGCTTTTTTTTCTTCCTCCGTCCAAGGTGCTGTTCCGGCTTTTGCTCGGAACGTGCTCAACGACTTCACGTATTTAGCTCTTGCATCGGAATTGTCTCCCCCCCGTGTTGAATTGAGGGAAGTTCTGTTCTGTATCTCTTGATCAACTCTCTGTTCTGTATCTCTGTTCTGTCTTGTCTCCTCTGTAACCTCCTCTTGTCTCATTGGTGTGTTGCTGTTTGAACAGTTCAAGGAGTTTCGAATCAAGTTGAACCGTCTAACGAATGGCGACTCCTGAACAGAATTGTTTAATGGCGTCTCATTGGATTCTTCTTCTGGTTCAATGTCCGAGTCAACAGCTTCAGCCTCTTCTTCGTCGTCTGATTCGGTTTGAGTCGTACTGAAAAGGTCCTGATCATATATTTTCAAAATTTCTTCCCTGTCTTTCTCAGATCCTTCTTTCCCAATATAAATATCTTCGGCAGTTTTTTCGCCATGGGCTGTTTGAGCTAAATGAGCTTTGTTCACTCCATCTGATATATCCGCCGAATTCTTAATTTTTTTCCATCGCCTCTCCCAAAACTTTCTTATGGAATTGGCATTAAACCTAACTTGTTTGGGGTTGTCATTGAACGTGTCCTGGAACGCTTCCTGTAGATGCCGGCACATCGATCTTTCAGTCTTATTTTTTTTGAGGCGAATACAAAAACTGGTTCAATCAAGTTCTCCTCTAAAAACTTTTCTCGCATTTTCCTCAATAAAGGCCTTTGGTCTGGCTGGATGAACAAATGTACCGCCGAGTGTTTACCGGTTTTGTGCCTGTCTGTTTGAAGACATTTGTTTGTCTTGTCTATTATTCCAAACTCCTCCCAAGTGAGCTGCAGCAGAGGTCCAGATCGAGTGTTCAGCCGAACTTGGAGTATAAAGAAGTTAAAGGCCTGCTGGTCTTTGTAGCTCATACTTTTTTTGTTCTGCAGGTTTTCTTTAAGGAGATCAAATATGCTCCTGAATCTGGACCGAACTAAAGCCGGGCTTGGGACTTTAGCCCGCATTTCTTGAGCCACTCCTCTGTAGTCTTTTACTGCTGCAGTTGAGTAGGCCTTTCGGGCAGTTTTAATTGCCGTCTTCATATTCAACTGCTTGTTTTGCATACTAGGAGAAACTCCGTCATTATAGAGATAGCAATAATCGACAAAGTTACTAAACGCTGCCAGGTAATTGAGCATAGTTTGGGGCTTCCATCCTCTACGCTTTTGGAGGTCCAAGGATGCGTCAATTAGGAGTTTTGGATTCTTTAATCCATGTGTCTCACTGTAAAGTATACCCAAAACTTGCTGAAGACCATTTTTGGTTTGCTCACAGTCATTGCCTGCACACTTGGCGAGGCTGTTTTGATGCTCAATAAATCTTCGAACAACTGCCGCATCCTTGTGGCGAACAAGTACGGAAGATTTCAATTTCGCTCGCAAGTCGTCGGGCAAAGAACTAAAACGTACAACAATGTTTAAATTATAACTTATAAATTATAAATTTAAATTATAAATTATGTGTAGGTAAAAAGATATATTTCTTGTTTGTTTCTCTTTTTAAAATAGCAACCTATGTTAAAATTGTTTGATGTTAATATTTTTACCTTCTACTCGAACAGTTGTCAACCTTCGTCACGCTATTGCAAGCACAGTTTGATTTGTATTTGTGGGTCACAACAGACACAAATCTCCTTTTACAGTCGTGACAGTCGAACGCTCGCTTTGCGTTCCTCGTTCGATAAAAATCCACTAACAGCTGAACGTCTGCATCATCAATATTCTGATGGATTGCCAGGTGACGTTTGATCCGCTTAACATGGATGAAGCAAATCAAACATTCCACCATGGCATCCATCTTCACTTCTTTTACCCGCTTGCCTGACTTACTTGCTGTCTGAATGTCTCTGTTGTATTCAGATTCAGCGGTTCCAACAACTGGCTCTGTTTCCGCTTCGTCACATTCTCCGTCAACTCCATCTACTTGCTCGCCATCCGACTGAAGTTCGCCATCCAACTAGTTTAATGAAAAATAACAGAATTAGCGCAGCATACAACCCAAATGAGCCTAGGAACAAACAAAATCACACACGATTTTGTAAAATTTGCAGACAGTCAGTTCACACAATAGCATATTGCTATGCAAATAGGGACTTTAAAGAACAAAACAGACAGCAACCACAGCAAAGAGATAAGTTCAGAGATAACTATCAAAGCTATAGAGGACGTCGTCCGAGAGAAGATAGTTATGATAGAAATCAGAACAGATACAGGCAAGACACTAGACCACGAAACAGTTACTACAACCAAGACAACCGCAGACAATACTCTCCTTATCCTAGATCTGAGAACAATAACTTCAGAAATCGCTCACAAAGCTTTGAGAATCGAGATCCACGCTATAATAGCAGATCCAGCGATCGTAGACCCCAGGACTATAGGAACTATCCCAGGGAACGACAATATAATCGAAACGATTCCCGAACAAGGTATCGTGAGTCAAGCAGTCCAAGACAGGATTATAGAAGAAGTAACAGTTCTAATCAGAATTCTAGAGATAACAATAGAGACCGTAATTCAAACAGAGTTCAATTCAGAGAAATTAAAGTTATTGGATTCTTTGTAGACAATCAACAAGATGAATTTAATTTAAACTAGACGAGTCTCCATACAAAAATAAAAAGACAAACATTTTTATTAACATGTACATTCACGCCGCCGGAGACAGTAATAAACATAACGGTTTCGAATCGCAGTTTCTAGTTGACACAGGAGCAACGTGTTCCTTAATAAACTTTGATCTTCTACAAAGAATTAAATCACTGATTGACGTTAAACTAATTGAGTCTAAACAGAAAACAATTGCAGTCAATGGCGAACGATTAAAATTGTTAGGCTACATTTATGTCCCCATCTCATTTGCAATTGAAGGCAAATATTACACAGATCTCAAAACATGGGTTTCATTGAAAAACGGTTGCGAATTAAACATCCCAGGAATGGACTTTTTGAATTTTGCAACAAAATCAATTGAGTTCACAACTCCAAAAATGAACTGAAAAATTTATCCAAACGTCTCAATCACATTCTCAAAATATCAAACAAAAAGTTATCCTTTTGTATGTAAATTTGAAAAAGTTGTACTTAACAGACCTTTCGAACTAGCACCGAAATCTAGCAGAGTACTAACAATTACACCATCAAACCAATTTTTCAAACAAGGAACATCATTTATAATTGACAATCGACTCCAGGACAAAGGTATCTACACATACAACGTCTATTGTGTAGGAAAAGAAAAATGTTGCCAATAATGCTTAATAACCCTAGTGATCGTAAAGTAACAATAGATAAAGGTTCAATAGGATACACTTTGGAAGAAATTTGTCAAAAAACACAAAAGTACTAACTGATTGATAACGCCGCGTTCTTAGATGTCTTAACAGAAACTGAAACAGATTTCAATCACATCTCTCATGTGACTGAAAAAGTTGAAAACCCAATTCAAACTTAAGAAAATCCGAAATTAGACAAAACAGATATTAGACAAAAGTTGAAAAAAGCTCAGAAAAAGGTTCAAGCAAAAGAATTTGCAGACCACCATGAGTTAGAAACAGATTTTAGTCAAGATCTAAAAGACTTAAAACCATAAGCAACAATAGAAGGTGAAATTCGACCACAACAAATACCGCCAGAAAAACTGGAAATATTTAGTAAATCAGACCGTGAGTTTCTCAAAAAATTTGACTTCAGTCAATCTGACATTAATGATGCACAATTACTAGATCTCATGAATTTTCTTGCCAGAGAAAAGGGTGTCTACTCTCAGCACAAGTATGACGTTGGCAAAATAAAGCAAAAATTTCAAGTAAAACTTCTACCAAATTCAACCTTGACTAAGCAAAGACCATCACGAGTGCCATTGCACCATCAGGAAAAACTTGAAATTTTGTTAGACCAGCTCTGTAAAGCAGGAATAATTCGAGAAATGGGAGACGACACCGAAATGGGATGGTCATTTATTAATCCGGTTATGATCCTTCCAAGGGGAAACATAATGAAACTAGTAATAGACGCTAGATATCTAAACTCAATAACAGACCTAAGTAAATACTCGTGGCCTCTAGAGCCAATAGGTTCTTTATTGACTAGATTAAACGGAAATTACTTCACTACAAGTGATTTATGCTCTGCATATAATCAAGTCTCTCTAATAGAGGAAACACAACAATTGACGAGTTTCGTAATAGGTTCAAAACAATACACGTTTCAATGTGGTTTTTACGGAATTTGCGGACTACCAAACTTTTTCAGTAGGATAATGACAATCAACTTTGCACCTTTAATGAACTCTAGACAAGCCGTAATTTATATTGACGACACAATCATGCAAGCTCAGACAGCTGAAGAGATGTACTCAATAATAAAAAAGTACCAACTCTTGCTACGCAAAGCAGGACTGAAAGCTCAGCCTGACAAAACGAAATTCTTTTTGCGCAAAGTACAATTCTTAGGACATGTAGTAGGAAAAGACGGAATTCAACCAGTACAGAATAGGGTTGAAGATCTGAAAGCCTTAAAGACACCTGAGAATAAACGAGATGTAATGCGAGTTCTAGATTGTTTAGGATTTTACAGCATGTACATAAAAAATGTGCATGTAGACAGTAAGCCATTTTACGATCTCATAAAAACTGAAACCACATTTCAATGGACAGATGAACACGAAAGGTTGTTCAGTGAAATCAAGGATCGTATAAGTGAAGATACAGTCTGAGCAATTCCTGACACCAGATACCCCTTCCATGTTCATGTAGATGCATCATCAATTGGTGTAGGTTCAATTATAGTCCAAGAATTCCCTACCGGAAAACGGATAGTTTCGTTTAATTCTCGAGTTTACACAAAAGATGAGCAAAAAATGAGTACAACAGCTAGAGAGCTTTGTGGGGTAATTTCTCCTCTACAAACATATGAGCATTACATAATAGGTTCCCCACATCCAGTGTATCTCTACACAGACCACAAGCCCCCACTGTATCTTTGGGGACGTAGAGGAAAATTATCTCATCGATTTTTCCGCTAACAACTTGTCATTTCACAATTCCAAAACTTGAAAATAATCTGGACAGAAGGCAAAAACCTAGCCTTTCCAGACATTCTTAGTAGAAACGTCTCGATAAAAGACTTAGACAAGTATCAACTGAAGCACAAAAAAATCCCGAACGACATTAAATTTTATGACGAGTCAGGCAACGCAGAAAAATACTTCGTGTTGCATGACAATGAAAAAGGACAGAAAAACGATTGCTACCCCATTCTAAAACAAACTTTTCAAGGTGTTAAAAAATTGAATTTTGAAAATGAACAATTTTTTCAGACAAACTATAAACCCAGTGATCGAATTTGTTCAACTTCGGAAATCTCAGAATCCTTCTTGAAAGGAAATGCAATAAACCACTATCGTGAAAAATTCCCACTAAAAGAGCCAATCTTAAGCGAACAAGACGACAGTGAAAACTACTACTCTGAATTGTCTTTAGAATTTGATGATAATTTAGAAAAAGAAAAGGAGCAATTTGAAAAAATTTCTACAACAGAAGACGACCCTTTGCTAAATTCTGTTGAATTGTCAGATTTAGAAATAGATGACATGAGTTTTGAGCAAGAGATTGAAGCAAGCAAGGCAAAGTTTGATAGAATAGCAAGTGTTCGACTAGCAAAACCAATTTGTGAAAATAACGAAATTTCAGATGGAAAAGAATTCATTGAGAAATTATCTAGTTTTGCTAAAGATATTGACTTGAACATAACAGCAATAAGCCCGGAACAATTCAAAGACCCAGTTATTCAGACTGTAAGACAATTTTTTGAATCAGGAAACAAAGATGAGAAAAATGTAAAATTTCGACAATCAAAAGCCATGAAAATGTACTTGACAAATTTCGAAAATCTTTGCCTAATAGGAAACATTTTATGTATTAAGCAACCAACTGAAGATCCAAATATTCAAAACATCAAAATATGCGCACCCTTATCCTTCTTCTTAAAAATTTTTGAATTAGCTCACCAAGATTCGCTTTCTGGACACTCTGGAAAAGATAAAACCTTGTCAAGCATAAAACGCTTTTTCTATTGGCCAGGTTTATATAAATTGGTTTCTCACTTAATAGCCAATTGTTTTGACTGTCAAAAAAATAAACAAAAACGCAAAGACTTAAACGAAGCACAACTTGAAAAATGGACAGAAACTGTACCTTTCCCCTTCCACACGGTATATATAGACCACAAAGGTCCAATAAATGCACCATCGAGCGGAAATAAACATTGCTTAGTAGTAATTGATTCCTTTTCTCGTTACAACCAAGTTTACCCAGTTTCATCAAAATCAGCAAGTGAAACAATATCAGCACTTGAGAAATTTTTTCTTACTTTTGGTATACCACAAAAACTTGTTTATGATAAAGGATCAGCCTTTATGAACGAGGAGTTCACAAGTTGGACTCATGAACTTGGAATTACGCATGCTCTTAGAACAGCATACTCTCCCTGGACCAATGGAAAAGTTGAGATCCAAAACAAACACCTTGGCACACATTTACGAATCTTTTTTGAACAAGCTAATCGTAATTGGAGTGACTTAGCACCAAAGTTCGCGTTTGCTCATAACACAACAGTAAACACTAGTACAGGATTAACACCCTACGAAATCGTTTATGGCCAAAAGCCCCAAATTCCCCTTTCTCTGAAATTAGGATTATTAAGGTATTCCGATTTAACTTGTAATTCAGAGTTTTGCGAAGATTTACCACTCCACAAGCATTCAGAACAAAGTAGCAACAACGACCAGATAGATAAACTACTAAAACCAAAACTAAGTAGTTCATTGCTTGCTCGCGAAAATCAATTCAAACAAAATTACAAAACTGCATACAACAGAAGCCTGGAAGTTAACTTCAAAGCACATCAAAACAGGAACAAACATAAACTAGGTAAGCCTTTAGACGTAGGACAACTAGTGTTAATGGAAAATCATTCATTCGAGGACGGAAAATCCAAAAAGTTACATGAACTAAGATCAGGACCGTATGAAGTAACAAAAAAATGACAAATGTAAATTACGAAATAGAACTTGTTTCAAACAAAACTGTCAAAAAAGTTGCTCATAGAAACCATCTAATTGAGTACTTCCCAATCGAAAACGCAAATTCAGAATTAGTTGTTGAATATGGTTTAAGGAGTGAAAACTTCAAACCGTTCTACGAAAGGTTTGAAGTTTCTACGAAATGAATAATTAAGTTGAAAAACTTAATAGGCCAGTGGATAAGCTTTCCTTTCAACAACCCTTCACTGAAACTGAATTTTTCCCAGTAGACAGTTTTACATGTAATACGGATAACATACAAAAGGAAAATAATCATGAGAAAACTCTTGAAGACAACAATACCACAATAACAAAACATGATTCCGGATTTCAGGAAGGTTTTTCAACTACGTTTGTAGATAACACACAAACACCTGATAACCGTAGTCGTAGTAGAACTAGAAGTTCTACCCCATATCCCGAAACACGTATTCGTTTTGCAGATCCACCTGACATTAGAGTCAGCCCTGTTAGATCCCAAACCCGTGTACAATCACCCGAAGCAAACCCAACTATCTCGGATGATCAACGTTCATCTCGAATCGATCGTCGAATCGGACGATTGAAAAAACTTAATACTCAATATCAAGCGGGATTCACTTAAATTTTACTTTATATCTTTACTTTAAAGGTTCAAAACATCGGAAAATTAATTTCCGAGACCTTTTCTCTCTCCTTCTTCCAGACTTACCCTTAGCTTTCTGACACTAAACAAACCAAAAACTCAGTCAATCACTAATAAAATAAAGTTATTATAAAAAACAGTAACTTCCTTTATAAATATTTAACTATTTTGTTTGTCTTTATTGTTGTATCTTTTTGTAGACCCTCAGTTAGGAATGAGTTGGATGACATTTCCCCTACGTTAAAAGTTGTTCATTTTGACTGTTCAAAAAATAAAGAAAGCAAAATGTATGCTTTAAATCAAGTAACTCAATGCAACATTAAACCAGAAAATATTAAAGTTGCACCTGCAACGGTGACACTGTATCAAAGATCATACAGAACAAAAGTAGAGGCAGTAATGTGTCGAGTAAAATTGCAAGCTCTATGATGGCACTGTGGATTTTTATCGCACTCTTCTTTAGCACACGACCAAATTTCCCTTACAACTGACGTCATAGTAACGCCAGAAGAATGCAGACGCGCAAACAATACAGGAAAAATTGCAATAACAGAGTACGATAGAACTTATAAGTTAGACATTTCAAACGAAGTTTTAAAACACCAATACAGACACGGCGCTCTGAATGAGGACGACCACTTAGAAGATAACACCGATTGCTCTACGTCAGGAGAAGTAAAACTTTTTCCTTTGAAACACAAATGCAAAGAGTTGAACTCGAAGTTGATCAGGATACAAAATCAGTTTTTACCCCTTTAGGATAAAAACTTCCATGCGAACTTAAGTAATGAGTTTGTGAAACAACCTCACTAGACCCCTTTGCTTACTCATGGGATGTGCCAGAAAATTGCATTGTTACAAAACTTTTCACTCAAGTCGCAAAAATGATAAAATTAACAAACGAACCCGATCCACCACAATACTATATCATCAGTACGCACGACATGCAAAATGTCGTTTATCGTTTGCAAAACAACATGAAAATAGACCACACACGAGACATAAAACTGAGGATAAATAATGAAAGAAATTCTATTTGTGGAAAGCCTAATCCTCTATTTAGTACAAACTTTGATGATTTATTTGTTTCTTTTACAGGCGGATTTGATATGAATACGGGAAAAACCGTAATTTCGAAAAATAGTGTTAAGTATTACAAAATGCAAGTCGGCACCGACAACAAAATAAGGGTGAACGGTTTTCACGAGACACCTAAAACGAGCTAGTTGGTAGCCAACATTTTGGAAATCAAAAAAAAAGATTTTTGAAAACGTTGGAAAAGACACTATCGATTATGATGCTCATATGCGTATGAAAATTAATTTCATGATGTATAAGGTCTATCGTGATTTGGAACAGTCTGACTTCCTTATTTTACAAAATATGTGCGAGCTCAGACGCACTCAAATCCAAATGACCAATGCATTGTCTTACGAAAACAATAGATTGGCCGGATACATGTTAGCCGGAAATCGTTCAATGTTCTTAGAAATTGAAGGTGTTATAGGTTTTCTATATCCGTGTCCAAAGAAAATTTTTCTGCTTAAAGTACTTGATCGCTGTTACGACCGTATTCCGATCTTTTATGACGGAAAAACTATGTTTGTTAATCCTATTACGCGCCCAACATTTCCATTTGCAAATGAAATAGACTGTACAGATACTTTCAAAAATTAGTTTCAATTTGATATAGATAATAATAATTCTTGTTATCAGTTGATGCCGGCGCCAGTTCCTTTTAAACCGCCCGCTGTTTTTGCTCCACAACAAATTGGTTATTTTCAAAAAACCAAGACAATGATTCTCGTCGTGCAAGTATTTACACTGTAAACCAGTTGAAAGATTTTTGGAGAACAATTTTACACAAATCTGAATCTAATTCAGTTTTGAAAAAGATTTCTCGGACAGTGCTTCAAAACGCACATGTAGACAATAGTCAACGCGATATCTATCGCACCGCAGGCCTCAATAATCGACTATACTTAGATTCAATGTTGTCACCATCTTTTTTCCTTGATCACTTTAAGAGTACTTTTGAAGAAATTGGCTATTACATAGAAAGAGCCGGAATTTTATTTGCATGTTTCATGTTAATCAAGTTTTTTATCGATGTTATAATTTTTATTTTAAGAGCTTTCGAGATACAAAAACTGTTGAAAAACACTATTGGTTTTTGGAAAACATTACTAGGAGCCTCGTACAATTTGTTTCTACTTTCCATTGTAACATCAAATTATCAAACCCCTAAAGATGATGAAAACTCTGATAACAATACAAACAATGAACCAAACAGAAGTCGATCTATCACGACAACAGTCAAATTGAATTGTCACCACTCACTGCCCCTGAAGTGGCATCACCTCTTATGCCAGAAATACCACATCTTTACCCTAAAGTTCCTACTGAGCAAGAAGTAAATGCAATTGCTCCCCCATAATTCAGTCATCCAATTTGTCTTTTTATACTTAATTAATCATACTTAATCAACTCTTATTAGTCTAACCTAACTGTTTCAGCATTATGATTTGAGATGCAAAACTTTAATGATGTTTTTGTATCCGAGTACCATAAAGGTTTATTTATTAAGTTTCACGAATTTTATGCATAAATATTTATCTCTTACACCTGCTTATGAAAACTTAGTGCATTTAAAAGTTAGCGCACCCAAATTTTCTGACTTAGTAGACATATTAATTTATTCAGACCACGAAAAATTTTATACTCTTAAGGAATTTTAGTTGATTGAGAATATGGTCTACTCAATTTAGGAAGCAACATCCACTTTCTTTTAAAAAATGATGCACCTCGATTTTCAAAAGTCCCTTTGGGAACTAATTGCTTTATTTGCTATTTTATACGTTTTAACAAATTTTGCTTTATTTCTTAAACATTTCAGAGAAGCAAACGTATTCACGGTACATTGCAAACACTTCGAGATCCAATACGATAACAATACCAGCTTTTTCCCCTTATTGGAACTTTTTTTTGATGCTTTCAGAGCAAAATTTAGATCAGATCCCCATTGACATCTCCAACTGGTAATGATTAATATACAGTTTAGATCCCTTACCCTTACATTGAATAAAATAAAACATATTATCCTTGGATTATCCACCACCCATAACTCCTTCATAATTTACATTCGACAACCCCACAGCATTTTAAATCACTATCTAACTTTAAAAATTAGTCACCCCCAGATACTCGAAATAGCCCTATTCTTATCCTTTTATTCTAACGCCAAAATAACAATTAAGTACCCTATTTCCTTATTTTAAATCATGAAACTTCCTTTACAACCTTTTAGAATTAGTTGAAATTTGTAGTTTCAAGAAAACCTTCGAAACTGAACCTCACCTTCAAGCATTTATTTTAGTAAACCTGAAGAACGTCAAAACCCAGAAAAAATCAACCCTCTCAGTCTACCCCACTTCAGTTTACTGGAATTATTTCTTTTACCTCCTCGAAAACGAGTCCAAATGTGCTAGAAAAATCTCAACAGAAAACAATAAATTAATATAATTTTGATATTTCACCTAAACCAGCATTTAGTCAGAATAACTGACATTAAACGTTTCTTTACAGAGACTGATAACTATACCTCTCCTTTCTTAGAAATTTATTATGTTAACATTGATACCCAACAAGGTTTAACGAAAACCCAAACTCCCCTTTCACCCCATTGGAATTTTTTTTTGAAAATCGAAAAATCGCTATTATTGAAATTAGATCAATTAAATCCCCCAAACAACTTCAATAACGAAACTATTTATCCATCTCAAGATTTTTAAAACGGAAAATTGTTTATCCTTCAGAATAGTTTTTCCCCTCCAGAACTCATCACGCCCCCCTATTGTCGAATATCGTGATGAATGTCCCATTTGTTTAAGAATTACTTCATGCTGGAAAAAATTTCACCCTTCCAACGGAGACCAACCCCCTCATCTAGTTTGCACTGATTGCAGAACTAACCTACTCAAATACTCCTCCCAACCAAACTGCCCCCTTTGCCTCCGCCACATTTATACGCTATCCCTTAGTTTTTATTATCGAAGTTTTTGCTGCAACCAAATAAAGAAATGTGTCACCTCCTCCACTCACCCGCACATAAAATGTCACCAGAACCTTGGACATTTTGTGTGTAATCCCTGTGCCCAAGAGAAACACAATTGCCCCATTTGTTTGAAGAAGATCAACCCCCACGACGTTTGGTCGGAAAATTCTTAAACAATGCACCCCACTTACTTCCCAATCCTTATTCTTCTCTCCTTCGTCATCACCCTCTCTGTTGGCCTCATCATAGAAGTCCTCCTCCTCCTCCTCATCTAACGACCCTTCATCACTAGCAGGTATATACTGCACCGCAAAAAACTCAGCTGCGCGGGTCGTCACACGGAGTGGAACCACGAGGTCCGAAACCCGATTTAGTCAGTTAAATCTGACACAATCTGTTCAAAGCTTCTAAACAATTAAATTTTTGGTTAATAAAAATAGGATATTCCGATTTTAAACAAAAACGGAGATTGTTTTCCAAATTTCAAATTCTTCAAATTTTTCTTTTCTTCTTTCCACCCCGGTGGGAGCTTCGCAAAATTGATTCTGCACATAATGTGTGATTGTATTCCTGTACATTAAGAGTATGAATTTGTTCGTACGATAAAAAGGACGATGGTTTTCGCTCGAAAAAGCTAATGTTTCATCTTAAATGTATTTATATAGTTACGATTAAGTAAGATGACCAAAGGACAGTTAGAAGACTTCCAGTAACTCACAGAGCAGTATGACCCCGTGACCAACTGGATGGCAGACCTTCCCCCATTGACAAAGAAACCCCGAGACTTCCATCCTCGCCAACGTGGCCACAAGAACAACATAAACAAACAGCGCCATCTGTCGAAACAAAATCAACAACACCAACCCGGACGACAATCGCACGAAACGATTAATACCCAGGCTTCTCGACCTTTGCAAAAAAACCCATTAGACGATGGTTTGCCGAAAAGAAAATACTTCCCCCTCAAAGACGATCGCCTGGAAATTCAAAGATTACGAGAAATGCTGCCACTCGACAAGAACCCAAAATTTGTAACTTCCTTAGACTACTCTCTAACAACTGAGTATAACCAATGGCGCCTCTCAGAATTGACAACGATTCAAAATGACAAAACAACTACCAAGATGCTCGTGCCAACCGAATCTCTGCCAGTGATTTCTAACTTTTCCTTGGTACCTACTCTAAACTTTTGGAGACTGAGGAACAGGAACGATAAGGACCGGACATACGAACTAGAAAACAAGGTTCTGAAGACTCGTGTTGAAGTGCCGTTCGAGCAGATAGCAGCATTCCCGAACAATGACTCGCCACAACCGGAGACCATTTCAACCGATCACCTAATTGTTGAGACCTCCCATTTCCGGCGTCAGCTTTGCTATTCGGAATCCAATATTGCAGACCTTCAGAGCAAACTTGATCGATTAACAATTTCAAAGCAAACTGCTTGCCACGAGAAAGAAGAGTTGAGAAAACAATTAGTGGTCTCTTCACAAACTCAGAAGATCCGAGATCGGCAACAGCAAGAGCTTCTGAAGAAAGCAAGCCACTTGATAGAATCAAATCAGCTGCTCGGACTCCAGCTCAAGGAATTGAAAGACAAACATAGAGTCCTTCTAGCAAAACTTGACAACCAAAACAATTAAACTTTCTTTTGTTATCTAGTATTAATGTTTCTCTTAATCTATCATTAAAAGATTTTCCATTTTGGAACCAATAGCTTGTTAGTTATGTTTAATCTATCGCACTTGCGCTTCTTTCCTGTCTATCCAGTTTGTACCTCAACTTGTTAAACATTTTTTACTCAATATCTTAATACTTAAGTTTCTAGTGTATTTGATCTGTAACTTGTTCTAACTAACCATGGGCGCTTAACTCATAAACAAACAATTTGCATTTGAGATTGTTCTTTGGCAATGCTTTTCTTCAGTCTACTGTTGCAGTCTATTATATTTCATACCACTTGTAACTTTTAACTGAGTTCACACTAACATTGTATTACTGAACTCTGAATATAAATGCTCCTACCCTTCTATAGATATTACTTGTAAGCTCTAAAAGTTTTTACAAATTGAATGTAAACTTTACACGATAGAGCTCAATTTTTCTCTTCTTTAAACCAGGATGAGCTGTAGTATTGCTAATTGGATAATTGCCGCCGCAATTACCGATACTAGAGAGAGTATAATTATTTAACCGTCGACTTTGTGAACACTTTAGACTTAGTCTAAACTGATGGAATATTAAGAGAGAGCTATGCTGCGTGAATTGCGTTGAGTGAATGAATACATTATTCATAGCCAAATACTGCTGTGTATTATTTAATACACTATGCAGCAGGCCATATCGGCTGATTCACTGCCGCTATAAATACGCGTAAAAAGTGAAGGATACTGCAGCTATCCAGGCCGCTCTTCAGCAGCAAGCCTGAAACGAATATATGACTAAAGACGAGTAATAGTCAGCTCCACGAATGACCTAGGAATTGATTCGTAGGTAGTCATAGGTCTTGTGATTTTTTAGTCGTGTTGACTCAATTATAAACACGCACGATCCTAGAGCTTGCTGCTGAAGGAAATCAGACCAAACTCAACCAGCGCAAACGTAAGACGCTTGATTTTCCAACAAAAATTTCTCTCTCTCTCTCTCTCTTCTTCTCACTGCTCTTAGAGCAAAATATCTACTCCTCAGCTAAGAGGGAAATATCAGCAGCGGTTGTAAGTCTGCCAATTTTATAGCAAAATAAAGTTAGAGTAATGTTCACATCCAGCAGTAAGATGGATTCAACTTCCTGATTAAGATTAGATACCCCACCATATTTTCAAGTAAGATTTACCCCCTAATTGTGCTCTATCCTTTCTATCTATTTACTAATTAATCTTTATATCTAATCAATTATATTTCGTAGCAAATAACACATAGATTTGGAAATTAGCAAAGAACATTGTGAGCATATAGTGAGACTTATTCTAGCACGTAATTAAGGTCGCTACAATAATATAGGTTTAGCTCTAGTGTGGTAATTAAGATCAAGCGAATAAAATCCCTACCACATCAGAGTAAAAAGTATGCGTACTTCAAATCCAAAGTTGAAAAATATGCTGTTTCTTTTGAAGCGGCTGTGTTCAAATTTTGTTGAATTGTGTCAATTAAATTATCAATATTTGGCATTTGGTATTTATTTTTAAGGATAGATTTATTTAGAATTTTGGAATCTAGAGATAGTTTAACAGTTTTATCTCTTTTTACTTTAATTACTATAGGTGAAATAAAATTTTTATCTGAACAACTGTTTAATTTTTTGATGTGTTTTTCGTCAAGTAGTTGTTTAAGTTCTATATTAACTAGTGGTAGTAAGTTAATTGGAACTCGTCATGCTTTTTGATGTGTAGGTGTAAATTCTTTGTGAAATGTTGATTTGACTGAATGTTTCAAAGATTTACCGATTCGGGTGACGAGATCTGGAAAATCAAACGCAATCTGTTTCTTGATTAGGCATTGGTTTTGATCAAAATTTGCAACTTGTTTCAACTGAGTAGGAGAAAGACCTAGCTTTGGAAAAAGATCTCGTCCAATGATGGGTCTGTGACCGTCTTCCACTACTGTTACATCAACGCCCGTGGCTATCCAATCATTACATTTGATTGATGTATTGATCACGCCAACAATCTTGATTATATCATTAGAGAAAGTTTTCAAATCATGTATTTCTGGTGACTGTACCCAATAGCTTTCATTGCACTCGGACACCACTGCGTCTGCTAAGCTTTTGTTTACAATAGTACACACGCTTCCCGAATCCACCAATGCCCTTGTTTTTGTATTCCCGACACAAATTTCTAAATTTACTGGTTCCACCTCACGAACGTCAGTTTGAATTGAAATCGCCGCTACACAATTATCGTCGTAATCATCGTAGTCCGAGTCATAGTTCGCGTCGTAGAAGCTCTGCTGCTGTTGATGTCTATTTATATTGTTGACTTGATCGGCCGCTGTTGCTGACGTACCTACTGTAGCCGCCTCTGAAACTGAGTCATCTACATAATTTACTCTGGGTTTGGGTTTAATAGGTTCTTTGGTTTTTCGACAAACTTTTGCAAAGTGGTTAGCAATACCGCAGTTTTTACAGTTCTTGCCACGGGCAGGACATTTTGGTCTATGAAATGGGGACCAACCATAGCCACAATTTGGACAAATTGTTGGCTTGACAAACTGGTTTGTCGACGCTCGTGATCTCTTCCACGATCCCTGAACATTATTTATCTTCTGACTTGTAATTTCAATTGCAGTTGTCGAAGCTGGAGATCCAGATATTTTTAGTTGATTTTGCATTCCCATTTCAATGTTCATAGCGATTTCAAGAGCTTTTTTAGCCGTTCGTGTTTCTTTTAACAATTCGCTTTGGATTTCGCCATCTTGCATATTAGCTATGAAGACGTCACGAGTGATCGACTCCTCGTGGCTTCCTAAATCGCAATTCAAAGATAATTCCCGAAGGCAACCGTAAAAATTTTCCACAGGTTCTCCCTTCATTTGCTTTCTAGTGAGAAAAGTGTAACGATCAAATGTGATGTTTCGTTGCTTAGTAAACACTCTATCAAGACTTTCCCAGAGAGCCTTTGTTGTTACTCGATCAATCTGGATATTTGGTTCTTGGGAACCAAATATTCGTCTACCCTCCATCCCCAAACTGAGATATGTTAAGGAGACGGCTTTGTTATCACAATATTTCCAGGGTTTTTCACCACATAGTATACCTACGAGTTCTATTTTCTGACAATGGTTTAACCACGAGTTCTTCAACTGCTCATTACGGATTCGTCGATCTCGTTCGCTTTGAGCTGTGCTGTTTTCAGCGTCAGCTTCGTATATGGGCTCTGGAGGTAGAATAACTCTGTCTGACGGATCTCCAAGAAGAATATCAATTGAAATGTCTTCTTTAGCCATGATAGCTAATTTCAGCTTGATCTGCCATCGATCCCATCGCAATGGAGGTTCCAGTGTTGGTTTTTCCCAAAAGGGCTCGATTCCAAGGAGTGCACGTTCTTTAGTTGCTGACTGCGCCATGTGATATCCCTGACCGTAGAGATATGTTTCGTGTCACAAATCCACTTAGAATTTGTTGAGTGGATTCGAGGTGCGAATCCAAGTTTTACTAAGTTGTGGGATTACCACTTTTAGATTTACTTTGCAATCTCGATGCGATTACAGACAAAATTATTGAGTGTGGAATTCCTCCTCGAATCCGATAGGATTGCTCTTAGTGTAAAACAGAATAGATTGAAGCAACTGAATTCAATGATGAGATTCTAGAGAATGAATAAATAATCAAAAGTAGGAGATATGAACAAAACTGAAAAGTTGACTTATTAGTCGGCGGCAAATTAATTATATGTGAAATATGACTTTTAGCCTGACAAGGGCAAACTTAAATTAATTTAGTACTAAGTAATCAAACATGAGCTTAATATGGTACAACCGTACCACACTCTTGATGAAATAACTGTTTACTGAATTTTCAACCAATCATTATAACAGGTGATCTAGCCTTGTGTTCTACTCTTTGGCCATACATTTCATCGCAAGATAGCTATGATGAAGCATGCCTCGACGCATTAACAGATTTCTGTTTCCAAAACTACACTCAATACGGGATCCAAAACAAACTTGGTGTCGTCTTCACAAACAATCCTGCAACCATCACCTACTCACATCTCGAAAGTTCATTCAGTGAATCTTTTTCAATAAAGGGTAGAAATTTCTCGGACCATTTTGCTTACCAAACTGTGCTACACAACAACTACTGTGAACCAACCACTAGGCTAACAGAAATACAGTTTGCCTACAAAAAAAACCGGCTGGTCAATTTAACAAATCGCGCTATCATGACCTCTTTACCACCTACTGCTTGAGTAACCCACATTTTGTGCACGAAAAATG
Source organism: Convolutriloba macropyga (assembly GCF_964194025.1). Lineage (NCBI taxonomy): Eukaryota > Metazoa > Xenacoelomorpha > Acoela > Convolutidae > Convolutriloba > Convolutriloba macropyga. The sequence goes on along the minus strand of NC_134470.1, from coordinate 45,712,239 downwards.
GTATACACATGGCTTCGTGAAGGAATGGAGGCCGAATAGTCTCGCGTCACCAGTCACCGCTCAAACCTACAACACTTGATATCTAGTGGCACTTCAGACCTTATCAAACAACTCCGGGACCTTGAAGAGGAAACGAGGTCAGTCTAGTGCCATAAGAGTAATAAAAACCAAACGAAAAGAAAAAATCCAAAAAGCCGTGGAGCGTGACCTACAAACTTCGGAAACGAATTGTTCAAGACCCGCTGCTTCAGCAAAGGCCACATGTACATCGCCAGCATTAGGAAACCGCCAGATCTTCCTCATGTCATCTTCCACAAATACGATAGGGCTCAAAGCAACGAAGAGAGTTCTAATCTCGTGAATAATGACTTCGTGAGTGTTTATGACAAATGCGAGACCTTATCAAAACAAAAAAAAGCTTTCTAAAAGAAGACTTGAATAGCGTCATCGTCAAAAACTAGACCTGTTAAACCCGTTCTTTAGAAATTGAAAACAGAAAATGGTTGTGGGCCTGATTGAGTTAGCAATGTCATCTTAAAAAACGCTGCACCCAATCTTCTCGCTTCGCTCTCGACTGTTACGAGGAGCATTGAAAACATATCATACTCTTCTAACAGCTGAAAGTCAGTCAAATCTCTCTTATCCACAAGGATGGGAACAAAATAGACATGTCTTGTTACCGCCCCATCAGCTTACTCTGCTGTCCCCACAAAGTCCTGGAAAAATTAATCTTTGACCAATTTAGTGAACATGTAAAACTCAAATCCATCAAAAATAGTTTAGGTTCCGAAAGCAAAGATCTGCTGTACTGCCGCTCCTCCGTTTCTTTGACGAGACCTACAAAATAAAAGAAGTCATTAGACAGTGACATTGCTCTATCATATACTCGGACTTCTCAATGGCCTCCGACGTTGTTCCTCAAAAACTCAGTGGAGTCATTCAGTGGAGTTTACTTACAAACATTGTCAGCACAAAGTATAGAGCGTATAAATCGACAGATTAATTGGGGCATAAAAGTGTGTTATATGCGTCGTAAATTTGATCATTGTTGTGATATCGTTCTCAAATCGCATGTCCTACCAGCTGAATTAATTATTTCAAAGTTTAGTATATTGAAACTCCATACAGACTTGAATCAGAGGATAGTATCAGAAATATTTAAAAAATGTGCAAACCACCTACAGTTAAAACGGAACAAACGGACAAGACAGCTGATAATAAAAACACAAAAGTATGATAAGCAGAGTAAAAGATCTTTGGTTTTGAAGAGCATACAAAAATGGAATAAGGTACTCTCTAACCTAAGAGCGACGGAGAACAAAATTCTTTTCAAAAGAAATTTAACAGAGTTTTTGCAATGTCAGCATGAAAATTTTCCAATAGATAGGCAGTTAGGATCATTCGTGTCTTATTTTATATAGTAGAACGAACAGCTTAATGGGTAACATCAATTAATAACCAGAAGTTTGATGTATAATTTTGATTATTTCAATAAATATTCGTGATTATTCTGAAGGCATGTAAATTTTAACATTTCGGTTATATTATTAATTTACTTGTTTGAAAAAAAATTTATAAATATATATATATATATATATATATATATATATATATGTGTGTGTGTGTGTGTGTGTGTGTGTGAATAATTAAAAGTCATCATATCCTTTGTTACAAATTGTATGATATAAATATTAGAACAGAGGGTAATCGTAAATTAGTACAGATATGAATTTCGATGTATAGTTAATTATCAATAAGTATCACAGATCCCAAAACACTCCGCATTCGGAACATGAAGCTAGAACCAAAAGAAAACGAGAACTGGATTCAAGTAGCCATTGATAAGGTGGAATGACAAGTCTCAACAAAATGTGATCTGCTAATACTCAAGTTCAGTACTCGCAGTCTTCTTGATTTACCTTGGCGGACTCAATTTGCAAACTGCTTAAACACCGAGACATTTGACATCCCGTGCCTCACTGAAATATGGCTTACAGAAGCAGTCTCGAACGAAAGCCTTTTTCTCTCAGCCATTTCGAGTTATCAAAAGAAACATGAAAAAAAAATGTGTTGGAATACTCATTCAAATTAAAAAATAAGTTCATCATGAATGTATCTCGTTGAGACAAAGAGAGTTCTGATCTCGTTAATAAAGACTTCGTGAGTGTTTATGACAAATGCAGGACCTTATCAAAACAAAAAAGCTTTCTAAAAGAAGACTTGAATAGCGTCACCGTCAAAAACTAGACCTTTTAAACCCCTTCTTTAGAAATTGAAAACAGAAAATGGTTGTGGGCCTGATTGAGTTAGCAATGTCATCTTAAAAAACGCTGCACCCAATCTTCTCGCTTCGCTCTCGACTGTTCCGAGGAGCATTGAAAACATATCATACTCATCTAACAGCTGAAAGTCAGTCAAATCTCTCTTATCCACAAGGATGGGAACAAAGTAGACGTGTCTTGTTACCGCCCCATCAGCTTACTCTGCCGTCCCCACAAAGTCCTGGAAAAATAAATCTCTGACCAATTAAGTTAACATGTAAAACTCAAATCCATCAAAAACAGTTTAGGTTCCGAAAGCAAAGATCTGCTGTACTGCCGCTCCTCCGTTTCTTTGACGAGACCTACAAAATAAAAGAAGTCATTAGACAGTAACATTGCTCTATCATATACTCGGACTTCTCAAAGGCGACCGACGTTATTACTCAAAAACTCCTACTTTAGGAATTGAGAGACTTTGGTACTGGTTGCGGTAGTAGTAGGAAACCAGTACACCCTAGGCCACTTTTTGGCACATTTTCCCCAAACATGTTCGATCATGCGCGCGGATGAAAAGTTCTTGGCAATTATTCCCTGTATGTTAGGATTGTTGCCTGAAAATTTAATGGACTTACCTTTTTGAACAGGACATGTTGGCTTGCCTCTTTAATAAGGTATATAAACACACTGTGGAGAATACTGTCTGTAAACCCGGCAAATGCCTAAGGGCTTTAAATCCGCTCTATATTTGTCATGAACACTTTTGCCTAGAAATCTGGGCTTCTAATGTGAATAAACTGTATATTGGTACTGCGTAATAAGGGTTAATTCCTGCATGCGCAACTTTGAAGCACACAAGTTTATAAGTTTATAAGGGATATTTAAACCCTGTGAAGAAGATTGTTTGTATACAAACGTTTGCGGGCTATAAATCCAGTGAACACTTTTGCGCAGTAGCAGAAATCTGGGTGTCTAATGTGAATAATTTATGTATTGGTATTGCGTATGCAGTCTCACGTTGAAGATTTTGTTTTTTAACTACAAGTGAAACGTCTGGGTAGGAAGCGTTCTACTTTCTGATGAAACTATTACCTAAGCGCTATTTTTAGAACACAAACTCAAACTCGAACTCGAACTCGTCTGGCTCAGACTCTTAATAGACTTCCCTTTCATTTATTACACAATAAGCCATATGATTCAGACGTATTACGTTTTGACAAAATTCGTTTCCGAAAACAACAAGTTCGAACACGATAGAAGGAAGTAATTGATTCTTCAATAGAATTTATATAAAAAAGGAACAAAAAAAGCATTCTGAAAGATAATAATTTATTGAAACTTTTACCTCATCAACTGTTGTTTTGTCCAGCAAAGACCAATTGACAGGGAAGACAATCTTCGATTAAAAAGAACATAAGTTGAGAGTAACTTCTACCCCCCCCCCCCCGCAATTTAGATCAGGTTAATTCATCATTTGAAAATAAAAAATCATCGTTTGAAGTTATACTAAGAAGTTAGGTCCTTGAGGAATCCGCAAAGTATAGAAACATCTTGTTTTTAGTTTTGAAGGATCTGTCAGAAAAAGGAGTAGTTTCAAGAAGAACAGTTGGGTGTAACAACATCTTGTCACTTTGGTTGCAGAGAATACAAGGACACAAAAAACGGAAAAAACCTTGTTTAAATTCCGAGCGCTTCAAAAACAAATTGGCATAAGGAATCAAAAAAAGAGAACATCTGGAAACCAGAGGAACAGCATTTTGTTGTCTATCACCAGAGCGCATCAAGAATCCCTAAGCAAGAGGAGTGGTTCAAAACTTGTGCAAAGTAAGTTAAAAAGCTTCTTTTGTCTTCATGTAGCTCCTCCAAAATTTCAACCTATATAACTCATCCACGGATCAAAACAAGGTAGTCGGAAAACATCAATTTTGCTCACATAGTATACGTATGAGTCATCAAAGGTCAATTGTACATCATTTTTTTTCTCTAAATGTACAAGTCCTAGAGAAAAACTTCTTAAAGAAAAGTTGTTCCATTAGTGAAAACTAACACAAAACTACTTTAAAAAACATCAATTTTGATCACATAGTTTACATATGAGTCATCAAAGGTCAATTGTACATCATTTTTTCCCTCTTAATGTACACTTGCTAGAGAAAAGTTTTTTAAGGAAAAGTTGTTCCATTAGTGAAAACTAACACAAATATACTTTGAAAAACATCAATTTTGCTCACATAACATATGTATGAGTCATCAAAGGTCAATTGTGCATCATTTTTTTCCTCTTAAAGTACAAGTCCTAAAGAAAAGTTTCTTAAGGAAAAGTTGTTTCATTAGTGAAAACTAAGACAAAACTACTTTAAAAAACATCAATTTTTCTCACATAGTTTACATATGAGTCATCAAAGGTCAATTGTACATCATTTTTTTCCTCTTAATGTACACGTCCTAGAGAAAAATTTCTTAAGGAAAAGTTGTTCCATTAGTGAAAAATAACACAAATATACTTTAAAAACATCAATTTTGCTCATATAACATATGTATGAGTCATCAAAGTTCAATTGTACATCATTTTTTTCCTCTTAATGTACAAGTCCCAGAGAAAAATTTCTTAAAGAAAAGTTGTTCCATTAGTGGAAACTAACACAAAACTACTTTAAAAAACATCAATTTTGATCACATAGTTTACATATGAGTCATTAAAAGTCAATTGTACATCATTTTTTTCCTCTTAATGTACACTTGCTAGAGAAAAGTTTCTTAAGGAAAAGTTGTTCCATTAGTGAAAACTAACACAAAACTACTTTAAAAAACATCAATTTTGCTCACATAACATCTGTAAGAGTCATCAAAGGTCAATTGTACATCATTTTTTTCCTCTTAATGTACAAGTCCTAGAGAAAAGTTTCTTAAGGAAAAGTTGTTCCATTAGTGAAAACTAACACAAAACTACTTTAAAAAACATCAATTTTGATCACATAATTTACATTTGAGTCATCAAAGGTCAATTGTACATCATTTTTTTCCTCTTAATGTACACTTGCTAGAGAAAAGTTTCTTAAGGAAAAGTTGTTCCATTAGTGAAAACTAACACAAATATACTTTGAAAAACATCAATTTTGCTCACATAACATATGTATGAGTCATCAAAGGTCAATTGTACATCATTTTTTTCCTCTTAAAGTACAAGTCCTAAAGAAAAGTTTCTTAAGGAAAAGTTGTTTCATTAGTAAAAACTTACACAAAACTACTTTAAAAAACATCAATTTTTCTCACATAGTTTACATATGAGTCATCAAATGTCAATTGTACATCATTTTTTTCCTCTTAATGTACACGTCCTAGAGAAAAATTTCTTAAGGAAAAGTTGTTACATTAGTGAAAAATAACACAAATATACTTTAAAAACATCAATTTTGCTCATATAACATATGTATGAGTCATCAAAAGTCAATTGTACATCATTTTTTTCCTCTTAAGGTACAAGTCCCAGAGAAAAGTTTCTTAAGGAAAAGTTGTTCAAATAGTAAAAACTAACACAAAACTACTTTAAAAATATCAATTTTGCTTACATAGTATACATATGAGTCATCAAAGGTCAATTGTACATCATTTTTGTCTCTTAGTGTACAAGTCCTAGAGAAAAACTTCTTAAGGAAAAGTTGTTCCATTTGTAAAAACTAACACATAACTACTTTGAAAAACATCAAATTTGCTCACATAACATATGTATAGGTCATCAAAGGTCAATTGTACATCATTTTTTCCCTCTTAATGTACAAGTCCTAGAGAAAAGTTTCTTAAGGAAAAGTTGTTCCATTAGTGAAAACTAACACGAAACTACTTTAAAAAACATCAAGTTTGCTCACATAACATATGTATGAGTCATCAAAGGTCAATTGTACATCATTTTTTTGCTCTTAATGTACAAGTCCTAGAGAAAAGTTTCTTCAGGAAAAGTTGTTCAAATTATGAAAACTAACACCAATCTACTTTAAAAAACATCAATTTTGCTCACATAGTTTACATATGAGTCATCAAAGGTCAAATGTACATCATTTTTTTCCTCTTAATGTACACTTGCTAGAGAAAAGTTTCTTAAGGAAAAGTTGTTCCACTAGTGAAAAATAACAAAAATATATTGAAAAACATTAATTTTGATCACATAACATATATATGAGTCATCAAAGGTCAATTGTACACCTTTTTTTCCTCTTAATGTACAAGACCCAGAGAAAAGTTTCTGATGGAAAAGTTGTTCCAATAGTAAAAACTAACACAAAACTACTATAAAAAACATCAATTTTGCTCACATAGTTTACCTATGAGTCATCAAAGGTGAATTATACATCATTTTTTCCTCTTAATGTACAAGTCCTAGAGAAAAGTTTCTTAAGGAAAAGTTGTTCCATTAGTAAAAACTAACACAAAACTACTTTAAAAAACATCAATTTTGCTCACATAGTATACATATGAGTCATCAAAGGTCAATTGTACATCATTTTTTCCTCTTAATATACAAGTTCTAGAGAAAAGTTTCTTAAGGAAAAGTTGAAAACTTTCCATTAGTGAAAACTAACAAAAAACTACTTTAAAAAACATCAATTTTGCTCACATAACATATGTATGAGTCATCAAAAGTCAATTGTACATCTTTTTTTCCTCTTAATGTACAAGTTCTAGGGAAAAGTTTCTTAGGGAAAAGTTGTTCCATTAGTAAAAACTAACACAAAACTACTTTAAAAAACATCAATTTCGCTCACATAGTATACATATGAGTCATCAAAGGTCAATTGTACATCATTTTTTGCTCTTAATATACAAGTTCTAGAGAAAAGTTTCTTAAGGAAAAGTTGTTCCATTAGTAAAAACTAACACAAAACTACTTTAAAAAACATCATTTTTGCTCACATAACATATGTATGAGTCATCAAAACTCAATTGTACATCATTTTTTTTCCTCTTAATGTACAAGTCCTAGAGGAAAATTTCTTAAGGAAAAGCTGTTCCATGAGTGAAAACTAACACAAAACTTCTTTAAAAAACATCATTTTTGCTCGCATAACATATATATGAGTCATAAAAGGTCAATTTTACATCATTTTTTTCCTCTTAATGTACAAGTCCTAGAGAAAAATTTCTTAAGGATAAGTTGTTCAAATTATGAAAACTAACACCAATCTACTTTAAGAAACATCAATTTTGCTCACATAGTTTACATATGAGTCATCAAAGGTGAACTATACATTATTTTTTCCTCTTAATGTACAAGTCCTACAGAAAAATTTCTTAAGGATAAGTTGTTCAAATTATGAAAACTAACACCAATCTACTTTAAAAAACATCAATTTCGCTCACATAGTATACATATGAGTCATCAAAGGTCAATTGTACATCATTTTTTGCTCTTAATATACAAGTTCTAGAGAAAAGTTTCTTAAGGAAAAGTTGTTCCATTAGTAAAAACTAACACAAAACTACTTTAAAAAACATCATTTTTGCTCACATAACATATGTATGAGTCATCAAAACTCAATTGTACATCATTTTTTTTCCTCTTAATGTACAAGTCCTAGAGGAAAATTTCTTAAGGAAAAGCTGTTCCATGAGTGAAAACTAACACAAAACTTCTTTAAAAAACATCATTTTTGCTCGCATAACATATATATGAGTCATAAAAGGTCAATTTTACATCATTTTTTTCCTCTTAATGTACAAGTCCTAGAGAAAAATTTCTTAAGGATAAGTTGTTCAAATTATGAAAACTAACACCAATCTACTTTAAGAAACATCAATTTTGCTCACATAGTTTACATATGAGTCATCAAAGGTGAACTATACATTATTTTTTCCTCTTAATGTACAAGTCCTACAGAAAAATTTCTTAAGGATAAGTTGTTCAAATTATGAAAACTAACACCAATCTACTTTAAGAAACATCAATTTTGCTCACATAGTTTATATATGAGTCATCAAAGGTGAACAATACATCATTTTTCCTCTTAATGTACAAGTCCTAGAGAAAAATTTCTTAAGGGAAAATTGTTCCATTAGTGAAAACTAACACAAAACTACTTTTAAAAACATCAATTTTGCTCACATAGTATACATATGAGTCATCAAAGGTCAATTGTACATCATTTTTTCCCCTTAATATACAAGTTCTAGAGAAAAGTTTCTGATGGAAAAGTTGTTCCAATAGTAAAAACTAACACAAAACTACTTTAAAAAACATCAATTTTGCTCACATAGTTTACCTATGAGTCATCAAAGGTGAATTATACATCATTTTTTCCTCTTAATGTACAAGTCCTAGAGAAAAGTTTCTTAAGGAAAAGTTGTTCCATTAGTAAAAACTAACACAAAACTACTTTAAAAAACATCAATTTTGCTCACATAGTATACATATGAGTCATCAAAGGTCAATTGTACATCATTTTTTCCTCTTAATATACAAGTTCTAGAGAAAAGTTTCTTAAGGAAAAGTTGAAAACTTTCCATTAGTGAAAACTAACAAAAAACTACTTTAAAAAACATCAATTTTGCTCACATAACATATGTATGAGTCATCAAAAGTCAATTGTACATCTTTTTTTCCTCTTAATGTACAAGTTCTAGAGAAAAGTTTCTTACGGAAAAGTTGTTCCCTTAGTAAAAACTAACACAAAACTACTTTAAAAAACATCAATTTCGCTCACATAGTATACATATGAGTCATCAAAGGTCAATTGTACATCATTTTTTCCTCTTAATATACAAGTTCTAGAGAAAAGTTTCTTAAAGAAAAGTTGTTCCATTAGTAAAAACTAACACAAAACTACTTTAAAAAACATCATTTTTGCTCGCATAACATATATATGAGTCATAAAAGGTCAATTTTACATCATTTTTTTCCTCTTAATGTACAAGTCCTAGAGAAAAATTTCTTACGGATAAGTTGTTCAAATTATGAAAACTAACACCAATCTACTTTAAGAAACATCAATTTTGCTCACATAGTTTACATATGAGTCATCAAAGGTGAACTATACATTATTTTTTCCTCTTAATGTACAAGTCCTACAGAAAAATTTCTTAAGGATAAGTTGTTCAAATTATGAAAACTAACACCAATCTACTTTAAGAAACATCAATTTTGCTCACATAGTTTACATATGAGTCATCAAAGGTGAACAATACATCATTTTTCCTCTTAATGTACAAGTCCTAGAGAAAAATTTCTTAAGGGAAAATTGTTCCATTAGTGAAAACTAACACAAAACTACTTTTAAAAACATCAATTTTGCTCACATAGTATACATATGAGTCATCAAAGGTCAATTGTACATCATTTTTTCCCCTTAATATACAAGTTCTAGAGAAAAGTTTCTGATGGAAAAGTTGTTCCAATAGTAAAAACTAACACAAAACTACTTTAAAAAACATCAATTTTGCTCACATAGTTTACCTATGAGTCATCAAAGGTGAATTATACATCATTTTTTCCTCTTAATGTACAAGTCCTAGAGAAAAGTTTCTTAAGGAAAAGTTGTTCCATTAGTAAAAACTAACACAAAACTACTTTAAAAAACATCAATTTTGCTCACATAGTATACATATGAGTCATCAAAGGTCAGTTGTACATCATTTTTTCCTCTTAATATACAAGTTCTAGAGAAAAGTTTCTTAAGGAAAAGTTGAAAACTTTCCATTAGTGAAAACTAACAAAAAACTACTTTAAAAAACATCAATTTTGCTCACATAACATATGTATGAGTCATCAAAAGTCAGTTGTACATCTTTTTTTCCTCTTAATGTACAAGTTCTAGAGAAAAGTTTCTTAAGGAAAAGTTGTTCCCATTGTAAAAACTAACACAAAACTACTTTTAAAAACATCAATTTCGCTCACATAGTATACATATGAGTCATCAAAGGTCAATTGTACATCATTTTTTCCTCTTAATATACAAGTTCTAGAGAAAAATTTCTTAAGGAAAAGTTGTTCCATTAGTAAAAACTAACACAAAACTACTTTAAAAAACACCATTTTTGCTCACATAACATATGTATGAGTCATCAAAAGTCAATTGTACATCATTTTTTTTCCTCTTAATGTACAAGTCCTAGAGGAAAATTTCTTAAGGAAAAGCTGTTCCATGAGTGAAAACTAACACAAAACTACTTTAAAAAACATCATTTTTGCTCGCATAACATATATATGAGTCATAAAAGGTCAATTTTAAATCAATTTTTTCCTCTTAATGTACAAGTCCTAGAGAAAAGTTTCTTAAGCATAAGTTGTTCAAATTATGAAAACTAACACCAATCTACTTTAAGAAACATCAATTTTGCTCACATGGTTTACATATGAGTCATCAAAGGTGAACAATACATCATTTTTCCTCTTAATGTACAAGTCCTAGAGAAAAATTTCTTAAGGGAAAATTGTTCCATTAGTGAAAACTAACACAAAACTACTTTTAAAAACATCAATTTTGCTCACATAGTATACATATGAGTCATCAAAGGTCAATTGTACATCATTTTTTCCCCTTAATATACAAGTTCTAGAGAAAAGTTTCTGATGGAAAAGTTGTTCCAATAGTAAAAACTAACACAAAACTACTTTAAAAAACATCAATTTTGCTCACATAGTTTACCTATGAGTCATCAAAGGTGAATTATACATCATTTTTTCCTCTTAATGTACAAGTCCTAGAGAAAAGTTTCTTAAGGAAAAGTTGTTCCATTAGTAAAAACTAACACAAAACTACTTTAAAAAACATCAATTTTGCTCACATAGTATACATATGAGTCATCAAAGGTCAATTGTACATCATTTTTTCCTCTTAATATACAAGTTCTAGAGAAAAGTTTCTTAAGGAAAAGTTGAAAACTTTCCATTAGTGAAAACTAACAAAAAACTACTTTAAAAAACATCAATTTTGCTCACATAACATATGTATGAGTCATCAAAAGTCAATTGTACATCTTTTTTTCCTCTTAATGTACAAGTTCTAGAGAAAAGTTTCTTAAGGAAAAGTTGTTCCATTAGTAAAAACTAACACAAAACTACTTTAAAAAACATCAATTTCGCTCACATAGTATACATATGAGTCATCAAAGGTCAATTGTACATCATTTTTTCCTCTTAATATACAAGTTCTAGAGAAAAGTTTCTTAAGGAAAAGTTGTTCCATTAGTAAAAACTAACACAAAACTACTTTAAAAAACACCATTTTTGCTCACATAACATATGTATGAGTCATCAAAAGTCAATTGTACATCATTTTTTTTCCTCTTAATGTACAAGTCCTAGAGGAAAATTTCTTAAGGAAAAGCTGTTCCATGAGGGAAAACTAACACAAAACTACTTTAAAAAACATCATTTTTGCTCGCATAACATATATATGAGTCATAAAAGGTCAATTTTAAATCATTTTTTTCCTCTTAATGTACAAGTCCTAGAGAAAAGTTTCTTAAGGATAAGTTGTTCAAATTATGAAAACTAGCACCAATCTACTTTAAGAAACATCAATTTTGCTCACATAGTTTACATATGAGTCATCAAAGGTGAACTATACATTATTTTTTCCTCTTAATGTACAAGTCCTACAGAAAAATTTCTTAAGGATAAGTTGTTCAAATTATGAAAACTAACACCAATCTACTTTAAGAAACATCAATTTTGCTCACATAGTTTACATATGAGTCATCAAAGGTGAACAATACATCATTTTTCCTCTTAATGTACAAGTCCTAGAGAAAAATTTCTTAAGGGAAAATTGTTCCATTAGTGAAAACTAACACAAAACTACTTTTAAAAACATCAATTTTGCTCACATAGTATACATATGAGTCATCAAAGATCAATTGTACATCTTTTTTTCCTCCTATTGTACAAGTCCTAGAGAAAAGTTTCTTAAGGAAAAGTTGTTCCATTAGTGAAAACTAACACTAAACTACTTTAAAAAATATCAATTTTGCTCACATAACATATGTATGAGTCATCAAAGGTCAATTGTACATCATTTTTTTCCTCTTAATGTACCAGTCCTAGAGAAAAGTTTCTTAAGGAAAAGTTGTTCCATTAGTGAAAACTAACACGAAACTACTTTAAAAAACATCAATTTTGCTCACATAACATATGTATGAGTCATCAAAGGTCAATTGCACATCATTTTTTTCTTCTTAATATACAAGTTCTAGAGAAAAGTTTCTTAAGGAAAAGTTGTTCCATTAGTGAAAACTAACACTAAACTACTTTAAAAAACATCATTTTTGCTCACATAACATATGTATGAGTCATCAAAAGTCAATTTTACATCAATTTTTTCCTCTTAATGTACAAGTCCTGGAGAAAAATTTCTTAAGGAAAAGTTGTTCCATTAGTGAAAACTAACACAAAACTACTTTTAAAAACATCAATTTTGCTCACATAGTATACATATGAGTCATCAAAGGTCAATTGTACATCATTTTTTTCCCCTTAATATACAAGTTCTAGAGAAAAGTTTCTTAAGGAAAAGTTGTTCCATTAGTAAAAACTAACACAAAACTACTTTAAAAAACAAAAATTTTGCTCACATAGTATACATATGAGTCATCAAAGGTCAATTGTACACCATTTTTTTCCCCTTAATATACAAGTTCTAGAGAAAAGTTTCTTAAGGAAAAGTTGTTCCATTAGTGAAAACTAACGCAAAACTACTTTTAAAAACATCAATTTTGCTCACATAACATATGTATGAGTCATCAAATGTCAATTGTACATCATTTTTTTCCTCTTTATGTACAAGTCCTAGAGAAAAATTTCTTAAGGGAAAGCTGTTCCATGAGTGAAAACTAACACAAAACTACTTTAAAAAACATCATTTTTGCTCGCATAACATATGTATGAGTCATCAAAAGTCAATTTTACATCAATTTTTTCCTCTTAATGTACAAGTCCTAGAGAAAAATTTCTTCAGGAAAAGTTGTTCCATTAGTGAAAACTAACACAAAACTACTTTTAAAAACATCAATTTTGCTCACATAGTATACATATGAGTCATCAAAGGTCAATTGTACATCATTTTTTCCCCTTAATATACAAGTTCTAGAGAAAAGTTTCTTAAGGAAAAGTTGTTCCATTAGTAAAAACTAACACAAAACTACTTTAAAAAACATCAATTTTGCTCACATAGTATACATATAAGTCATCAAAGGTCAATTGTACATCATTTTTTCCCCTTAAAATACAAGTTCTAGAGAAAAGTTTCTTAAGGAAAAGTTGTTCCATTAGTGAAAACTAACGCAAAACTACTTTTAAAAACATCAATTTTGCTCACATAAAATACATATGAGTCAACAAAGGTCAATTGTACATCATTTTTTCCCCCCTTAATATACAAGTTCTAGAGAAAAGTTTCTTAAGGAAAAGTTGTTCCATTAGTAAAAACTAACACAAAACTACTTTAAAAAACATCAATTTTGCTCACATAACATATGTATGAGTCATCAAAAGTCAATTGTACATCATTTTTTTCCTCTTTATGTACAAGTCCTAGAGAAAAATTTCTTAAGGGAAAGCTGTTCCATGAATGAAAACTAACACAAAACTACTTTAAAAAACATCATTTTTGCTCGCATAACATATGTATGAGTCATCAAAGGTCAATTGTCAATCATTTTTTTCCTCTTAATGTACAAGTCCTAGAGAAAAATTTCTTAGGGAAAAGTTGTTCCATTAGTAAAAACTAACAAAAAACTACTTTAAAAAACATCAATTTTGCTCACATAACATATGTATGAGTCATCAAAGTCAATTGTACATCTTTTTTTCCTCTTAATGTACAAGTCCTAGAGAAAAGTTTCTTAAGGAAAAGTTATTTCATTAGTGAAAACTAACACAAAACTACTTTAAAAAACATCAATTTTTGCTCATATAACATATATATGAGTCATCAAAGGTCAATTGTACATCATTTTTTTCCTCTTAATGTACAAGTCCTAGAGAAAAGTTTCTTAAGGAAAAGTTGTTCCATTAGTGAAAACTAACACAAAACTACTTTAAAAAACATCAATTTTGCTCACATAGTATACATATGAGTCATCAAAGGTCAATTGTACATCATTTTTTCCCTCTTAATATACAAGTTCTAGAGAAAAGTTTCTTAAGGAAAGGTTGTTCCATTAGTAAAAACTAACACAAAACTACTTTAAAAAACATCAATTTTGCTCACATAACATATGTATGAGTCATCAAAAGTCAATTGTACATCATTTTTTTTCCTCTTAATGTACAAGTCCTAGAGGAAAATTTCTTAAGGAAAAGCTGTTCCATGAGTGAAAACTAACACAAAACTACTTTAAAAAACATCATTTTTGCTCGCATAACATATATATGAGTCATAAAAGGTCAATTTTAAATCATTTTTTTCCTCTTAATGTACAAGTCCTAGAGAAAAGTTTCTTAAGGATAAGTTGTTCAAATTATGAAAACTAGCACCAATCTACTTTAAGAAACATCAATTTTGCTCACATAGTTTACATATGAGTCATCAAAGGTGAACTATACATTATTTTTTCCTCTTAATGTACAAGTCCTACAGAAAAATTTCTTAAGGATAAGTTGTTCAAATTATGAAAACTAACACCAATCTACTTTAAGAAACATCAATTTTGCTCACATAGTTTACATATGAGTCATCAAAGGTCAATTGTACATCATTTTTTTCCTCTTAATATACAAGTTCTAGAGAAAAGTTTCTTAAGGAAAGGTTGTTCCATTAGTAAAAACTAACACAAAACTACTTTAAAAAACATCAATTTTGCTCACATAGTATACATATGAGTCATCAAAGGTCAATTGTACATCATTTTTTCCCTCTTAATATACAAGTTCTAGAGAAAAGTTTCTTAAGGAAAGGTTGTTCCATTAGTAAAAACTAACACAAAACTACTTTAAAAAACATCAATTTTGCTCACATAGTATACATATGAGTCATCAAAGGTCAATTGTACATCATTTTTTCCCTCTTAATATACAAGTTCTAGAGAAAAGTTTCTTAAGGAAAGGTTGTTCCATTAGTAAAAACTAACACAAAACTACTTTAAAAAACATCAATTTTGCTCACATAACATATGTATGAGTCATCAAAAGTCAATTGTACATCATTTTTTTTCCTCTTTATGTACAAGTCCTAGAGAAAAATTTCTTAAGCGAAAGCTGTTCCATGAGTGAAAACTAACACAAAACTACTTTAAAAAACATCATTTTTGCTCGCATTACATATATATGAGTCATCAAAGGTCAATTTTACATCATTTTTTTCCTCTTAATGTACAAGTCCTAGAGAAAAGTTTCTTAAGGATAAGTTGTTCAAATTATGAAAACTAACATCAATCTACTTTAAGAAACATCAATTTTGCTCACATAGTTTACATATGAGTCATCAAAGGTGAACTATACATCATTTTTTCCTCTTAATGTACAAGTCCTAGAGGAAAATTTCTTAAGGAAAAGTTGTTCAACTAGTGAAAAATAACACAAATATAATTTGAAAAACATTAATTTTGATCACATAACATATATATGAGTCATCAAAGGTCAATTGTACATCTTTTTTTCCTCTTAATGTACAAGTCCAGAGAAAAGTTTCTTGAGGAAAAGTTGTTCCAATAGTAAAAACTAACACAAAACTACTTTAAAAATATCAATTTTGCTCACATAGTATACATATGAGTCATCAAAGGTCAATTGTACATCATTTTTTTCTCTTAATGTACAAGTCCTAGAGAAAAACTTCTTAAGGAAAAGTTGTTCCATTAGTGAAAACTAACACAAAACTACTTTAAAAAACATCAATTTTGCTCACATAACATATGTATGAGTCATCAAAGGTCAATTGTACATCATTTTTTTCCTCTTAATGTACAAGTCCTAGAAAAAAGTTTCTTAAGGAAAAGTTGTTCCATTAGTGAAAACTAACACGAAACTACTTTAAAAAACATCAAATTTGCTCACATAAAATATGTATGAATCATCAAAGGTCAATTGTACATCATTTTTTTCCTCTTAATGTACAAGTCCTAGAGAAAAGTTTCTTAAGGAAAAGTTGTTCAAATTATGAAAACTAACACCAATCTACTTTAAAAAACATCAATTTTGCTCACATAGTTTACTTATGAGTCATCAAAGGTCAATTGTACATCATTTTTTTCCTCTTAATGTACAAGTCCTAGAGAAAAGTTTCTTAAGGAAAACTTGTTCCAATAGTAAAAACTAACACAAAATTACTTTAAAAAAATTCAATTTTGGTCCCATAACATATGTATGAGTCATCAAAGGTCAATTGTACATCATTTTGTTCCGCTTAAAGTACACGTCCTAGAGAAAAGTTTCTTTAGGAAAAGTTGTTCCATTAGTGAAAACTAACACAAAACTACTTTAAAAACATCAATTTTGCTCACATAGTATACATATGAGTCATCAAAGGTCAATTGTTCATCATTTTTTTCCTCTTTATGTACAAGTCCTAGAGAAAAATTTCTTAAGGGAAAGCTGTTCCATGAGTGAAAACTAACACAAAACTACTTTAAAAAACATCATTTTTGCTCGCATAACATATGTATGAGTCATCAAAGGTCAATTGTACATCATTTTTTCCTCTTAATGTACAAGTCCTAGAGAAAAGTTTCTTAAGAAAAAGTTGTTCCATTAGTAAAAACTAACAAAAAACTACTTTGAAAAACATCAATTTTGCTCACAAAACATATGTATGAGTCATCAAAGTCAATTGTACATCTTTTTTTCCTCTTAATGTACAAGTCCTAGAGAAAAGTTTCTTAAGGAAAAGTTATTTCATTAGTGAAAACTAACACAAAACTACTTTAAAAAACATCAATTTTTGCTCATATAACATATATATGAGTCATCAAAGGTCAATTGTACATCATTTTTTTCCTCTTAATGTACAAGTCCTAGAGAAAAGTTTCTTAAGGAAAAGTTGTTCCATTAGTGAAAACTAACAAAAAACTACTTTAAAAAACATCAATTTTGCTCACATAACATATGTATGAGTCATCAAAAGTCAATTGTACATCTTTTTTTCCTCTTAATGTACAAGTCCTAGAGAAAAGTTTCTTAAGGAAAAGTTGTTCCATTAGTGAAAACTAACACAAAACTACTTTAAAAAACATCCATTTTGCTCACATAGTATACATATGAGTCATCAAAGGTCAATTGTACATCATTTTTTTCCTCTTAATGTACAAGTCCTAGAGAAAAGTTTCTTAAGGAAAAGTTGTTCCATTAGTGAAAACTAAAAAAAAACTACTTTAAAAAACATCAATTTTGCTCACATAACATATGTATGAGTCATCAAAAGTCAATTGTACATCTTTTTTTCCTCTTAATATACAAGTTCTAGAGAAAAGTTTCTTAAGGAAAGGTTGTTCCATTAGTAAAAACTAACTCAAAACTACTTTAAAAAACATCAATTTTGCACACATAACATATGTATGAGTCATCAAAAGTCAATTGTACATCATTTTTTTCCTCTTTATGTACAAGTCCTAGAGAAAAATTTCTCAAGCGAAAGCTGTTCCATGAGTGAAAACTAACACAAAACTACTTTAAAAAACATCATTTTTGCTCGCATTACATATATATGAGTCATCAAAGGTCAATTTTACATCATTTTTTTCCTCTTAATGTACAAGTCCTAGAGAAAAGTTTCTTAAGGATAAGTTGTTCAAATTATGAAAACTAACACCAATCTACTTTAAGAAACATCAATTTTGCTCACATAGTTTAAATATGAGTCATCAAAGGTGAACTATAGATCATTTTTTCCTCTTGATGTACAAGTCCTAGAGGAAAATTTCTTAAGGAAAAGTTGTTCCACTAGTGAAAAATAACACAAATATACTTTGAAAAACATTAATTTTGATCACATAACATATATATGAGTCATCAAAGGTCAATTGTACATCTTTTTTTCCTCTTAATGTACAAGTCCCAGAGAAAAGTTTCTTGAGGAAAAGTTGTTCCAATAGTAAAAACTAACACAAAACTACTTTAAAAATATCAATTTTGCTCACATAGTATACATATGAGTCATCAAAGTTCAATTGTACATCATTTTTTTTCTCTTAATGTACAAGTCCTAGAGAAAAACTTCTTAAGGAAAAGTTGTTCCATTAGTGAAAACTAACACAAAACTACTTTAAAAAACATCAATTTTGTTCACATAACATATGTATGAGTCATCAAAAGTCAATTGTACATCATTTTTTTCCGCTTAATGTACAAGTCCTAGAGAAAAGTTTCTTAAGGAAAAGTGGTTCCATTAGTGAAAACTAACACGAAACTACTTTAAAAAACATCAAAATTGCTCACATAAAATATGTATGAATCATCAAAGGTCAATTATACATCATTTTTTTCCTCTTAATGTACAAGTCCTAGAGAAAAGTTTCTTAAGGAAAAGTTGTTCAAATTATGAAAACTAACACCAATCTACTTTAAAAAACATCAATTTTGCTCACATAGTTTACTTATGAGTCATCAAAGGTCAATTGTACATCATTTTTTTCCTCTTAATGTACAAGTCCTAGAGAAAAGTTTCTTAAGGAAAAGTTGTTCCAATTTTAAAAACTAACACAAAACTACTTTTAAAAAATTCAATTTTGGTCCCATAACATATGTATGAGTCATCAAAGGTCAATTGTACATCATTTTGTTCCTCTTAAAGTACACGTCCTAGAGAAAAGTTTCTTTAGGAAAAGTTGTTCCATTAGTGAAAAATAACACAAAACTTCTTTAAAAACATCAATTTTGCTCACATAGTATACATATGAGTCATTAAAGGTCAATTGTGCATCATTTTTTTCCTCTTAATGTACAAGTCCTAGAGAAAAGTTTCTTAAGGAAAAGTTGTTCCACTAGTGAAAAATAACACAAATATACTTTGAAAGACATTAATTTTGATCACATAACATATATATGAGTCATCAAAGGTCAATTTTACATCATTTTTTTCCTCTTAATGTACAAGTCCTAGAGAAAAGTTTCTTAAGGATAAGTTGTTCAAATTATGAAAACTAACACCAATCTACTTTAAGAAACATCAATTTTGCTCACATAGTTTACATATGAGTCATCAAAGGTGAACTATACATCATTTTTTCCTCTTGATGTACAAGTCCTAGAGGAAAATTTCTTAAGGAAAAGTTGTTCCACTAGTGAAAAATAACACAAATATACTTTGAAAAACATTAATTTTGATCACATAACATATATATGAGTCATCAAAGGTCAATTGTACATCTTTTTTTCCTCTTAATGTACAAATCCCAGAGAAAAGTTTCTTGAGGAAAAGTTGTTCCAATAGTAAAAACTAACACAAAACTACTTTAAAAATATCAATTTTGCTCACATAGTATACATATGAGTCATCAAAGGTCAATTGTACATCATTTTTTTTCTCTTAATGTACAAGTCCTAGAGAAAAACTTCTTAAGGAAAAGTTGTTCCATTAGTGAAAACTAACACAAAACTACTTTAAAAAACATCAATTTTGCTCACATAACATATGTATGAGTCATCAAAGGTCAATTGTACATCATTTTTTTCCTCTTAATGTACAAGTCCTAGAGAAAAGTTTCTTAAGGAAAAGTGGTTCCATTAGTGAAAACTAACACGAAACTACTTTAAAAAACATCAAATTTGCTCACATAAAATATGTATGAATCATCAAAGGTCAATTGTACATCATTTTTTTCCTCTTAATGTACAAGTCCTAGAGAAAAGTTTCTTAAGGAAAAGTTGTTCAAATTATGAAAACTAACACCAATCTACTTTAAAAAACATCAATTTTGCTCACATAGTTTACTTATGAGTCATCAAAGGTCAATTGTACATCATTTTGTTCCTCTTAAAGTACACGTCCTAGAGAAAAGTTTCTTTAGGAAAAGTTGTTCCATTAGTGAAAAATAACACAAAACTTCTTTAAAAACATCAATTTTGCTCACATAGTATACATATGAGTCATTAAAGGTCAATTGTGCATCATTTTTTTCCTCTTAATGTACAAGTCCTAGAGAAAAGTTTCTTAAGGAAAAGTTGTTCCACTAGTGAAAAATAACACAAATATACTTTGAAAGACATTAATTTTGATCACATAACATATATATGAGTCATCAAAGGTCAATTTTACATCATTTTTTTCCTCTTAATGTACAAGTCCTAGAGAAAAGTTTCTTAAGGATAAGTTGTTCAAATTATGAAAACTAACACCAATCTACTTTAAGAAACATCAATTTTGCTCACATAGTTTACATATGAGTCATCAAAGGTGAACTATACATCATTTTTTCCTCTTGATGTACAAGTCCTAGAGGAAAATTTCTTAAGGAAAAGTTGTTCCACTAGTGAAAAATAACACAAATATACTTTGAAAAACATTAATTTTGATCACATAACATATATATGAGTCATCAAAGGTCAATTGTACATCTTTTTTTCCTCTTAATGTACAAATCCCAGAGAAAAGTTTCTTGAGGAAAAGTTGTTCCAATAGTAAAAACTAACACAAAACTACTTTAAAAATATCAATTTTGCTCACATAGTATACATATGAGTCATCAAAGGTCAATTGTACATCATTTTTTTTCTCTTAATGTACAAGTCCTAGAGAAAAACTTCTTAAGGAAAAGTTGTTCCATTAGTGAAAACTAACACAAAACTACTTTAAAAAACATCAATTTTGCTCACATAACATATGTATGAGTCATCAAAGGTCAATTGTACATCATTTTTTTCCTCTTAATGTACAAGTCCTAGAGAAAAGTTTCTTAAGGAAAAGTGGTTCCATTAGTGAAAACTAACACGAAACTACTTTAAAAAACATCAAATTTGCTCACATAAAATATGTATGAATCATCAAAGGTCAATTGTACATCATTTTTTTCCTCTTAATGTACAAGTCCTAGAGAAAAGTTTCTTAAGGAAAAGTTGTTCAAATTATGAAAACTAACACCAATCTACTTTAAAAAACATCAATTTTGCTCACATAGTTTACTTATGAGTCATCAAAGGTCAATTGTACATCATTTTTTCCTCTTAATGTACAAGTCCTAGAGAAAAGTTTCTTAAGGAAAAGTTGTTCCAATTTTAAAAACTAACACAAAACTACTTTAAAAAAATTCAATTTTGGTCCCATAACATATGTATGAGTCATCAAAGGTCAATTGTACATCATTTTGTTCCTCTTAAAGTACACGTCCTAGAGAAAAGTTTCTTTAGGAAAAGTTGTTCCATTAGTGAAAAATAACACAAAACTTCTTTAAAAACATCAATTTTGCTCACATAGTATACATATGAGTCATTAAAGGTCAATTGTGCATCATTTTTTTCCTCTTAATGTACAAGTCCTAGAGAAAAGTTTCTTAAGGAAAAGTTGTTCCACTAGTGAAAATTAACACAAATATACTTTGAAAGACTTTAATTTTGATCACATAACATATATATGAGTCATCAAAGGTCAATTGTACATCTTTTTTCCTCCTAATGTACAAGACCCAGAGAAAAGTTTCTGAAGGAAAAGTTGTTCCAATAGTAATAACTAACACAAAACTACTTTAAAAAACATCAATTTTGCTCACATAGTTTACCTGTGAGTCATCAAAGGTGAATTATACATCATTTTTTTCCTCTTAATGTACAAGTCCTAGAGAAAAGTTCCTTAGGGAAAAGTTGTTCCATTAGTAAAAACTAACACAAAACTACTTTAAAAAACATCAATTTTTGCTCACATAACATAGGTATGAGTCATCAAAGGTCAATTGTACATCATTTTCTTCCTCTTAATGTACAAGTCCTAGAGAAAAGTTTCTTAAGGAAAAGTTGTTCCATTAGTGAAAACTAACACAAAACTACTTTAAAAAACATCAATTTTTGCTCACATAACATATGTATGAGTCGTCAAATGTCAATTGTACATCATTTTCTTCCTCTTAATGGACAAGTCCTAGAGAAAAATTTTTTAGAGAAAAGTTGTTCCATTAGTGAAAACTAACACAAAGCTACTTTAAAAAACATCAATTTTTGCTCACATAACATATGTATGAGTCATTAAGGTCAATTGTACATAATTTCTTTCCTCTTAATGTACAAGTCCTAGAGAAAAGTTTCTTAAGGAAAAGTTGTTCCATTAGTGAAAACTAACAAAAAACCACTTTAAAAAACATCAATTATGCTCACATAACATATGTATGAGTCATCAAATGTCAATTGTACATCTTTTTTTCCTCTTAAAGTACAAGTCCTAGAGAAAAGTTTCTTAAGGAAAAGTTGTTCCATTAGTGAAAACTAACACAAAACTACTTTAAAAAACATCAACTTTGCTCACATAGTATACATATGAGTCATCAAAGGCCAATTGTACATCATTTTTTTCCTCTTAATATACAAGTTCTAGAGAAAAGTTTCTAAAGGAAAAGTTGTTCCACTAGAGCAAACTAACACAAAACTACTTTAAAAAACATTAATTTTGCTCACATAACATATGTATGAATCATCAAAGGTCAATTGTCCATCATTTTTTCCTCTTAATGTACAAGTCCTACAGAAAAATTTCTTTAGGATAAGTTGTTCAAATTATGAAAACTAACACCAATCTACTTTAAGAAACATCAATTTTGCTCACATAGTTTACATATGAGTCATCAAAGGTGAACTATAAATCATTTTTTCCTCTTAATGTACAAGTCCTAGAGAAAAATTTCTTCAGGGAAAGTTGTTCCATTAGTGAAAATTAACACAAAACTACTTTTAAAAACATCAATTTTGCTCACATAATATACCTATGAGTCATCAAAGGTCAATTATATATCATTTCTTTTCTCTTAAAGTTCAAGTCCTAGAGAAAAGTTTCTTTAGAAAAACTGTTCCATTAGTGAAAACTAACACAAAACAAGTTTCGCTCATATAACATGTGTATGAGTCATCAAAGGTCAATTGTACATCGTTTTTTCCCGCTTAAAGTACACTTCCTAGAGGAAAATTTCCAAATTAAAACTTATCACAATAGGGAAGCAAAATTACTTTAAAAGATATGAATTTTACCCTTACAAATTGTATATGAGTAATCAAAAGTCAACTGAACATTTTTATTGCGTGTACGAGAAATACAAACAGTTTAAATAATGGAAACTTCCTTAGGTAAAAAGTCATGGAGTTTTAAAAACTAAGTCGCCAAAAAAATCTCCAAAAGCTCCTTTGTTAAATTTTCTCTCACTTCACAATTGTGAAAAAAAATGGATTGACACCAAAATTTTCATACTTGAGACATATAAAGCAAATATCGAAAAAAACCTGTCATTCAATCAAAGTTTCTCAAACATAGCAAAGATTTCTCGCTTAAACTTATTTTGCAGGCTAAACGTCATTCTACTTGATAAAAATAACGGTCCCAAAAAGCACAAAAAACTCCTTAATAGTCTGATCTATTTATCGTTGGCCGTTTACAAACATTAATTGCAACCAAAATTTCCGACTGAATTCTGTTAGTACTCTAAAACATAACTAAAATTGTCCAGAAATATTTCAAAACGTGTCAATGAGTCATCAAAGATTTAAAGTTCAAAAACAATTCTAGAGGGTAAAATTTTTTATAAAGTTTTTAACAGAAAGTTTTTAAAGGTCAGTAAAACCGCTATGCGCATTTCTAGAGACTTTCAATTATATTTAAACAAATTAAATTTCTTCCTAGAGGCACTACATTTGTGAAACTTATATGAGAATAAAAACGTACCAAAGAGATCATCTATTCAAAAACTTAAAATCAAAGAAAACTTGAGATAAAAATTTGTGAACATTAGCAAAAGTTTCTTATCAATAATTAACTACTCATGAAA
The DNA here is from genome assembly GCF_964194025.1 of Convolutriloba macropyga. Classification (NCBI taxonomy): domain Eukaryota; kingdom Metazoa; phylum Xenacoelomorpha; order Acoela; family Convolutidae; genus Convolutriloba; species Convolutriloba macropyga. Next base: position 45,688,102 of record NC_134470.1, on the reverse strand, counting down.
CTTTTTGAGGTTGTTTCTTAAAACCATCCTTAAACAGTTAATAAACGTTTCCAGCAGTCAGTAGATGCAAATTAGGGCTGACTAGATGTCATAAACTATGACATAGTTTCTCTAACTTTGTCTTTGAATGAAAAACTAAACTAAAAAACGTTCAGACAATTTTGTTGAAGAAGCATTTATTTTGCTGATTCGATTGGCAGCACCGAAAAAAAATTCAACATCAAGAATTTTGTCGAAATTACAGTATGAACTTTGAAAGATATGTACTACATATGTATCTGTAGTAACATTAATTTTCAACCAATTTATAGAACCGAAAAAAAATTAGTTAGATAATAGTTGCATATTTCGTAATCAACGGAAAGTTTCAGCATCTGTTTTACATTATATAATTCTGAGTGCGGGGATCTGCAAGGTCAAATTTTTGTTAAACTGACAAAATAAAATGAACAGAAACAGAATGTTGATTGGTATGACAAAGATCAGCAAGGTAAATTATGCTATGCGTTACCCAAAAAAGCCTGTTTTTTCCCATGCTATATTAATGTAGCTTATTTCTGCTTCAGAAATTTATACAGCTCTTTTTACAATCTACTCGAAAATTATGATAACTTTACCAGATGAAGCAAAACTGAAAAACATTTGTTTTCTTGGAAAAGAAATTAAGACAACTATGTGGATTTCGACGCTTTCTTAATGTGTTCGGTTTTCGTCAACTTTAGCTAAAATTCGTGATCCTGTTTTTTGCAAAGTACGATAATAAATTAGTGTGCTATGAACTTTGATATTTAAAACTTGATTTGCTCTTCAGTGTCAACTTTTGGTTGACTGTTGAAATAATTGTGTTCGTCAACCACAAAAATAATCTCAGTTGACTTGTGTGAAAATTCGTTTTGAACACCGAGGTCACAAACTTGATTTTTGAAAATTCAGTCAAATTTTTGTGATATTGCATCTAGAAATTGCTTTTATCAAATTTTTTATTGAACTTCAAAAGCATTAAAAAAGCAAGCCAAATTACCAACGATTTGATTCTGTCACACTTTATTGATAACTATTTGTCTGTAAGTGAAAGGTTTGTCTGACAGTTTAAAAAGCAACCCAAAAATCTTATGGAGAAAAAATCAGTTGAAAACTTTAAGCATCTATGCACCGAGTTTCTATTCAAATATAAAACTGAAATATATTATAACAAATTGTCAAAACTGCCATAAAAAACATTAGTTCCTCATCTTGATTTTAGCCTAGGTCCACTGAGTCCACACAAATAGAAAAATCAATTCAACACACAAAAATTTAAACAGATTTTATAGAGACAAGAGTACAATAAAAACAATCCTTGCTTTAAAAATATTCATTTCGAAGCTTTCAACAACTACAGATCAGTCGTTCTTTTTTTCTTTCTCAATGAATTGGTATTGACTTGTAAAAACTTAGCAACAAAAATTTTATGGAAGTAAGCTTAATCTTATAATATACAATCTAGTTGTTGCAAGTGGTTGCAATATAATGAGTTTCCGACTTTTTTAATCCTAAACTAAAACAAACAACCAAATTTCGGAAAACAAAACGGAGGACTATCAAGTTTTTCAATCTCCAATTATCTCATCAGTATAAGCCCAGTTTTTTTGAAAGTAATTTTTTTGCCATATAAAACTGCATTCCCAACTAATATTTGCCAGAATTTGGGATCACCTGTAAAAAACTAAAGTAAAAAAGTTTTCAAACGGTAAAGTTTATCCTTCATAGAAGAGGTTTACGCGTAACCAAACAGAAAAAAATTTGATACATGTAAATATTTGATGGAAAAAATTAGAAAACAAACTAAAACTATAAAAGCAAGTTATTTATTTAGATAAATCATTTTGAAGCATTCAACAACTGCGAACCAGTCGCTTTGATTGGAGTCAAGCAAAATGTGTTCCAAACTAATTTTTGGCAAAATATTTCAGGCAGGCGAAATATTTCAAAGAAAATAGAAGTGTAAGTTTCTATTTTTCTCTTTAAATTTTTTAACAGCAGTTTAAAGATAGAAAAATACCAAGCGAAACGTCTAAATAAAATCGCTTTTCCTTAAATTACTGATTCTTCTCTAAAAAAAGCTGGCTGAATTTTTCGGAATTTTTAAAATCAAGTGTACACTTATTGTGTCCACGATTAATTGTGTTAGAGTGAATTTCAATCAGGTCGTTCCTGGTGAGCTCACAAAATTTAAAAACCACAAAACCTTAAACAAGGTCAAGATCATTGATTTCATAGATAGTTTTTCTTAGGAATCTTAAGTGAATAGGTTAAGTGACTAAATTCCTTGTATGGTTTAAAATACAATACATGATCCGTGGACGAGTCTTTTTAGAAGGTTTTTTCAAAGTGTTAATCAGTAATCAAATATTAATATACCTTTTTGTTTTAGATGAAGACTTTCAACTGTGACGAGTGCTCGAAGAAGTACAGCAGGAAAGAGAAGTTATTGCAGCATATGGAGAAGGAGCATAATATAAAGCAAGAAAAAACAGCAAACTATGATTGTGGAGTTTGTGGTAGCAAATTCACAGAGAGCAGAAGTGTAATTCGCCATTTAAAAACAGTTCATGGATGTCAGACGTACACAAAGTGCAAGCATTGTACACAAATTTATGGCGACACTTCATCGTGTGCTAGACATGAGGAAGACGCTCATGGTAATCACCCAGAGGTTTCCGAGAAGACTGAATGCAGTTTGGAGCTACAAGAGAAACAAGCTATTGGAAAGTTTTTTTCAGTCGTTCAGGATACAAGCGGACAACCAAATTGATGTCTTTAATTTTGTTACGGAGCATCTCGAAGACCTTAAATTATTTGTGAGAAACAAAATAGCAGAGCTTGGACCTTTGAAAATTCAACTCTCTGTTTTTGTACAGATGTTGAAACCAACAGATGATGACAAAGTCGGCTGTCATGCAAACACAAAGTCGAAAGTTCCAACATCAGAACTATCAGATGATGAAATTTTTGAAATGATTGATCAAATGAACAATTCAATCCAAATTTTTTCAACCGTTGGAAGTGGATTTGTTGTTCAGAAAATTGATCACCTGGATATCAACATTAACAAATTTAAACATATCAGAGGAAGTAGTTACATTGCTACGCCAGCTGCCCTAGTGGGAAACAACTTTCTCCTAAATATTCGAAACAATGATAACAAATGTTTTGCATACTCAGTGCTTGCAGCAATGTTTCCAGAGAAGGAGCACAAACAACGGCAAAACAAATAGAAGCCAAGTTTGCACAAACTCAATTTGGATGATATCGAGTTGCCGATGTCCTTAACGGATGTTCCAAAATTTGAAAAGCAAAACAATATTGGAATTAATGTTTTTGGTTTCGAGAAAAACAAATTTTTGCCGCTTTACTTGTCTAAAGTAAAAACCCATAAAATTATTCCTTTGCTTTTGCTGACCGATGGACTGATCAGCCACTACTATTTGATCACAAACTTTCACGCTTTCATGGCCCGCCAATTCTGTGGTAAAGAACACCACCGATACAAGTTTTGCGAACGTTGCCTTCACGGATTTCAAAACAACATATCACTGGTAAAACATTTGGTTTTATGTGGGGAGCATAAAGCTGTTCGTATTACTCTGCCAACGGAAGACTCGAAAATTGAATTGACAAACTGGCATAAAACATTTTCAGTTCCCTTAGTGATTTATGCCGACACAGAGGCCGTCAGCCTTAAGCATGACATCTGCCGCCAGAATGCTGATAATAGCTACACCTTGAACAAAGAAACTCAAAAACCTTGCGCAATAGGTTTTTGTGCTGTTGATAAAACTGGTGGAAGTGATTTTTACAGTTTTGAAGGTGAGAAATGCATCGAAGAGTTTTTTCAGTGGCTCAGAGAGAACGCCAAATCTATTTCTGAGAAAAACAGAAGCATAGACGCCTCATAATATCTGATGAAGAACGAAAGAGAATGATTGATCAGGGTAAAAGATGTGTTATTTGTCAGATGTATTTGAACGGCGAAAAAATAATCCATCTTGATCACTTAACTGGTGAAATCTGCGGAGTTAAACACAACAGCTGCAATCTTAAGCTTCGTACGCAGACTTTTACGCCTATTTTTTTCCACAACCTTAGTAAATATGACGCACATCATCTATTGAAATACATTGAAATCCAATCGGAAGAAAAATTGACAGTCATTCCTTGCAACAGTGAGACATACATCTCATTCTCGTTATTTGTTCCTGTTAGTAAAAGCAAAGATGACAAGCTACTATATGAAGAATTTCGTTTCCTTGACAGCTATCTTTTTTTATCCGGGAGTCTTGACACTCTGGCTACAACACTCGAAACAAAGGACTATTGTCAATTATCTAAACATTTCCAAAAAAATTGCGACATTTTGCAAAAGAAAGGAGTTTTCCCATGTTCGTTTCTCGATAGCTTTGAGAAACTCTCTGAAAAATCGTTGCCTCAATATGGTGATCAGTGGACAAATTCATTGTCTGGTCAAATTGATGTTTCTGAGGAGGATTTTCAGCATGCTAACAAAGTTTGGAATAGGTTTGGCTGCAGAAACTTTGGTGACTATCTCATGTTGTATCTCAAAACTGATGTCATTCATCTGGCTGACGTGTTTGAAAAATGCTGGAGACTCTTTGATCAGGTATATGGATTAGACCCCTGTCATTACTATAGTGCACCTAATATTTCATGGGATGCTATGCTGAAAACAACGAAAGTTAAACTGGACTTGCTCTCTGATATAGAGATGCTGTTGTTTTGTGAGAGAGCCATCCGTGGAGGATTGAATGGAATTGGTGAAAAACGATATATGAAAGCTAACAACAAATACTTGCATGACTTTGATGAAAAAAAACTAAGTACGTATGGACTTTTTCTTGATGTCGTTAACTTATACGGTGGAACAATGATGAAAAAACTGCCAATCGGAGGATTTGAGTGGTCAAACATCAATTTGGACAAGATCATGCAAACATCTGACGAAAGTGATGTTGGGTACTTTGTAATGGTTGTTCTGAATTATCCTTACAACTTACATGACTGTCACAATGATTTCCCTCTGGCTGCTGAGAAGTTAAAAATCGATACTGAGATGCTTTCTCAGTATCAGGTAGAATTGGGAAACAAGACCAGTCATATCCCAAAGCTTCTGGAAACGCTTCAGTAAAAGCAGAATTATGTATGTCATTATTCAGTTCTGAAATTTTATTGTCAACAGGGGCTCCAAGTAACCAGACTACATAAGACTCTGAAGTTCAACCAGAGTGATTTTTTGAAGTGTTATATTGAGCAGAATAAAAAGTTGCGACAACAACCCAGTATCAGCACCTTTGAAAAGAACTTTTTCAAACTGTTGAACAATTCATGCTTCGGAAAAACGATGGAAAATTTGAGATGTCGTTACAAGATGGTATTTGTTGAAAATGAGGAGATCAAAATTTTATTGCAACGAGTACAATTTTGAGAAGTTCACTATATTTCGAGAGAACCTTGTTGAGATCACTCTTAGCCAGAAAGAGATCAGGTGGAATAAACCAACTTATCTGGGTGCTGCTATTTTAGATCATTCAAAACTGCACCTGTACAGGTTACATTATGAAGAAATGGGGCCTTTCTTTGACAAAAAAGCTCGAGTGATGTATCGTGACACTGATTCTCTGTTTTATGAAATTGAGACGGATGACATTTACGAAGATCCTAAACAGCTGAAACACGTACTTGATTTGAGTGATTACCCCAAGGATCATCATTTACATAGTGAAATGAACAAAAAAGTGCCACTTAATTTATCAGATGAGCTGAATGGTGACATTGTGATGGAAGCAGTTTTTCTGAAACCAAAAGCTTACTCAGTAAAAAATTTGCATAAAGTCAAACAAAGTGCCAAGGCTGTGAGCATGTGTGCCAAAGCATGTGAAAAAGACACTTCATCATGATAAGTTCAAAGTGCCAAGTCAAACAAAGTGCCAAGGCTGTGAGCATGTGTGCCAAGGCATGTGAAAAAGACACTTCATCATGATAAGTTCAAAGATGTGCTCAAATCAAAGTCACCATTGAGAAAACTAGTAACATCTATAACTAGTGACAAACACACACTCAACATAACAGAGTCCAACAAAATTGCTTTGGGTGCATTTGACGATAAACATTATTATCTGAGTGATGGTGTTCGCTCATACGCGTATGGACACTACAAAATTAGTCACAAGCGGAAACAGCCCTTGGAAAAACCTCTAAAGTCCTATATTGAGATCGGTGAATGTGAAACCACCAGAGATTTAACTGAACAACTTGATACTGAGATTGAAGAAACCTTTTCACCACCTGATCCTGGGGTCAGGTGGTGAAAAGGTTCTCAAATTGAGTCCGAAGAGGAAGAAATATTTGATTTTGAGGCAGCTCCAAAAGAAAAGCCGTTCTCAAGATGTCCATATATCGATTTCGAAGCAGAGGAAGAGCCGCCTGCAAAGAAGCAACGCTTGTCCAGCAAGCGTTAAATATTGATGATGCTGCCCAACTCCACCCCGGTTGGGTGTCTCAAGAAGTATTGACGAGGAGATACAAAAACCTGCGACTGCTCCGTGCAGGAGCTTCTTGTGACAATAACAGCTTATATATGGGATAGCTGCCCAACTCCACCCCGGTTGGGAGTCTCGAGAAGTATCGACGAGGAGATAAAAAACCTGCGACTGCTCCGCGCAGGAGCTTCTTGTGACAACAACAGCTTTTATAGGGGATAGCTGCCCAACTCCAACCCGGTTGGGAGTCTCAAGAAGTATTGACGAGGAGATACAAACACCTGCGACTGCTCCACGCAGGAGCTTCTTGTGACAATAACAGCTTTTACAGGGGATAGCTGCCCAACTCCACCCCGGTTGGGAGTCTCAAGAAGTATTGACGAGGAGATACAAAAACCTGCGACTGCTCCGCGCAGGAGCTTCTTGTTACAATAACAGCTTTTATAGGGGATAGCTGCCCAACTCCAACCTAGTTGGGAGTCTCAAAAAGTATTGACGAGGAGATAAAACAACATGCGACTGCTCCGCGCAGGAGCTTCTTGTGACAATAACAGCTCTAACAGGGGATTACAATTGCTTTTTTCTAATCGTGCATTTCTATTTTTAATATCCAGATGTCCAGACAATACAAGTAGATGCTGAAGAAGATGTTGACGGAGAAGCTGTTTTAAACGGGTACATATATAAAACTTTAAACAATGACTTAAAACAGAATGTTGTGTCCTATATTTTTTTATTAGATGTTTGTTAATAATAATTCATTCTTTGTTCTAAACCTTGCTTCATTAATTAAACATCCTGCTGTACTCCTCTCTTACAAGTAGTAAGAAATTCAAAAGTATTAATCCGTCCTTCAAAAAAATATTTTAGTTTCATATCCTCTGGTTCTTAAAATAACCGTCAAGAGACATGATAACCGTCAAGCCGCGGAGTTTGAGTAAATATCCCTTGTAAACTTATAAACCTGCCACATTCAAAATCGATTTAAGGTAAGTCTTCTACAATTTCAGGCAACAATCCTAACATACAGGGAATAATTGCCAAGAACTTTTCATCCGCGCGCATGATCGAACATGTTTGGGGAAACTTTGTTTCTAAAGCACTGAGACTTTTGTGCTAAAACCTGGCAGGAAACAGTTTGTGAGGATAAACAACAAAGTGACCCGATTACAATTTGTGTCCAGTGGCGTCTTGCAGGGTTCATTGCCTGGGCCACTGCTCTTTCTTATTTTTATAAATGACCTGCAAGTAGATTTTGCAAGTAAATTGTTCTTTAATGCAATTCACCTAGAATCTACCTGCAAACACACTACATTACCTGCAATTCTAGGTAAAATTTCCTGCAAGTTACCTAGAATTTGCAGTTATACCCTCCTAGAATTTTACCTGCAAAAAAAATTTTCTAGGTAAATTTACCGGCAAAAAACACGCGCAAATTGCAGGTAAATTTAACTAGAATTTCATTTTTGCCGGTAAAATTCTAGGTAAATTTAAATGCAATCTACCTAGAATTTGCAGGTAAAAACACCCAGAATTTTACCTGCAAAAAAATTTTCCAGGTAAATTTACCTGCAATTTGCGCGTGCTTTTTGCAGGTAAATTTACCTAAAAAACTTTTTTTGCAGGTAAAATTTTAGTTGTTTTTTACCTGCAAATTTTAGGTAGATTGCATTTAAATTTACCTAGAATTTTACCTGCAAAAATGAAATTCTAGGTAAATTTACCTGCAATTTGCGCGTGTTTTTTGGCGGTAAATTTACCTAGAAAATTTTTTTTGCAGGTAAAATTCTAGGAGGGTATAACTGCAAATTCTAGGTAACTTGCAGGAAATTTTATCTAGAATTGCAGGTAATGTAGTGTGTTTGCAGGTAGATTCTAGGTGAATTGCATTAAAGAACAATTTACTTGCAAAATCTAGGTAAATTTACCTGCAAATCATCATCAATTTACATGCAAAAATTAGGCTGAAAAGACATAAGTAAGCAGCCTCTGTCGGGTGTGCAAAAAAACCTGGTATGACCAGATTATCAGTTTTGCATTTCCCATTATATTTTAATTTTTACGTGGGTCTCAGCTCGCCATGTACATAGTACACAACTTATACAAAACCACCAACGGGAAGGCGCCCACAAGATTTCGACACTAGGATCAAGGATGGCCATTTTGAAGCACAAACAAATATAATTAGGCAAAGAACAATTTGTTACAAGCTGAGTTACATGTTTTACATGCATAATACATGAGTTGAAACTAATCAAGGGCTCCGGAAAAAGGAATAGCCCACCGAGATCGCAAAATGGTCTTTTTAAAAACCGCAAGAGAAAAAACAGAAGAAAATAATGGATATGTGGTCACAATTTCATACAATACTTTCCCACCCCTTATTATCTGAACAGTCAGTTTTAGCCATGTAAGCACAAAATGAAAATTCAAGAGGAGCACGCCAAAAACTAGTTACCGACAGCAAGGATTATAGATGATATAGGGCAATTTAGTTTTTGCTGAATTTTTCTAGTTTTCTGCTCGGACTTTGTTTCCTTCTAATCTTCCATTGAGGAATATTATCTAAACTTTAATAAAATTTTTTAAGATGTTTTTTTCACTTATAGCTCCATACTTAATATAATTTTGTTGTTTGAGTTTGCTGGTAAATTCTAGGTAACGTATTCTAGGTAAATTGCACGCATCAATTTTTTGCAGGTAATTTTGCGGGTAATGTTACCTGCAATTTTGCTTACCTCCAAACGTTGCAGGTAAAATTACCTAGACATTTTTTAGAGTGTGCCTGACACTCTTGCCAGCTCTCTAAGTTTCCGTTTTGTCACTGTTTTACAAGTTATTGTTCTAAAACAAAGCGAGCTGAACTCCTCTGCCAAAATTCCTGAAAACTGCTGCGAAGTAAACAAAATGAAAATAGACCTAAAAAGTGTGCTTTACTGAATGTAATAGGAAACATTTAAGGCTCAATAAAAAACGAAATACTAACAATAATTGAGTCAGAAAACGATTTGGGATTTCAAGCAGACAGAAACTTCTCATGGACCGAAAACTGCCCAATAAGATACACGAAGTCTCTTGGTGCACTCATTTTCATCAAAAAAATTGTCAAGAAACAGCAGAAGTTAAATTAAACGCATAAGCTAGATATGTGGTTCCAGTTCTAGCATACGGATTGCAGCCTACTCACTCAATTTGAAAAGGTCTGAAGCAGCCTGAAGAATTACAGAAAATGGCAACTAAATGGGTTTTTTGATCATCCATAAACCAGAAAGTGAGACTCATTTAAAAAAAACTCTCCTTCTCATTGTACCAAGAAATAAACGATAAACCAATGCTATTAGATCTTAAACATTCCAAGTACGACGTATCCATTGAAGGGAGAATCCAATTCAAAACAGGAAGCAGTACTGGTCAATCAGGCCGTCAGATCAATCTTCCCAACACTAGACTCAACAAAACCAAAGAAACTTTTTTCTACCGAACCGTCTATATTCTAAACATCATCATCAAGGACAGCTCAACTAAAAAACTCTGAACAGTGAGCATAAAATGCGTGTGCCGATACTGCAAACCTCATCAGAGGCTCAGCAACTGAAAGAACTGCGAATAGAAGATGAAGATTTAGGGGAGAAGATCAAGTGAGATTACACCTGTCCCTCCAAGAAGTCTCTTGGTGCACTCTTTTCCATCAAAAATTTGTTAAAAAACAGCAGCAGTTAAATTAAACGCATAAGCTAGAAATGTCGTTCCAGTTCTAGCATACGGATTGCAGTCTACTCAGCCAAATTGACAAGGTCTGAAACAGCTTAAAGAAGTACAGAAAATGGCGACCAAATGGGTTTTGGGATCATCAATAAACTACAAAGTGAGACTCATTTTGCTAAAACTTTTCAACTTCTCATTGTACCAAAAAACACCTGATGTACCAATGCGATTAGATCTGAAACCTTCCAAGCACGATGTATCCATTGAATGGAGAATCCAGTTCAAAACAGGAAGCAGCACTGGTCAATCAGGCCTCAGTCAGATCAATCTTCCCAAAACTAATCTCAACAAAACCAAAGAATCTTTTTTCTGCCGAAGCGTCTATTTTCTAAACACCATCATCAAGGACAGCTCAACTAAAATGTGAATTAAACAAAAAATCTATTTCTGGTTTCTGCTGGGATTTCTCCCGGAATAGCTTTGACGCGTCAAAACTCTGAACAGTGAGCATAAAATGCGTGTGCCGATACTGCAAACCTCATCAGAGGCTCAGCAACTGAAAGAACTGCGAATAGAAGATGAAGATTTAGGGGAGAAGATCAAGTGAGATTACACCTCTCCCTCCACGAAGTCTCTTGGTGCACTCTTTTCCATCAAAAATTTGTTAAAAAACAGCAGCAGTTAAATTAAACGCATAAGCTAGAAATGTCGCTCCAGTTCTAGCATACGGATTGCAGTCTACTCACCCAAATCGAAAAAGTCCGAAGCAGCCTGAAGAATTACAGAAAATGGCGACCAAATGGGTTTTGGGATCCTCAATAAACTACAAAGTGAGACTCATTTTGCTCAAATTTTTCAACTTCTCATTGTACCGAGAAACACCTGATGTACCAATGCGATTAGATCTGATACCTTCCAAGTACGATGTATCCATTGAATGGAGAATCCAATTCAACACATAGGAAGCAGCACTGGTCAATCAGGCCGCAGTCAGATCAATCTTCCCAAAACTAATCTCAAGTAAACCAAAGAAACTTTTTTTCTGCCGAAGCGTCTATTTTCTAAACATCATCATCAAGGACAGCTCAACTAAAATGTGAATTAAACAAAAAATTTATTCTGGTTTCTGCTGGGATTTCTCCCGGAAAAGCTTTGACGAGTCAAAACTCTGAACAGTGAGCATAAAATGCGTGTGCCGATACTGCAAATCTCATCAGAGGCTCAGCAACTGAAAGAACTGCGAATAGAAGATGAAGATTTACGGGAGAAGATCAAGTGAGATTACACTTCTCCCTCCACGAAGTCTCTTGGTGCACTCTTTTCCATCAAAAATTAGTTAAAAAATAGCAGCAGTTAAATTAAACGCATAAGCTAGAAATGTCGTTTCAGTTCTAGCATACGGATTCCCGGGCCGAGGAATTTGGCCAAAATTATGTAAGATCAGCGGCAACTTGCGTTGACAAGTCGGAAAATTTACCGCAATTTTCTTACGTAATTTTGCGTTGAATGCGTTGAATTTGAAGACAAAAATTCAACGCATTCAACGCAAAATTATGTAAGAAAACTGCGGTGAATTTTCCGACTTGTCAACGCCAGTTGCCGCTGATCTTACATCTTTAGCGTTGAATTTAGCGTAGATCTTACATAATTAGCGTTGAATTTAGCGTAGATCTTTCATAATTTTGCGTTGAATTTAGCGTTGATCTTACAAAAAATCAAAGCGTCCACTTGAACTATTAACCTCCAGTTGCGTATGGGACTCGAACTGCTGACCTCATGTTTGCTTGTCGTTTCTTCTCCCATTGTGCCACAGTACCTTGGTTTCCTTAAGAGCCGCATTTCTTATAGAGCGTAGATCTTACATATTTTGCGTTGAATTTAGCGTAGAACTTACATATTTTGCGTTGATTTTGCGAAGAATTTAAGTTAGCATATTCAACGCATTTACCATGTGAGGCGTACTGGGAAAAATTTAAATTTTTTTAAAAGTTTTGAAAAAAATTTGAATTTCTAAAATGGTCTGAAATGATTTTTGCACCGTAGGAGAGCACTCAAAGATTATTTTTTGATGACTTCATTTTTCTCACTTGTGCAGTATAGGGGTTGAAACAGTAAGAAAATTAATTCTTCGAAAAAAAACTTGAAAAGCTTGCAATCGTAACATGGTCTGAATTGGATTTTGCACTATAAAAGAGCACTAAAAATGATTTTTTTCTGACCTCAAGTTTCTCACCTTTGCAGTTTCGGGTTCGAAACAGTGAAAAAAATTGATTTTTTGAAAAACAAAACTTGAAAAAATTCTGAAATTGTAAAATGGTCTGAAATGGATTTTGCACTATAAAAGAGCAATAAAAAGTGATTTTTTGCTGACTTCATTTCTCTCACCTGTGCAGTATAGGGGGTCAAAACAGTAAAAAAATTAATTTTTTGAAAAAAAACCCTTGAAAAATTTGAAATTGTAACATGGTCTGAAATGGATTTTGCACTATAAAAGAGCAATAAAAAGTGATTTTTTGCTGACTTCATTTCTCTCACCTGTGCAGTATAGGGGGTCAAAACAGTAAAAAAATTAATTTTTTGAAAAAAAACCCTTGAAAAATTTGAAATTGTAACATGGTCTGAATTGGATTTTGCACTATAAAAGAGCACTAAAAATGATTTTTTTCTGACCTCAAGTTTCTCACCTTTGCAGTTTCGGGTTCGAAACAGTGAAAAAAATTGATTTTTTGAAAAACAAAACTTGAAAAAATTCTGAAATTGTAAAATGGTCTGAAATGGATTTTGCACTATAAAAGAGCAATAAAAAGTGATTTTTTGCTGACTTCATTTCTCTCACCTGTGCAGTATAGGGGGTCAAAACAGTAAAAAAATTAATTTTTTGAAAAAAAACCCTTGAAAAATTTGAAATTGTAACATGGTCTGAATTGGATTTTGCACTATAAAAGGGCACTAGAAATGATTTTTTTCTGACCTCATGTTTCTCACCTTTGCGATATAGGGTTCGAAACAGTGAAAAAAATTGATTTTTTGGAAAAAAATCTTGAAAAAGTTTTGAAATTTCAAAGTGGTCTGCAATTGGATCGAAAAAATTCAACGCCAAATATATAAGATCTACGCCAATTTTCAACGCAGAATATGCAAGATTGGCGTTGAATGCGTTGAATTTATGTAAGATAAACGCTAAAATTCAACGCTAAATTTGTAAGATCTACGCCAAAATTCAGCGCAAAATTATGTAAGATTAGCGTTGAATGCGTTGAATTTATGTAAGATCGACGCTAAATTCAACGCTAAATATGTAAGATCTACGCCAAAAATCAACGTAAAATTATGTAAGATTAGCGTTGAATGCGTTGAATTTATGTAAGATCAACGCTAAAATTCAACGCTAAATATGTAAGATCTACGCAAAAATTCAACGCAATATTATGTAAGACTAGCGTTGAATGCGTTGAATATATGTAAAATCAACGCTAAAATTCAACGCTAAATATGTAAGATCTACGCCAAAATTCAACGCAAAATTATGTAAGATTAGCGTTGAATGCGTTGGTTTTATGTAAGATCAACGCTAATTTCAACTCTAAATATGTACGATCTACGCTAAAAGTCAACGCTAAATATGTAAGATCTACGCCAAAATTCAACGCAAAATTATATAAGATTAGCGTTGAATGCGTTGAATTTATGTAAGATCTACGCTCAGGCGTAGATCTTACATAAATTCAACGCATTCAACGCCAATCTTACATAATTTTGCGTTTTTTAGCGTTGACACCTCGGCCCGGGTTGCAGTCTATTCACCCAAATTGATAAGGTCTGAATAAGTACAGAAAATGGCGACCAAATGGGTTTTGGGATCATCAATAAACTACAAAGTGAGACTCATTTTGCTAAAACTTTTCAACTTCTCATTGTTCAACTTCTCATAAGAAACACCTTATGTACCAATGCGATTAGATCTGAAACCTTCCAAGTACGATGTATCCATTGAATGGAGAATCCAATTCAAAACATAGGAAGCAGCACTGGTCAATCAGGCCGCAGTCAGATCAATCTTCCCAAAACTAATCTCAACAAAACCAAAGAAACTTTTTTCTGCCGAAGCGTCTATTTTCTAAACATCATCATCAAGGACAGCTCAACTAAAATGTGAATTAAACAAAAAATCTATTTCCGGCTTCTGCTGGATTTTCTCCCGGAATAGCTTTGACGAGTCAAAACTCTGAAAAGGGAGGATATACTGCAAGTGTCGATACTGCAACTCTTCCCAGAGGCTCAGCAAGTTAAAGAACTGCGAATAGAAGATGAAGATTTATGGGAGAAGACCAAGTGAGATTACACTTCTCCACCCACAAAGTCTCCTCTCTAATACTATTAAACCATCACGCTCATTTGCGACGACTGTGTAATAACATACAAACGTGACATTTTTATAAAAAAGACACCCGAATCCAAAATGAAAATAAAATAAAAATATATAAAAAAAGTCTGTTCTCACTGAAAACGTCATTCGAAGAACTAAAATTGGAAATCAAAACAGCAAAAGAAACCAAAACTGATCCATTTGTTATGAAGTCTCAAGCCAAAAATAAATCAAAAAGATTTAGCATCAAATTTTCGACGATATCCGGATTAGAGGAATACCTGATGTTAAACCAAAAGACACTCGAGATATAAGTGAAGCTACTATAAATGCAGCGTATGGAATTCTCAGTCATCTCAGGCCAGCTCTCAAACCCAAGACCTGAGATGGCTAAAGAAAATTTCTGCGAAAAAAATGAGAGCGCTAATTCTCAGAGTAAACAATTCTTGTGATTGGAGACGGATTCTGTTATAGCTGTTTAAACTTAGGGATATCAACAAAAAATGGCTCTTAAGCAAAGAACTCAGTCCAGACAAAGGGAGAAAATGAAAACAATTCGTCAATGGACCAAAAGCAATACGCATCTGAACTGCGAATCCGAGACCTCAACTTAAATCACCGAGATGGCAGAAATTGGATAAAGTTGAGTAAAAACTCATGATGAAAATTGACTACAACTTTCAATAAATTAAAGCTTTTAAACTACAACAGCCGCAGTTTGCTTGCAAACTCAATGCTAATTTGCCTCGCCAACCCAATTGCGATAGCAAATAAGTATGACATGCTTTGTCTCACTGAAACTTGTCTTACTAACGTTCTGACCAGCGGAACACTTTTTCATAAAAGAATTTGAAATCTATAGAAAAGACAAAGAAAATCAGTTTCATAATTAAAAACTATGCGAATTTTTTAATAAATTTTAAAAAGTTAATTACACACAAATTTGTTCGTTTCCCAACAACCCTAGGACAGATTTCCCTGAAAATATATAACGCAGAGAGTATGTCGTAAATAGTTTTGTCGTAAATGTATCTATAATTAACCCTCTGATATTTTCTACCACGAAGGCCAACAACTCTTCATGAAATCTTATGACTGCTTTTCGAAATTATTGAAAATATAATAACAAACTAAACTGGAGATCTGAACAAAGATAGGAACACAATGACATATGAATTTAATAAGGAAAACTTTTTTCTGGAATGCTTTATAGATAACACCTTTGAGCAGTTCTTCAAGCACGAGAAGTCACTCGATGTATTATTGTCGAAATTCACAAATAAATTACTTCACTCAGACTGTGACTAAAAATTTTGACATCATAGGCAAATTATGGCAAGGCGTTGAGTGATAATAAAGCCCATTCAGCCGAAGTAGAACCAATTCAATCAAAATTGAAAGCAAAAAAAAGGCGGTCAAAACTTTTTGTTCAAAAAGCAGATTGGAAAGCGATAAATTTATTTATTGGGACATGTCAATTCCTCGCCAATTGTGAATTAATGTGGACGTTCTTCTCCGGCAATGGTTTGATCCAGCAAAAGTAAAATCACATACACGTTCTCCACCACCCTGCATAAGTCCTGAAAACTTCCATGGTATGAAGCAAGAAGCCACTCTTAAACGCAAAAACGTCAAAAACCCAACTAAAGCAGTGACTGTCGTAGAGCGTGGACTTCATGACATTCATAGCTTTGATTTTGTCTGGTACAATTGGCTCAAGGTTTATTTGTGACGCTTGGGATCAAGTTATGATCTGAAGTATATTACAACAGTTGGAAAACAAAAGGGTTCCGATGATTAAATTTTAATCTACTTGGTTTAGCTTCAATGTTTGAGTGCCAACGCAGGTCATCAAATATAAAAAAATTTGTAAGCTAAGGTTGATAGTGATATGCATTTGCTATTCCTGTTCGAGCAAAATCTCTGCGGGATTGAATTTCTGTGGGGAGGCAAAATTTTTCCATATTGGTAACGTACCAATAATAATGATCAAATCTATATCCTTGTTCTAATGAGATTTTAGGGCAAAACGGTTCTTTGTCACTAAGACGTCCATGAATGGCAAAACTTGAGTTTTTCGAATTTGAGAAAAAGTTAACGACTTGAATTCAAAGTCTGGGGCTTAATGTTACGTTTGCCCATTTTGCTGAGTTTGTAATTTTGCACGGTTGTAATTTGTTTTGGGGGAAAATCGTAATGTGTTACATCAAGATCTGATATGACTGATTAGGTAGTGGAAATAATTTTTTTTCTTTTGTGATTGGTTGTTTTATGGGTAATGTTAGTGCAACAAAGAAACTGTTTAGTAAAATTAATACAGTTGACGTGGACATGTCTATGAGAGTCCAGAATCAGGATTGTAGAAAAAAAAACAGCCATCTTTGTTTTCTGTGTAGCAACCAAAACTGTTCTGAATTTGTTCGCAAAGAGAAGATAATGGGTTTTTACTCGAAATATTGGTGGAGCCGATGCTTGAGGTCAAAAAATAAGTTTATATTCTTTGATGACATTTTCTACTAAATTGTCTGTGCTTGCGTTTTTATTAAAGAGTTTAAATGTTGTGTGGATTTTCAGGTGTGGATTGTTAGGGGATGTCGTTAGTTGAAGTCGACGGCTTTTTCTGTTACGAGAATGTGCTGGGATTGGTGTTTGAAGGAATGTTAGGAGTAACAACTGAGAAAATTTTTCTTGTCCGACTAAAGTACGAAAATCAAAATATTGAACACGATACTGACCACTTCAAGGTAGTACAAGAGTAAGTATTTTTAAATGCAGTATACTCAATTGGATGGCTGCGGAGAGAGATTCTGGTGTGATGACAATATGCTGGTAGATGAGATCAAGAAAATCAGAAAAGAATACCCCCAAAGTTCATTATGTATAGTCTTTTCTATCAAATGAGAAATTTGTTTACAAAAATCTCTGCTTATTTCAATTGGAGTCGTTCATTTAACTTTTTAGAATCTTTGAATTATTTGAGTTCATATGAAACCGGGATTGCATATAATTTTAGTACATACACCAATTCTGTGTAAAAAACTTCCGAGGGCTTTTGGATAGTGTGATTTGAAAAACTAAAGAGATTGAAAAATGGAATGTCTTCGTTATGAAAACTTCGTACAACAAAGACCCATTCGTGGCAACGTTCTGAGCATAAAAGGTGGTCTACATTAAAGAATTTTTTAATGACAATCAAATTTTTTTTGAGATTCGTTGCATTTCTAAATTTATGAGCATGAGTAGTTCTAATTTAAAAAAATCTCTATTCGTAGTGAGGTACTTTGCATACCCTGCTTATTTGAAGAAAAAGTAGAATATAATTGCTGCTGTGAACGTCAAAAAGCTTAGCGAGAGATGATGAGACTTTGCTCTGTTGACTGTAGCTGCTACTGAGAGCGTAGAGAGACTTTGCTCCTTATGAAACATTGATTGCGGTTGCTACTGTGAGTTGCTCCAATTTGTTACGGTGCTGTGACTGAGGAAGAGCGGAAAAACCGAAAGGTTTGAAAAGTTTTGTGAGGAAAGAGAGAAAAAATTTGACGTAGAAATGGGCTGCACTTCTTTCAATTAACTTTGAAAGAGTGAGATTTAAGAAAAAGAAGAGAGAAGATTTTAGAAACTGAGAGAGGAAGAGGACTAGTTGAAGAGAGAGAAAAGCAAGTGAATGATTTTAACCGATAGTTTTTGACTGACTATAGTTTTTTGAGGGACTAAAGAGAGACCGTGCTCCTTTTCGATTATTCGTTGTGAGCTGTTCTAAATGCTTACAGTGCTGTGACTGAGGAAGAGGAGCTAAAGGATTGAAAAAATTTTTGAGAAAGAGCGAAAACAATTTAAGTCGAAATGAGCCGAGCTTCTTCCAATTAGCTATGAAAGAGTGAGGTTTGAGAAAAATATGGACAGAAGATTTGAGTGATTGAGAGAGAGAGAGAGAGCTAGTTGAAAAAAGACAAAATCAATGAAATCAATTCTAACTAATCCGTTTTGGGCTGACCATAGTTTTGTGGGGAGTTTAAAAAACTTATGCTGCCATAATTTCATCAAATAATGAGATTCATGGGGTTTTCTTTTTTCCTAGTCGAGTAGTTCCATTCTTATTTTTCCATCTATAGTGATGGCTATTGATATACCAGTGAATGGCCACCAGTTTTCCTCATTTCCCATTTCATGATGTGGTGGCTTTTTTGATTAGGCCAGGGGAGCTGGTAAAATAAAAATAATCTAGTCTTGTAGGTTGACTCAGATGGCTTTTTCTGAACTTCTTTTTCTGATTTTAGATGAATTTACGGAAGAAAAGGTAAAAAAAGTAACAACCTTTAAGACTCGCAGTTTGAGCACTGAAATTTTTTGTTTTTGTGGGATTTATAAATTAGTATGAAGCAATAAATTCTGCTACTTTTTGTTCGGCTAGATATTGCGAGAGAAGATGAAATTATATGATTAATACATCCTGTTCTAAATTTTTGTTGGTGGATCCGTTGCTTTATAGTTACCGGGTAGATCTGAAATTGACATTGAGACCCTATTGGGTGTTTAGGCTTGATGCCAAAGACATTTTCATATGGGAAAGGCCCCCTTTTGTTCGAACTTGTCAGTTAAAGGCATAAGAGAACGTTTTAACTTTGTGTGCTCATGTGCATAAGGTGCATTTAAAACAGCGCAGAGAAAAGTATTGAATTGTCTGTTGTTATTTTCTAAGTGGTCATTTGACCACGGATATTACCTTGTGCGTTGTTTAATTTTAAGATTTTAAATTTTGCAAAAAATGTGTAAAGTGTCCGTTAATAAAACCACTTCCATTATCATTGATCTGGAATTCTAAATTTTGTAATGCAATGATCAAAAAAATTTTCAGAGCGCTGGTTGAATCATTTTTGGTTATGATTGTAGAACTTTGAAAGCATCTTCGATGACAAAAAGATTTGAGTTTTCTTCTGATATAGGAGTTATTGGTCTTTTTGTTTTCATGGAGATACGATTATTGAAATTTGGTAATGATTCCGAAAAAAATTACTCCGGGGCCCTAAGAGATTTGATATAGATTTGATTTTTTGGCAGTGTAAATAGTCTTGGCCTAAAATAAGGATCCAAGTTCCAGTATCGGGAAATAGTTTTCTGCACTTCTGTTTGCGTTTGTTTTTTCCTGACCTGGGAGGCCTGAATGATCGTGTGTGTGTGCGCGCATTATTACAGAAAGTTGAAGTTAAAGAAAGTGGGAGGCAAACTTTTTTCGTTTCGTCTGTTGTAAAAATTAGAGGTGTTTATCTTTTCCATTAATACTAAGACCATGGAAACGTCTGCAGTGCTATAAAGGTTGTTCCAAAACTAGATTTGGTGTTATTGGTCGATCTTTGTACATTTTTCAGTGTATTAGCTGTTGTAGTACCGGATCTTGATTTTGTTCTTCTTGAAGTAAAATTGGAATTATGTATGTCTGTAGTTTGTGGAAAAAAAATTTGTGATGATTTTGGGATTAAATCATCTCCTGCTAGGAGTGACAAATTTGATTCCTTTTATCAGTTCTACATAAATTGATGTGGGTATTGTTTCAGATAACGGTTCTGTACGATTTATGTTCAGAGTTACATCCGCATGTAATTTTACCGGGTATGTTTGTGTAAATTATTTCTGATTTTCAAAGTTTTTGCTTATGATTGTTTATAGTGTTTGTGATATGGTAAGGTATTCATGGTATTAGCCAGGTAAAAATGCATTATTTTCACTATTGTACATCAAAAAACTTATGATTAATTTTCAAATCTATAGAAAAACAATTAGGTTCTTTTTCTGAATCAAAATCTTTGTTGTTAATATATTCTTTTGAAAGAGAGCAGTTGCAGATAAAAGGTTGAGTGCCTCAATTATTTGTCATGTAAAACTTTATTGAAGTTTAAGATGTACTAGATAAGTCAGGAAGGAAGAGGTTTTCCCTCCTGTCCATAAGATATAAAGATTGTGAAATTTCAATAATTTAAGTTGAATTTTGTAAACCCTGTGATTAGGCTTATTCTTTTGTGTAAATTTAAGTGTTTGTGATCTGTGTAGAGACAATTGGATGTTTCGAAAAATTGTGTAATGAATTCGCATTTTAATAGTGCTTAGATAAAGGCAGAGCATTCGCATTGAATAGTTGAAAGGCGGAATTCTAATGTAAAGTACAAAAATAATGGGTAGTTAGCGGATCTAGGTTCCATTTTACCAAATTGTTTTTTTTTCTAATAGCGCAGCACCAGTGCCAGAGTTTGAAGCCTCACAAAAAACGTTTTTTGTATTAGTATCTTCTAGGCGGACTGTGCCGTTTGTAAGTTCTTCTCTGAATTTTACAAATGTGTAGAGCAATTCAATAGTCCACTTAAAATTTTTGAAATCTCGGAGTTGAAGATAAAATCTTCAGAGAATGACTTGCAAATTAAAATTGTAAAAAGTTTGTTTTAAAAATTATTTTTGGACCTGCAATTACAAAGCTTTTGAGTCTTTATGAAAATTTATCTAAGGGCATTTTGTTGTATACACTGTCCATGTCAACCAGAGAAGACAGTGCCTTTTTAAAAGTTAAAATGATCAATTTGATTAAAATGATCAAAAAAATTTCAGTGCGCTGGTTGAATCATTTGTGGTGATTGTTGTAGAACTATGAAAGCATCTTCGGTGACAAAAAATATTTGAGTTTCCTACTGATATAGGAGTAATTGGTCTTTTTGTGCTTATTGAAATACGATAATTGAAATTTGACATTGTTTCCGAAAAGATTACTCTGGGGCCCCTAAGAGATTTTGCAAAGATTTGATAATTTGGCATTGTAATTAGTCTTGGCTTAAAACAAGGATCTAAGTTCGGACATCGGGAAATAGTTTTCTACAGTTCTGTTTGCGTTTGTTTTTTCTTCACCTGGGAGGCCTGAATGCTCGTGTGTGTGTGTGCATTATTAAAAAAATACGAAGTTAAAGAGAATGGGAGGCAAAATTTTATCGTTTCGTCTGTTGTAAAGTTTAGAGGTGGTTATCTGTTCCATTAATACTAAGACCATGGAAACCTCTGTAGTGCTAACAAAATCCTTTTTTTGTATAACTAGGTTTTGTGTTATTGGTCGATCTTTGTATATTTTTCAGTGTATTAGCTGTTGTAGTACTGGATCTTGATTTTGTGCTTCTTGAAGTAAAATTGTAATTATGTCTGTTGTTTCTGGAAAAAGTATAATTTTGTGATGTTTATGACATTAAATCAGCTCCTGCTGGGAGTGAAAATTTGATTGTTTTTATCAGTTCTACATATTTTGTTGTGATTATTGTTTCAGATAACGGTTCTGTACGGTATGTGTTAGAGTTTTTGCTTATGATTTTGGATTGTTTCTAGTGTTTGTGATATGGTAACGTATTCATGGTATTAGATAGGTAAAAATGAATTTTTCACTATTTTACATTAAAATATTTATTGTTAAGTTTCAAATTTATACGAAAAACTTTAGGTTCTTTTTGTGAATCAAAATCTTTTGTTAATATATTCTTTTGAAAGAGAGCAGTTGCAGATATAAGGTTGAGTGTCTCATATATTTGTCATGTAAAGCTTTATTGAAGCTTAGGATGTACAATATAAGTCAGGAAGCCAGAGTTTTTCCCTCCTGTCCATAAGATATAAAGATTGTGGAGTTTCAATAATTTAAGTTGAATTTTGTACACCCTGTGATTAGACTTACAATTTTGTGTAAAATTATGTGTTTGTGATCTGTGTAGAGTAAATTTGTGGTTTCGAAAAATTGTTTGCGGAATTCGCATTTTAATAGTGCTCAGATAAAGGCAGAGCATTCGCTTTGAATAGTTGAATGGCGGAATTCTACTGTAGAGTAAAATAATAGGTAGTTAGCGGAGATAAGTTCCATTTTACCAAATTGTTTTTTTAAATAGCGCAACACCAATGCCAGAGTTTGAAGCCTCACAAAAAATATAAAAATTGTTTTTTTGGGTTAGGTTCTTCTAGGCGGACTGTGCCGTTTGTAACTTCGTTTCCGAATTTTTCAAATGTGTACCGCAATTCAATAGTCCACTTGAAATCTTTGAAATCCCGGAGTTGACGATAAAATCGTCAGGGAATGACTTGCAAATTAAAATCATAAAAAAGTCCGTTTTAAACAGTATTTTGGACCTGCAATGACGAAACTGAACTTTTGAGTCTTAATGAGGATTTATCTAGGGGCAATTTGTTGTATACACTGTTCATGTCAGCCAGGGAAAACTGTGCCTTTTTACGTGTTAAAATGATTTTTATTGGCTCGATTTGCCAACTACAGTTTGTTTTGTTGACCATTGTGTTGAGCTGATGACCTTCAAGGACGACTCTCCTTTTTGGATAATTTTTATTGGATTGATAAAACTTTTGCCTGATGTAAGATAATCAGTGTTAATTAACACAATATTATCAAATTTTACAAGCATAAGAAGTAAGTGTTGTAACCAATTTTGTAGATGTAATGGAATCTGTGATGTGCGCTGTTTTTCGATGGTTTTAGTGGTAACTTGAGTTGAACGTGAATTTTGCCAGCACCAAATTTTGCCAACACCTAGCATTTCCAAGTATCATACTGTTTGCAAAACTTTATGAGTACCCGGACCCGAGTGCCATAGTAAATCAGTACTGATTCATCATAATCCAATAGTAAAAGTTCAAATCAGTACTGAATCATGGTAATCTAAGAGTTTTTTCTTTTCCAGTATGTACAGAATAAACTCAGAATGGTTTTTTGCAATGAATTTTTACTGAACATCATGTTTTTGATTCCTCATTATGTTCATAAAAATTTCATCGAAAATTTGAAATTTTCGAAAATCTGGAAATGCGCATGATGATGAATGAGAGCATGAAGCATGAAATCCTAAAACTGTCTCTATAGATTTGTTCTGGTTACTTACTGGATGGGGTCGGGGGTGGGGGGGGGGGGTATCGCGAGTCAGCAGGGTGGTGGTTTGTATCGCGAGTCAGCAAGTGGTTAAGTAGAATGAAAGTGATTTACTGGAATGACAGAGAGAAAAAAGAAAGGATGAAAGAGAGACTCGCGATACAGTACCCCCCCCCCTCATCCCCCCTACCCCACCCAGTAACCAGAACAACTCCGTTTATCTCTTCATGGTTGTCCGGTCCAACTCATCCGGCCCAACTCCTCCCTCCCCCCCCCCCCCTCTTTCAACAACAGATAAGGGGGGGGGGAGGGGTCGATTATTACAATTATTGAATTTTCCTTTTCCAGAACACACGATCCCTTCCCACATAAGCGTTTCGAAGTTTAACACGAGAAGGTGAAGGTGTCCGAGTGTCCATCACCATCGTTCCATCATTCAACAGAGGCCCAACTCGTCCGGGCCTCTCTCCCAGATTGACCTGCGAATGTTCCTTTGTTGATAAAGAGAGTCTAAATGAACGACAGAGCCCCCAAAGCTCAAATTCGATGAGACCCCCCCCCCAACCAACTTAGTATGGCCATATGACAGGGGGACAGGACAGGAACGATGGGGTTGGGGTCGGATGGGGGGGGTGTTGGGGTCGGGTGGGGGGGAGGATTTTGAGGTGTTAGCTGCTAGCTGCTGAGGGCACATGAAGACGCAGCTATTCCGGGACCGAAGGGCCAAATCCCTATTACTACTACTACTACTACTACTACTACTACTACTACTACTACTACTACTACTACTACTACTACTACTACTACTACTACTACTACTACTACTACTACTACTACTACTACTACTACTACTACTACTACTACTACTACTACTACTACTACTACTACTACTACTACTACTACTACTACTACTACTACTACTACTACTACTACTACTACTACTACTACTATACTACTACTACTACTACTACTACTACTACTACTACTACTACTACTACTACTACTACTACTACTACTACTACTACTACTACTACTACTACTACTACTACTACTACTACTACTACTACTACTACTACTACTACTACTACTACTACTACTACTACTACTACTACTACTACTACTACTACTACTACTACTACTACTACTACTACTACTACTACTACTACTACTACTACTACTACTACTACTACTACTACTACTACTACTACTACTACTACTACTACTACTACTACTACTACTACTACTACTACTACTACTACTACTACTACTACTACTACTACTACTACTACTACTACTACTACTACTACTACTACTACTACTACTACTACTACTACTACTACTACTACTACTACTACTACTACTACTACTGTTTCAACACTTTAATTCCAAATATGAAATAAAGGCACGGTTGGCAACAAATACAAATACAAATACAAATACAAACAAAACAAGAAGAGTTATTTGTTTGGTTATTCTGTGAAGTGCTGTACGACGAAATTGTTGAAGGCATTCTTTGACCCGGTTGCTGCTTTCTCCTGCAATCTGGTGAACGATACTTTGTTTCGTACACAGTCTCCTTCGATTTGACTCATCCACGTTTTCCGTTGCCCCCCAGGAGCGCGTCTGGCATGGGCGTATTGATCGGGCGGGTCCCAATCGAAGGCACTGCGGGCTAATCTTCCTGGTTCCATTCTCTGGATGTGACCGTAATTTTATCCGTTTGAG